>NC_064641.1:298512385-298821985 GCF_023864345.2 Schistocerca serialis cubense
ATACAATTTTAATCGTAAAGAAGAAGGATTAAAATTGGATAAGATATGGCGGTCGACGTTGCATCAATCACGTGACAATCGATTGCCTGCGATCGAGAGAACAGACGATAGCCAGAGATAGCTGCACATCGACGCCACGTGACGTGTGGTGGCGCCCCCTACGATCTCTATACAAGCGGCCGCCCCAGCTCCTAGCAGCCAGTCGTCGACTCACCTCGAAAGATGTTCTCCGTAGTTGAAAACGAAACGTCAGGGAGAAGAAGTTCTACAGATCGACCACGGCAACTTAGCCCGGAAGAGTTTACTGACAATGATGATGTTCTTTACAGGAAATGCTCAATATGTCCACCATCATTCCTCAACAATAGCTGTAGTCGAGGAATAATGTTGTGAACAGCACTGTAAAGCATGTCCGGAGTTATGGTGAGGCATTGGCGTCGGATGTTGTCTTTCAGCATCCCTAGAGATGTCGGTCGATCACGATACAGTTGCGACTTCAGGTAACCCCAAAGCCAATAATCGCACGGACTGAGGTCTGGGGACCTGGGAGGCCAAGCATGACGAAAGTGGCGGCTGAGCACACGATCAGCACCAAACGATGCCCGCAAGAGATCTTTCACGCGTCTAGCAATACTTTGTTTTTTTTATTTTTTTTTTTTGTTCTAATAAAACCCCATGTCATTCCAAGCATGTGTGTCAATTTTTACCTCTCTATCTACATTATTGCGTGGTTTATTAAGTTTTCAAATTTATACTGACTTTTTGATCACCGGTACATGCGTGGTACGAGGAGGACCAGGATGAGCTAATCGCATCCCTCTGGCCGGCAAGCCCCCCCTCCCCCCCCCACCAGATTTAAACCCAATGGTGAATCTGTGAGACTACTCCGATCGGGCTGTTCGTGCCATGGATCTTCAACCGAGGAACCTCACTGCTGGCCATGGCGTTCAAGTCGAGACCCTCACTGATCCTCTTCCTACACTTCTCGCAAAGGTCCGCACTGCAAATGGTGGTTATTCAGGCTTTTGACAGGTGGTCACATCAGTGTGACTGGATAGTGTAAGTGCGTGGCGTGCTAGCATTCAACCAGTTTCGACTAGTCACGTTATTCGCTTTTTCAGTCACTCTGTGCCCGGTAATTAAAATGAATATAAAATATAAATATAAATGTTTATAAAATGTATATAATGTGTATACATGTATATAATTAAAATATCAGTATGGTAAAGTTCACGGCGAATATTTTGTTGATTATTGCCACTTGTGAAATGACTGAGCATTACTCTAGTCTGTGTAGTTTACTTAGTTGTGAAAAGTCGTAGATGTCGTATAGTTTACAAATCTGATTATCAGACTGAACACAGTGTTAATAAATGTGAGGACAAATGAAAACCACATTGTACAGTGTTGTGTACATAATCTAATAGTTCACCATTACAAATAATCACAGGAAGGAGATTAAAAAAAAATGGTTCAAATGGCTCTGAGCACTATGCGACTTAACAGCTGTGGTCACCAGTCCCCTAGAACTTAGAACTACTTAAACCTAACTAGCCTAAGGACATCACACACATCCATGCCCGAGGCAGGATTCGAACCTGCGACCGTAGCAGTCGCGCGGTTACGGACTGAGCGCCTAGAACCGCTAGACCACCGCGGCCGGCGAAGGAGATTAAAGCACCAATTCTTTGAGACCTGTTAGATAACGGGTATGATACAGGTTGCTAAGTTACAGCATGTTGGACCTACAGTTCAGCCAACTTCATTCATGTCGTGGTCATGGAACGTCCAATTTCGACTGCTGCTCTCGACCGTTGTCACGTATCCGCATCGATCCATTTTACCGCGCTGATTCCATACACCCGACGGAATCATAAACATCATTTCACTGCTTTGACTTACCTCAGCAGTGAAGGCTCACATGATCGCGTGTACAGGTTCCCACCATCCACAGCGCTCCAAAGAGATCAAAAATGGCTCTGAGCACTATGCGACTTAACTTCTGAGGTCATCAGTCGCCTAGAACTTAGAACTAATTAAACCTAACTAACCTAAGGACATCACACACATCCATGCCCGAGGCAGGATTCGAACCTGCGACTGTAGCGGTTCCAGACTGAAGCGCCTTTAACCGCACGGCCACGCCGGCCGGCCCCAAAGAGATCAGTGAGCTCTTTTAAGCGGATGACTAATATCTTGGCCGCGCGGGACTAGGCGAGCGGTCTTGGGCGCTGCAGTCATGGACTGCGCGGGTGGTCCCGGCGGAGGTTCGAGTCCTCCCTCGGGCATGGGTGTGTGTGTTTGTCCTTAGGATAATTTAGGTTAACTAGTGTGTAAGCTTCGGGACTGATGACCTTAGCAGTTTTGTCCCATAAGATTTCACACACATTTGGACTAATTTCTTGTCCGGTGATGATCTTGCATCAAAGGACGTATGGTGAAGCATGTTGGGCAGAGATGAGACATTCAACGTTTTTGCTGTTACCATGACTATGTCGCTCTACTATTAAATTAATTTGCCTTTGTTATCACTGAAGCAAATACCCTCTTAGTGACACGTTAAAGCCATTGCGTATTTCACAACAAAAATCTGTTTACAGTCAACAACATCTCCAGGGAAACAGCGTTACGTGTCAGCATAACCGAATTGATTCGACAATACAGTGCGTAAAGATCTTAATTAGAGCTCTTATGGGCCTGTAAGATCTCTGCCTGTAGGGCCTGAGCACAGGCCCGTTCGACCGGTTAGTCTGCTTAGTTTACAGCAAATAATGCACAAACGATATCGCCTTGCTGGAATGAGGAGGACTTTATTTCTTCGTAGGTCAACTAGTACAGAACGTCTTTTAGACGCAGTGTCTTCCAAGACAACACTCGTGAGAAAACGAAAAAAACTCTTGTTGACTGGATACAGCCATGACAGAACTTAGAACAGAGTACACATGAACATACAAATTGCTATAAACTAAGAATAAACCCACGGAATTAACAAACAAAATGTAGCGCTCCTGGCGGCCGGCGCCGAACTAATTTCATAGCGCGAATTCGAACACTTGCGTGCCACGACACTCACGTAATACACTCGGGTACTACGCTGCACAGAACTGCTGGCCGCGGTGGCTACAATAGCCCACTTGGCGGAAGCGGAGTGCCGTCCAGGAAACGCGCCGGAAAGGGGACGCGTCGACCAGATCTCGTGGTGCGCCAGTCACCTAGAGCTGACTTCGTGGCAGGCGCTGGTGCCGGAGTTGCTTTGGCTGGTCCAGGTGCTGGGCTGGGCGAGGCTGTGTCCGTCGAGTCTCGGTGGGGGTAGGCTCGTTGAAGTCGTATGCAGGCTTGACGTCGTCAGTTTCAACGGTTGCGTGTTTTCCGTCAACCAGAATGTACAAGGGACAAGGGTGCGGTCTCCCCTATTGATGACTCCATGTGGTCCGGTGTATGGCGGTTGGAGTCCCGGTCTGACGCCATCAGGACGTAACATGGTGTGTGTGTGTGTGTGTGTGTGTGTGTGTGTGTGTGCGCGCACGCACGCACTGAGGTCTTTGTGGATGAACGTGGAAACAGTTCCGTGTCTAGACGGTTGTGGATATCGGAATTTCTTTATATGATCTCTCATCAGACGTCCGACGAAGCTGCACGGGTCTATATCAGGCAAAGGAGCCAGATCTATAAATTCGCCAAGCACTCGTAACGATTCTCCATTCGCTAGTGCTGCGGAGGAACCGTTCAAATCAGGCTTTTACGCGTTTCATAAGCCAAGCATAGCCAACGGCGAAGCTTCTGTACACCCGGCGTCGAAGCACATCAGGTTTCCTTTTAGAGCTCGGTGCCAACACTCATCATTCCATCGTTGGGCGGATGGTAGCTGCTTGTTTTGTGATGGCTCGTTTCACAGAACGCCGTTAGCTTGGCGGACAAATGCGATTCGATCTATTTACCACGGTCTATAGTAATGTGCAGTGGACAGCGTTCCCGGCACTGGAATCAAGTTGTACTGAGACGTATCCACAGCAAAATCACGACCTTTTTACCGGCTAGATTAAGGAAAAATGCGTTTGAAGTTTTGCACAACCCGTGCAAACACGAAAACATACGCCGGGGTTGAAACTTCCTGGAAGATTAAAACTGTGTGCCGAACCGAGTCTCGAACTCGGGACCTTTGCCTTTCGCGGGCAAGTGCTCTGCTATCTGAGCCACCCAACCACGACTCACGACCCGTCCCCGAGCTTCAATTCTGCCAGTACCTCGTCTCCTACCTTCCAAACTTCACAGAAGCTCTTCTGCAAACCTTGCAGAACTAGCACTCCTGGAAGAAAGGATATTGCGGAGACATGGCTTAGCCACAGGTAGTAGTAGTTTGGAAGGTAAGAGACGAAGTACTGGCAGAATTGAAGCTGTGGGGACGGGTCGTGAGTCGTGCTTCGGTAGCTCAGATGGTAGAGCACTTGCCGGCGAAAGGCAAAGGTCCCGAGTCCGAGTCTCGGTCCGGCACACAGTTTTAATCTGCCAGGAAGCTTTATTTCAGCGCACACTCCGCTGCAGAGTGAAAATCTCATTCTGGATACGCCAGGGTTTACGCTGAGATGTCCGCAGGTGCCGCTTCTGGCCAACGCCTGAATCGGTCGATCATCGTCAGTGGATAAATTTGACCGTACGAGGGCGATAATGGTCCTCCGGCGTCAACGACGTGTACATGTGAGAAACGAGTGGCGGTAAGTTCCGACTGGCGCATGCACGTGCCGGCTGGCCTTGCTGTGCTACCACCGAATGCATCATCGTGTCCACTCACGGTAGTCTTCTTTCATCCCTGGCCAAATAAAGCGATCTAAGATCAGGTTGTCCAAAGATTCAAACGCATTTTTCCTTAGTCTTGCCGGTAAAAAGGTTGTGATTTTGCTCTGGACACGTCTCAGTACAACTTGATTAAAGTGTCTGGAACGCTAATTGCAGGTCCAACGGCGACTTTGTTTCCTGCAACAGCTCTTGCAGTTCCGGGTCTGTGAGTGCTGCGAGATACGCATAGTCTGTGGCGGAGACGCTGCTGACACGAGAGAGACAGTCTGATACCACATTGTGTTGAATGTTGGTGCTGAACTGCGCGATGTACTACAGCTGGTTGTGCTACGTCGGTGAAAAGACGATGAGGTACTGTCGCAAGGCACCGGTTTGCAATCTGTGAAGATGGTAAACTCGCGGGCTTCCAGCTGAGGAGGAAAGCATTTGATTGCCTCGTACATCGCTAACCGATCTCGATTGTATGGGCTCCACTTTTGTTAAGATGTCGGCAATTTCCGTGTAAAGATGGCTAGAGGCTGACTCCAGCACTACACTTTGCAGAGCTGCGACCGCGATCACAACAGGTATTTTGAACAGTGCAATACCGTACTGCGCATCTTCTTCGTCGCTACCTATCTTTAAACTCACATCCAGTTCCCAGAGCCAATTACGGCGGGGCCTACAGTTTAACGTGAAATCAGAACCACAAAGTGAATTCGTTTCTTACACTCATTGTGTTGGCAAGGTTGATATCGACGTTGACACTTGCGACAGAGTCATAATCAAACTGCAAGAATCGGAATTGTCAGTCCGATGCTTCACCACTCAGCTACAAAACTGAATTAAACCATTTTTCCTTCTAGCCTACATTTTACTGTTATGTAACACATTCTCACAAAGGTACATCTACATCTACATTTATACTCCGCAAGCCACCCAAAGGTGTGTGGCGGAGGGCACTTTACGTGCCACTGTCATTACCTCCCTTTCTTGTTCCAGTCGCGTATGGTTCGCGGGAAGAACGACTGTCTGAAAGCCTCCGTGCGCGCTCTAATCTCTCTAATTTTACATTCGTGATCTCCTCGGGAGGTATAAGTAGGGGGAAGCAATATATTCGATACCTCATTCAGAAACGCACCCTCTCGAAACCTGGCGAGCAAGCTACACCGCGATGCAGAGCGCCTCTCTTGCAGAGTCTGCCACTTGAGTTTATTAAACATCTCCGTAACGCTATCACGGTTACCAAATAACCCTGTGACGAAACGCGCCGCTCTTCTTTGGATCTTCTCTATCTCCTCCGTCAGACCGATCTGGCACGGATCCCACACTGATGAGCAATACTCAAGTATTGGTCGAACGAGTGTTTTGTAAGCCACCTCCTTTGTTGATGGACTACATTTTCTAAGCACTCTCCCAATGAATCTCAACCTGGTACCCGCCTTACCAACAATTAATTTTATATGATCATTCCACTTCAAATCGTTCCGCACGCATACTCCCAGATATTTTACGGAAGTAACTGCTACCAGTGTTTGTTCCGCTATCATATAATCATACAATAAAGGATCCTTCTTTCTATGTATTCGCAATACATTACATTTGTCTATGTTAAGGGTCACTTGCCACTCCCTGCACCAAGTGCCTATCCGCTGCAGATCTTCCTGCATTTCGCTACAATTTTCTAATGCTGCAACTTCTCTGTATACTACAGCATCATCCGCGAAAAGCCGCATGGAACTTCCGACACTATCTACTAGGTCATTTATATATATTGTGAAAAGCAATGGTCCCATAACACTCCCCTGTGGCACGACAGAGGTTACTTTAACGTCTGTAGACGTCTCTCCATTGATAACAACATGCTGTGTTCTGTTTGCTAAAAACTCTTCAATCCAGCCACACAGCTGGTCTGATATTCCGTAGGCTCTTACTTTGTTTATCAGGCGACGGTGCGGAACGGTATCGAACGCCTTCCGGAAGTCAAGAAAAATAGCATCTACCTGGGAGCCTGTATCTAATATTTTCTGGGTCTCATGAACAAATAAAGCGAGTTGGGTCTCACACGATCGCTGTTTCCGGAATCCATGTTGATTCCTACATAGTAGATTCTGGGTTTCCAGAAATGACATGATACTCGAGCAAAAAACATGTTCTAAAATTCTACAAGAGATCGACGTCAAAGATATAGGTCTATAGTTTTGCGCATCTGCTCGACGACCCTTCTTGAAGACTGGGACTATCTGTGCTCTTTTCCAATCATTTGGAACCCTCCGTTCCTCTAGAGACTTGCGGTACACGGCTGTTAGAAGGGGGGCAAGTTCTTTCGCGTACTCTGTGTAGAATCGAATTGGTATCCCGTCAGGTCCAGTGGACTTTCCTCTATTGAGTGATTCCAGTTGCTTTTCTATTCCTAGCCAAATATCGTATCAGAAAACGATGAAGGACTTGGGAGAAACTTCCGATGAGCACCTCAACTGGTGAGAAACAGTACTGCAACGTGCAGGAAAGTTTCTGCTTGCGTCTGCGCCCTCCTGGAGTTTTCGAGCATGTTTCCAGAGGAAGTGAAATGTTAACTCATGCAAGCAATCGTGATGCCGATACTCCACTACTAAGATGTACTTCAACACGGGTGGAGTGGTGAAAGCTCTAGACAATTAGAACCGATCACAAATCTTTATAGGCGTTGCGTCTGCAACATCCGCCTGTTTGACATTGTGACTGCTTCATTATTCGCTATCTCGACTTAATCGGCTCGTCTGTGTGCACAGACTCCTGTGCCCCGGATCAGTGATCAAGTACCAATCACTTCGCCGTAATCGAAACATAGCTGTGCGCGTCCATATAAATTCGTCAGTTCCTTTTTCTGTTGCAGCTGTCTCCTTCTGGAACAAGCTATCTTACACTCCGCGCAGAATTCAATGCCCCTTCGCATTTGGCTCCGATCGAACACGTCGGAAACGATTCTTGAATTTCTTCAGAGTCGTGAAGACTGCCTCTGAATTTATGGTTGACCCTCTTGGCATCACATCCACGACAATGACGCCATCACAATTCCAGAAGACTGTCACCATGTCTTTTCCGACAGAGGGGGTTGTCTTGAACTTCTTCTTTTGTGGTGAATGTGGATGATGCCACTCCATGGACTGCCTTTTTGTTTCCGACGCGAAGTGGTGCACCCATCTTTCGTTCCCTGTAACAGAAACGTCTCTCCGTCGGCCTCAAAACGCTCCAACAATTTAGATTAAATGGCCTTTCTTTGAATCTTGTTGTCCGCTGTAAGCATTCGTGGAACCCATCGTGAGCACCTCTTTGAATAACCGAGAGTCTCGATCATTGGCAGACGCACTTCCAGTGCTGACTGACAACTGTAGAGCCAATTGTCGACTTGTGATGCGCCGGCCGGCACGAATATCGGCATCCGCACGGTTCGGTATGCCTAGAGCAGTGACTGTGACAGGACGTCCCGAGCGTGGCTGATCATGGAGCTCTGTTTCTGCTTTTCTTGAGGCTGTAACTTTCTTTACCCATCGCCCAAGTGTACTCCTACGAACTGCAGCATCGCCATATATTGCAGACAAACGTTTATGGATGCTCACCACCGTTTCTTTTTCTGCACGTAGCACACTGCTTGTAACGTGAGTCGTATGTAGACGTCATTTTTAACGCTGTACTATGGGTCTGTCATCGGCTAGAGTCGTTCGAAACTTCACCGGCCCACAGAACAAACAACAAATGTGAAGCACAATCAAGGACGTCAGTCTGTGTACATTAATGACCTTTTAAAAAAAATGTGGGCACTGCTTATTGAACGACAGTCGTATGTATGAAGCAGGTTAGATTTTAACCTCTCAGGGTGGGGTGGATACCACCACGCCTCTGTGTTTTGATACGAGTGCTGCATAGCAGTTTCTGCTATTAAAGAAAGGCCGAATGCATGTGAATTACCTTTCCTGTCTCCTAAAGAACGTAGCGAGTATTATGCACTCTGTCCTCAGTTATCGGAATAACCAAAAAAGTTGTATGAACATATGAGATGACGGGAGAAACGTTCTGTTACATACTCTGAGCTTGAAAAGCAAGTTATAAACAGTCTGTTTCGCTACATTTCACACAAGTGAAAGACAAGCATAAACTGTAGCACAAGGTACTCTGGAAACCTAAAGCACTTGAACATGGACATACATACCGTACATCACATTTGCAAACCACTTCATATTAACAGAATCACTGCCCAGTTGGCATAAAACGCCTATAAGCAGTAACAATAATTTGAAAAAAAATGAAAAGAAATGCTCGTACGGCATTGTTTGCCGGGAGACCCCATTCGCGTTCGGTCGCCAAGTGTAAGTCTTATTCCAGTCGACGCCACATTGGGCGACTTGTGTGCTGTTGATGAGGATGAAATGATGGTGAGGACAACACAACAACCAGTCTACGAGCGGAGAAAATCTCCAACCCTGCCGTGAATCGAAGCCGGTTGTAGACAACTAATGTCAACCTACCACAAAAAAGATCCAGTACAGTAGCTAAAAGTATATAAGAGACGCCACCCTCTTCACTTCAACAAATTAATTTTTGAGGTTATAATCTATGTTTCAAATTTTTTATAAAGATTTTGCCTATTTGACATTTCGAATAAACCTGCGATTTCAATCCATAGATTCCGAACTATATGATAATTTCATCCTCAGGATGCCACAAAGTCACTCTTTCCTGGACTAAACTTACCAGTTTCTCACGCTCCATATTTCGTGCGCGAGAATGTCGTTCGATTTGACCGCAGAAAACAAACTGATCTGAATTTCGCCGCTTGTCATCCGAAGTCTGTAAGTTCGGGAGATAGGATCGCCTATACTGCGACCGTGCAAATAGGGGCGTACTGATTTGAAAAGATGGGCCGTCTTCGGCCGATATCGGTCGTCGACCGAATCCACCGACATCGGAGCCACTGTGACCGCAGCCTAAGCTGCTTCCGCTGTAACCCTAGCAACGCCAGCCGGCGTACATACGGAAAATAGCAATCTACTGACTACGGGCCAATCACGCCATGCCACGCCACCGCGGGCTCACCGGCGTCCTGTGCACTCATGCGCGCCCGGACTAGTTAAGAGCACACGCCCCGCCACGGACGGCAGTGTTGAGTCTGGCTGCAGTCTCGCAAAGTGTTCGTAGTCACCGCTTGTAACTAAGGACTTACGCAGACTTGAAGTGACAGTGTTGTATGAGTGTGATAGAGACTCAGTGTACAATTCCGTCTGACAGTGTTGGTGTCCAGATCTTGTGTGAACTTCAACTGAGAGATTAAACTTGTTTTTCCACTGACGACTCCTGTCTTTGTTGTTCCGTACGTCCCGGATAAAACAATCATCATAATAAAATAAGAGAAATCTTAGCTCGCCTGGAAAGATTTAAGTGTTCGTTTTTCCCGCCTGCTGTTCGAGAGTGGAACGGTAGCGTAGCAGCTTAAAGGTGGTCCGATGTACCCTCTGCCAGGCATTTAATTGTGAATTGCAGAGTAGCTATATAGCTATACATGCAAACTTCAACCAACGCTCGACACGTAGTGCCTGCCACGCGATTTCCTTGTTCGCACAATGCATTGTAATCTCTAATGTCTTCTGTTTTCATGAGAATAACACTAAATTTGTCTTTCTTCTACGAAGAAGCCAGTGTGAGTCTTATTACCTCACTAAAAGTGTGATTTCGTTCTTGTTTTCTCAGTTTCCTCCCGATCATATCAAAATCCCTGTGTTGTTAACAGCAGAAAGTAAACACGTCCAAGACATACTTCCCTTCTGTAGTAACTGGTGAATTATATTTGTTACTAGAGGCGTTTTATTGACTGTGGAAAAGTTACGTATCTGCAGTAAACGGCGCACCTACCAAGTTCGACTTCTTTAATGCAAAAAAAACGAATTTTTAAAATTTTGAACATATATCCTTTCTGCAGTTAACGATTCACATGCACTCGGGAAAAGTGTTTACTGTGGCAAATATCACAAACAAAACTGCCTCCTCTCATGATGTAACAACTTTCCAAGCTCATCACGAATGTCAGCATTTATTAATTGTCAAAGTCTCACCTACTGTGACTCCACCTAACGTCGAAATTCGCAAAGAGGTAGAGAATACCAGGTCTGGCTGCGCATAAGGGCTTTTGTTTTGGCTAACGCGGACACCAGAGTCAATTTTCTAGCATCCAATGGACGGAGGGTTTTTTTCCAGCCAGGAGATTCGGGATAGGACTTCCGTAATTATTCTAAATCGATTGCGATTAGAGCCTTCTATATGGGCAACGAGGCCAGTGAGTTTTTCCATTATGGCTGATGGTTTGCAACATATGTTGGAAATAAAAGTTGAGAAACTGCCTGGCAGGAACCAGTTAGAAAAGTGACAACGGAAATTCCTTAGTTCTGTCCGTGAGGATGACTGACTGAAAGGCGTGGATGCAAACGAACACCGTGGAGCTGCTTGGAGCTATGACATCAAGGAGCTGTCTGGCAGCCCTTGCGGGTGAATCGCATGGGAGTTTGACGTCACCATTACTGTCGCATTTTCGTCTTAACAATTTGGCCAGTAAAGTAACTTGTAAGAATGGTCCAAATGAGATGCCTTTCTATGAGTAAATTGCTACGACCTCTCAACAACGATTTCTTCCAAGCAAATACACATACAAATGCGAAGGCCAGCCAGATTGCATACCAGCTCTTGAAAAATGGTAAACCTGACCGCACCAGTAAAATCGGGAGACGAACCCTGGAAAGGGAGTCCGAGTCCGAGTCGACCTTTCTGTCTCGACCTTTCTGTCTGAGCGACCTCGACTCTGCTCTAAACAAGTGCAAAGTGGGAAAAGCAGCAGGGGTTGGTGATACAAGAACTGAACAGATCAAGAACTTTGGTCCAAGCGCAAAGTGCTGGCTATTCGAACTAATGAATAATGGTATCAAGTGCTGCAAGATACCGAAATCCTGGAGGAAAGCAAAAATCATAGCTATCCTTTAGCCAGGAAAAGACCGGGATGATCCCAAAAGCTATAGGCCTATCACCCATCTATGCCACCTGTATAAGGTGTTGGAAAGGCTAATCCTCCAAAGAGTAACAGACATGATAGACGATTACTGATCCCCCAACAAGCAGGATTCAGACAAGGGAAGAGCTGCACAGCACAGGTGTTCAAGCTGACACAGCATATAGAGGACGGCTTCGAAAGGCGGCAGATCACAGGAGCTGTGTTTATAGATCTCTGAGCAGCCTACGACACTGTCAACCATAGGCTCTTGTTGCTGAAGTTATACAACCTCACCAAGGACTACCAACTAACCTGTATATTAGAAATCTACTGCAGAATCGAAGATATTTTGTGGAATATCAAGCACAAAGAAGCAGAACACAAAGCTTCATATATCCAGATGCCCTGTAATCACAGCGTAAGGATATTACTTTGAGAGTGTGGAGCAGAAGCTCACTGATGCTTTGACAAAATTTTGTGTCTATTACAGGGACAATCAGCTGGAACGAAATCCATCTAAAACCCAGATCTGCACTTTCCACCTTAGAAACAAATAGGTTGGCAGAACCGTACAGATAGAGTGGGAAGGAACATTTCTAGAACATTGAAAGACACCAAAATACCTCGGGGTCACTTTGGACCGTGCTCTCACATACAAGGAGCACTGCTTAAAAACAAAGTGGCTGCCAGCAATAATGCTGTTAGGAAGCTGACAGGAAAAACATGGGGAGCACAGCCAAATACAGTGCGGACATCAGCACTAGCGCTATGCTACTCTGCAGCTGAATAGGCTTGCCCAGTGTGGTGCAGATCCACACATACCAAGAAAGTTGATGTTGCCCTGAACGAGACATGTCGTATCATCACAGGTTGTCTGAGAGCCACACCCGTGGAAAAACAGCACTCCTTATCCGGCCTAGCCCCTCCAGACATCCAACGGAATACAGCAGCACAAAATGAAATTAAAATGGCGCTAACTTCCAAAGCCCACCCACTACATGGCCATCAACCGGCACAGCAAAGACTTCTGTCTAGAAAGAGCTTTCTTCACAGCACAGAAGCACTCGCTGACACTCCACACCAATACGGGGAGAAGATATGACACGCCAGATGCCAGCATCTGGAGGAGTGGCTGATTCCACAAGAAACTCTTCGCCCAGGCCACACAGAGAAAAGGTCCACATGGAAATCACTTACTCGCCTGCTTTCCTGTGTCACATGATCGAAGAGCAACCTGCAGAGGTGGGGCTTCCAGGTGGACTTTCTCAAGTGTGACTGTGCAGCTGCCGTGCAGACATCATCACATCTGCTACAAAGCACATTACCTCCAACTGTGTGCACTATGGAAGATCTTGTAAATGCTACACAAAGTGCACTGGGCGTTGCTAATTTTTGGGCATCCATTGTATAGTAAAATTGACCAATGTATATACTGGCCATTAAAATTGCTACACGACGAAGATGATGTGCTACAGACGCGAAATTTAACCGACAGGAAGAAGATGCTGTGATATGCAAATGATTAGCTTTTCAGAGCATTCACACAAGGTTGGCGCCGGTGGCGACACCTACAACTTGCTTACACCAGGAAAGTTTCCAACCGATTTGTCATACACAAACAGCAGTTGACTGGCCTTGCCTGGTGAAACGTTGTTGTGATACCTCGTGTAAGGAGGAGAAATAAGTACCATCACGTTTCCGACTTTCATAAAGGTAGGATTGTAGCCTACCGCGATTGCGGTTTATCGTATCGCGACATTGCTGCTCGCGTTGGTCGAGATCCAATGACTGTTAGCAGAATATGGAATCGGTGGGTTCAGGACGGTAATACGGAACGCCGTACTGGATCCCAACGGCCTCGTATCACTAGCAGTCGAGATGACAGGCATCTTATTCGCATGGCTGTAACGGATCGTGCAACCACGTCTCGATCCCTGAGTCAACAGATGGGGACGTTTGCAAGACAACAACCATCTGCACGAACAGTTCGACGACGTTTGCAGCAGCATGGACGATCATCTCGGAGACCGTGGCTGCGGTTACCCTTAACGCTGCATCACAGACAGGAGCGCCTGCGATGGTGTACTCAACGACGAACCTGGGTGCACGAATGGCAAAACGTTATTTTTTCGGGTGACACCAGGTTCTGTTTACAGCATCATGATGGTCGCATCCGTGTTTGGCGACATCGCGGTGAACGCACATTGGAAGCGTGTATTCGACAACGCTATACTGGCGTATCACCCGTCGTGATGGTATGGGGTGGCATTGGTTACACGTCTCGGTCACCTCTTGTTCGCAGTGACGCCACTTTGAACAGTGGACGTTACATTTCAGATGTGTTACGACCCGTGGCTCTACCCTTCATTCGATCCCTGCGAAACCCTACATTTCAGCAGGATAATGCACGACCGCATGTTGCAGGTCCTGTACGGGCCTTTCTGGATACAGAAAATGTTCGACTGTTGCCCTGGTCAGCACATTCTCCAGATCTCTCACCTATTGAAAACGTCTGGTCAATGGTGGCCAAGCAACTGGCTCGTCACAATACGCCAGTCACTACTCTTGATGAACTGTGGTATCGTGTTGAAGCTTCATGGGCAGCTGTACCTGTACACGCCATCCAAGCTCTGTTTGACTCAATGCCCAGGCGTATCAAGGCCGTTATTACGGCCAGAGGTGGTTGTTCTAGGTACTGATTTCTCAGGATCTACGCACCCAAATTGCGTGGAAATGTAATCACATGTCAGTTCTAGTATAATATATTTGTCCAATGAATACCCGTTTATCATCTGCATTTCTTCTTGGTGTAGCAATTTTAATGGCCAGTAGTGTATATACATTGTATTCTTTGACTGGTTTTATTTATAAACCATAACGTATGTAGTAATATAATGCAGTAATGTATGCAATAATGTTTTAGTTTGCTTCTGACACAAAATAAATAAATAACGTAAATGCCCAGTAAAAACTACAGTTATTTCCAGTAGGATCTAGGTAACATACCTACATGGTACAAAGACAAGTAACTAGCTTTTTATATACAATATTACACTTCACAGAATGTTAAAATTCAGTAGACCATAACAGAAAACAGTTATCCCTCACAAACTTCTGGGATTAATAGTGGATAGTGGTGGTGAGATTACATCCCTATAAGAATGACCATAAATTGTAAAAAGCAGACGCGATTATGAGTGACGATCTTGTTGCGACAGTGTAATGGGCGTGGTTGGGCTTATAAACACTACAATATTAACATAAACATAAACTTTGTTCTGTTTATTTGTACTTATTAACAACGAAGCAGCATAAAACAACGTTTACCATAACATAACATAATTAAGTTACTGAAAACAATATTAAATTTAGTATAAACTCAAGAATAGCAATCTGAAGCTGATGGAATTTACATACAATCTGATGTATGATACGTGTGTTTAGCATAAAATTAATAGTTTCTAAGTATTTCCCGGAAAACTGGAGTGTATGAACTTGATTCGCGACAACCCGAGGATTTAAATAACTGGCAGCCATCATGCTCGTGGTGAGTTGGTCAGTTGGACACATTCGGCTTTGAGTGCTAGAAGAGGCAAAACTTATGTATGAGCGATGAACTGATCTCCTCTCAATAGTCTACAAAATTTTAGTGTTGAAACGGAGATTTGTGGTATTCGCGTGTGATGACATCGAATACTCTGAAAATATTTCGGTTTGTGAACTATAATGATTCACGTCAGGCGAAATAATCTGAACTTTACTGATAATATTTGCTAGTGATTTGAAATTGTAATTTTAACTCTTTTAATAGCTACTTTAATTTAAAACATATGCCGAATAAACTTTTATTTATTTCCCTATCTTTTTGCCGAGGTTTGTGCGACATTTCACATGAGATATTGCTCTGGTTTAGTTTTAAGCTCTCAAACCGTTGTACTTCAACTCATAATAAACAGTTACTGTGTTGATACAGTGATAAACTGAATAAACGGAGTTTTTGTTAAAAAGTAAAATACTGCGACTTGTGAACATTATATTTTCACCGCAAATAACTGGCTGCGTATTTTTGAGCTTAACAACTAGATTTTCAGGTTAAATGTGACAAATGGTTTTGTTTGGCCCCCTAGTGATTAGCATCCTCAAATCTTAATGAGGCAACCACGCTTTACCGGCCAGTGTGGCCGAGCGGTTCTAGGCGCTTGAGTCTGGAACCGCGCGACTGCTACGGTCGCAGGTTCGAATCCTGCCTCGGGCATGGATGTGTGTGATGTCCTTGGGTTAGTTAGGTTTAAGTAGTTCTAAGTTCTAGGGGACTGATGACCTCAGATGTTAATTCCCATAGTGCTCAGAGCCATTTGAGCCAACCACGCTTTCAGATACCCTACAACAATGACTTTTTCAGCTAACTTTCAATTCATAGCTTATACGGGTGCACATGGGGACACACAGTCTAAATTTTAAAGAAGAATTTCTCGGCAACAACAATTTGTCTCCAAGCAACAAGTTGGTAGCAAGAGAACCACTCCAAAAAAGATATCAATACGGTCGCAGGATACAAAGTTGAACGTTGAAATAGCTTCAGTTTATTGCTTGAGTACAAACAAGCTGCAATTTATTTATTAAAAATGCGTAGAAAATAATTTCATCCCATACTGATACACTAAGTTTGCAGGAGCTATTTTAGGCCTGGCTCACATAAAACATGGAGACTTGTAGACAAGTAGAAAGGCAGAATGAACGATTACAGCCTTTAAGGAGGATTGTAAAGGAAATGCATAATGGACTCGCATTCGGGAGGACGACGGTTCAAATCCCCGTCTGGCCATCAAGATTTGGGTCCTCCAGGAGTACACTAAATCGCTTAAGGAGTACCCCGAGGAGCCTTTTTTTTAAAAATGGCACAGTCTATTTCCTCCCCCACTCTTCCCTAATCTGAATTTGTGTTCCGTCTCTAATGGCTTTGTTGTCGACAGGACAATTCTTCCTTTCTTCCTTCCTTCTAAAGAAAGAGCTGAGAAATTGCAGTCTCATTCTTAGCAAGAGGGCTCTGCTAATGAAAACTGTTATTTGTCTGCCAAGGGCAACGGCCTTGCCGCAATGGATACACCGGTTCCCGTCAGATGACCGAAGTTAAGCGCTGTCGGGCGTGGCCGGCACTTGGATGGGTGACCATCCAGGCCGGCATGCGCTGTTGCCATTTTTCGGGGTGCACTCAGCCTCGTGATGCCAATGAGGAGCTACTTGACCGAAAAGTAGCATCTCCGCTCAAACAAAACCATCATAACGATCGGGAGAGCGGTGTGCTGACCCCACGCCCCTTCTATCCGCATCCTCATCTGAGGATGACAAGGCGGTCGGATGGTCCCGATGGGCCACTTGTGGCCTGAAGACGGAGTACTTTTATTTGTCTGCCAAGATCGCTCTGATAACAGATTAGTGGATTACTAGTTTCAGCAATATTAACTGCCATCTTCCAATCTGAACATGTACAATGAAGTGCCAGAAGTCACGGGATTGCGATACGCACATACACAGATGGCGGTAGTATCCCGCGCACAAGGTATGAAAGGCGGAGCTGTCATTTGCACTTAGGTGATCATGTGAAAAGGTTTCCGACGTGATTATGCCCGCGCAATTGGAATTAACAGACTTTGAAAACGGAATGAAACTTGGAGCTAGATTCATGGGAAATTCCATTCCGGAAATCGTTAGGAAATTCAATATTCCGGAATCCAAAGTGTCAAGAATGTGCCGAGAACACCAAATTTCGGTCATTATCTCTCCCCACGGACAAGTTAGTGGCCGACAGCCTTCACTTCAGGACCGAGAACAACTGCGTTTGCGTAGAGTGCTAACAGACAAGCAGCACTGCGTGAAATAACCGCAGGACAGTGCGGTGGAATTTGGCTTACTGGACTACGGCAGCAGACGACCGACGCGAGTGCCTTTGCCAACAGCAGACACCACGAAGCCATAGACCCTAATTCTCAACAAGGCACTGTGCAAGCTGGTGGTGGCTCCACCATGGTGTGGACTGTGCTTACGTGGAGTAGACTGGGTCCTCTGGTCCGACTGAACCGATCATTGACAGGAAGTTGTGGTTCAAATGGCTCTGAGCACTATGGGACTTAACTGCTGAGGTCATCAGTGCCCTAGAACTAAGAACTAATTAAACCTAACTAACCTAAGGACATCACACACATCCATGTCCGAGGCAGGATTCGAACCTGCGACCGTAGCAGTCGTGCGGTTCCAGACTGTAGCGCCTAGAACCGCTCGGCCACTCTGGCCGCCCAGGAAATGGTTATATTCGGCTACTGGGAGATCGTTTGCAGCCATTCATGGACGTCACGATGTTCCCAACAACGATGGATTATTTGGAATTTTTATGGATGACAAGGCGCCGTGTTACTGGGACACAACTTTAGGAAATTTGTAGTAAGAACTACGGGACCAAACTGCTGAGGTAATCGGTCCCTAGGCTGACACACTACTTGATCTAACTTAAACTAAATTACGCTAAGGACAACGCATACACCCATTCCCAAGAGAGGCCTCCAACCTCCGACGGGGTGAGCTGCGCGAACCGTGACACGGCGCCTGAGAACGCTCGGCGGGCCACAGTAATTCGCCATTGGTTTAAAGGACATAATGCACAGTTCGAGAGAATGATTTAGTGATTACGCCACTAGATAGCCCAAGGTTCAATCTTCGGTAGTATCGCCCAGCTTCTCGGTGAGGCAAACCGTGCAGCTGTATCAAATCGCCTGCAGCCATAATTGTGGGTTGTACAGTGTGTTTCACAATTCATGTTATACACTTCTGAAGGGTGTAGAGGCGACTTAGTAGATGAGGTTTTACATAGGAACTCATGTCCGCAAACGTCATCCAACGACACTACACATCGTCAAAGTTATAGGCACCAGCGCCTGTAAATGTATGTATACACACCGTTTTATCTTCTGATATCTCTGGGAGTTGAATACATGTACCGGTACTGTTATTGCAAAGAATGTAGGGTATGCAACTTTTAATGCTAACAGAAACCAAGAAAAGGAAAAAAGTCCAATAACCATGGGCTCTAAACGGCATACTTGAGGAGCTATGAGCACTTTTTCATCTTTATTCAACAAGTTGTAATATTGCTACATGAATTTGCTATGCTGATATCGGGTGCTAATAGTAGAATAAAAGCGGGTTAAAAGCTGTGAGCTGTCTGGGGAGGTTAATCTTGTATTACTGCGCAACTGTTTCACCAGGTAACTAGTCTAGGTTTACCACATTACCAATCAGACTAACATTGATTATAATCTTTTACAGTCATACAACAACCGGTAATATATCTATATATAAAAAGGAGAATTTAAATAAAAAGAAAGAAATCAGTTTACATTTGGAAATTTATTTTAAGATTGTTCATTGAAATTTCAGCGTATTATACGTGAGTGATAACTGAGCTGGTGCCTTGTTTAAGGATTGTAAAAATGTGAGATTTTAATCTTACGGAACACATCAAATATGGAGCCAAGATTGGGAGACTGCATACAACCCTGCATTCACAAAACAACACCCAAAGAACGTTGAAACATAAGCAAGAAGAAATTAACCACAACCAACAGATTCAGTTTTCACCCAAAGAAATTACGTTCGTAACACAATCCTGTCCGTCATGTAATTACCACACACTGGTATACTAAATTCATATTAACTCTTTGTGAAATCTTCCCAAAAAGAATAGCTGAAGGCTACTTTGATGATTACACCACATGCTCCACGTGGTCAACTTGGTTTACAGAAAGCGTATAACTCCACAGTAATTTTGATAATTAAAATAAATTCGATCGAAAAGCAATTGACAAAAGGAAAACCTTGAACTGGTTACTAACGTCTTACTATTAACCTGATGGGTCAAACAGTTATATAAGCACGTGGTACTGGTCTCGCAAAGTACACTCCACGAGGGTTGAACATAAAGAAAAGTTGCTATCTTGTAAAATATTGTCAAGACGAGACGTTATAATCACACAAGCATTCACATTTAAGATTGATGAACTTAGAGTTACTGATCAACACGTGGTTCCACTTTACTCACAAAGTAATGACAAAGCAACTACCGCAAAATAATATGAACTTCACACGAGAATTACACTACGCTGCAATTTAAGATAACCTTGGATATTTTAGAGTTAAACCCGAAATAAAGATGATTAAATTTTCAGTTAGGCTGAACTTAACAAATCCATTGTCCTATGGACTTAGCAGACACGCGCTTAGCCAGAGATCTTACCACTTCAGACGCTCGCCACGGTCCCACAGCAACTGCCTACTACCGAGCGTGCTTCCTGAGGGTGGCTCACAAAGACAAACGGAAGTGGCCAGAGGGGCAGCTTCCTATACCAACATGACAACGGACGGACAGAACCATACTAAGGATAGAAACCTCTCGTCTTTAAGAAAGCGTAGCTACCTGTTCCGACGTTGGTCCTACTGTTCTCTAGCAGACAGCCTTGTCTGCTACCCTCAAGCATGCAACTACAAACACATTTGATCATTCATCCTCTCACACAGAAGGGAAGGGGGATGACAGTATCTTATCATATACAGTATATAACAGAAAGCGGATGTAGGTTCCGTATGAGACTGTGTGACATGAATTACATATAAACTGTGTTTTAAAGTGTAGTAGTGTGACAGATCGTTCTTGTTTACGTGTAAAAGTAACACGTTCCACTACTCAGTCTCCTCCCAGGTAGTCAGAAACGCCACAGTAAATTTAGAAGAGGAATTTATTCCATAAATGACAACAGATTTAAGAAATCAAACATGAAAGGAATCCAACAGAGACCTTTCAAAGTTCTCATAGCTCTTAAGGTATACATTTTAGAGCCCATGTTTACCTACCATTTTTCTTGTTTTGCTCCATACCATCACCTTTGAAAGTTGCATACTCTACATTCTTAGCAACAACAGTGCCGGTCGTGTATTGCACTGTCAGAGGTATCAGAACGGTTTTCGCCTATAACTTTCGACTCCTCTGTTTCCGGTACAGCGATCCTTACCTCAAATTGTTGCATTTATCCTTCTCCATCATCTGTGAAAGTCTGTAACATCATCATGGTATCACCCTGCATGTACATACATTTACAGGCGCCGGCGCCGATAACTTCGACGCTCTGTAGCGTCGTCGGATGACGTTCCTGGGCATGGGTTCCCATGTAAAACTTGATCCACTGAGTTCCCTCTATAACCTCTACAAGTGTGTAACATGAATTGTGAAGCACCCTGTATTGATTCCTCCCCTTCATATTTTCCATGAATTAATTTAGCTATTTTTCATGTTTAGGTTAGCTATGGGTCAGAACTATGGATTTTAAATGCTGTTCTTAAAAGAAGAATAATAGCTGTGGAAATTGACTATTTACGAAGGAATCCCAGAATATCAAGAGTAGAAAACTAATGACAAAGTGAGAGCTCGAATGAAGACAGATGAAACACTGATAGACAGAATTGAAAAAAAGTGGTACGCACATCTGTTGAGAATGCCAGATCATCGACAGCCAAAGGAAATTTCGGAATGGAAACCACCTCTCAGACATAAACACGGGAGACCACGACGTTCTGGGAATGACCACACCATCGAAATTATGGAGCATCGGGGGATACGTAAGCAGGAGGCACTGACTAGACAGGCTTGACAGAAAATATCAGGAATGCAACAAAATGTAGTTGTTAATTGATCTCCGTATTAATTAATCCTGTGATAATAATAGTAATAATCTGCGTGTTTATTTTGATATTTTCCAAATGAACAACAATTAGATTATCACATAAAACTCAACAGATCCTCCCAAATAAAACCGACGTTTGTACTCCATTTCAGCCTGATATTTCACATATCTCTTTATATTATTAAGAGTATATCTTTCCGTTTATCTTTAAGTCTGTATCAATGAATTACTTCATCATTTACCGAGCGAGGTGGCGCAGTGGTTAGTACACTGGACTCGCTTTCGGGAGGACGACGGTTCAATCTCGCGTCCGGCCATCCTGATTTAGATTTTCCGTGATTTCCCTAAATCGCTCCAGGCAAATGCCGGGATGGGTCCTTTGAAAGGGCACGGCCGACTTCCTTTCCCGTTCTTCCCTAATCCGATGAAACCGACCTCGCTGTTTGGTCTGTTCCCCCAAACAACCCAACACAACCCAGCCTTTCATCATTTACTTAGTTGTAAGTTAAACAAACCCATAGCTCCATAGCTATAGCGTATCCAAAACTTAGTTCTGTTTCTCGTAATCCTTCCATCCTCTATCACTCAGTCCCAGCCAAAATTGTTATTTATGTATAATTTTATCACTATTGGCAATATAATTATTCCATTTCAAGTTTGTAACATGTCACCTTATTGCATGAGCGAATACGAAAGTTACGCCAAACAAACTTCACAGAAAAGGACTTGCATAAGATGTGATCCAAAAGTAACGAGAATTTTTGTTTTTCTTGCAGAATCTTTATTTATTCATCAACACCAACTTTGTCCCCTTCAGAGTAATCCTCCTCACATACAACACACTTACGCCAGCACTCCTTCCAATCTTGAAAGCAATTATGGAACTCACTTTTCATTATGGTGTTAAACTACTTCAGTGATTCTGTTTGTATGTCATCAATGGTGGCAAAACGATGTCCTTCCATGGTTTTCTTCAGCCTCGGGAATAGAAAGAAGTTGCAGGAGGCCATGTGCCGAACACGGTGGCTGAGGCATCAAAACGGTTTTGATATTAGCGAAAAAATGACAAAGAAGCATTGAGGTGTGAGCAGGAGCAATTTTCTCGACTGGTTTTGGCACAATTCTGTCGTTTTCTTCGGAATGCTTGACGCAAACAGTACATAACTTCCAGGTATTATTCCCTACTGGACGTTCACCCATAAGGCAGGAACTCATAATACATTATCCCACTGCAATCGAAGAAAACACTGTGAAGAATTTTCACATGTGATCGCGCTTGTCGAATTTTTTTCGGTCCTGGCTCTTCTTCTTGGCCTTGCTTTCGACGTCATATCCGTGTACCCATGTTTCGTCACCTTTTATACATTTCTTTACAAATTATGGATCGTTGTCGGATTCATTCAGTAATTCCTAAGCAATGTCTGCGGGACGTCGATTTTTATCGAAATTCAACAGTTTCGGAAGAAACTTTGCTGCTGTACGTTTCGTGCCCAAAAAATGTGAAAAAATTTCTTTGTATCAGGCGAAGGATACGTCGACATCATCAGCAACCTCTGTGACATGATTCGGAGATTTTCCAGAACCATTTTCTTTACTTCTACCACATTGTTCGTTAGTAGTTGATGTGCTAGCGCGTCCAGTGCGGTCGTCCTCTACAATCTCTTTCGATAGTCTTGGAAACATTTATACCACTCGTAAACTCTTGTTTTACTCATAGCAGATTCGCCAAAAGCCACAATTAAGATTTCGAATGCGGTGTTGCACTTTATTCCATTTTCAAACAAAATGTAATGTAAATTCGTTGATCCATCTTTTTCGAAAGTACAAATTCGCCGAGCACTCGAAAACACGTATAGCGTTTTCGACTGTCAACAATAAACCAAATATTCAAAACAGCTGAAAATGCAAACATACATCAGATACATGCGTGGCAACAATATAACAAAATTGAAAATCTGCTGTATAAACCCTATGAAATTAAAAAATTTCCATTGCTTTTTTGTAACACCTGGTACACCACTTGAAATTTTTAGTCCAATGGATGTACAAATTATCTCAATCAAAGATCTCCAAATGCTTTAAAGCTTTCTCTGAAATAAAAGTGTTGTTTTGCTATATGTTCCTTGCATTTCGACATAATTTTTTCTGTTTTTGCTACACATTCTTTGCACCGAGTACTTTCCAGACACCATCATTGTTTACAAAGTATTACAGTTTGTATCTAATATTTATATGTATAGTATAGATTTAAATGTCAGGAAGTCTTTTCTGAAAGTATTTCTATGTAGTGCAGCCATGTATGGAAGTGAAACATGGACGATAAATAGTTTAGACAAGAAGAGAATAGAAGCTTTCGAAATTTGGTGCTACAGAAGAATGCTGAAGATTAGATGAGTAGATCACGTAAATAATGAGGAGGCATTGAATAGAACTGGGGAGAAGAGAAATTTATGGCACAACTTGACTAGAAGAAGGGATCGGTTGGTAGTACACGGATCACCAATTTAGTATTGGAGGGAAGCGCGGAGGGTAAAAATCGTAGAGGGAGACCAATGCAAGAATATACTAAACAGATTCAGAAGGATGTAGGTTGCAATAGTTACTCGGAGATGAAGAAACTTGCACAGGACAGAGTAGCATGGAGAACTGCATCAAACCAGTCTCTGGACTGAAGACCACAACGACAACATATGTAATGTCTAACGACAGAGAAAGAAGTCCATGAACACTGCTGGTATTCTATTTTAGTTGCTTTATTTTCGCATTTACGTTTAGCTGTTAGTCAGAAACCTCCTCCACTAAACAGAGCCACAGGTTACCCACAAGTCGTATCACAATACATACTTGTTGTATTAACACATATAAATCCACCAGGCGATGGAGGTTTAAATCTTAGAAACGCGGCCGGACGGTGTGACCGAGCGGTTCTAGGCGCTTCAGTCTGGAACCACGCGACCGCTACGGTAGCAAGTTCGAATCCTGCCTCGGGCATGGCTGTGTGTGATGTTCTTGGGTTAGTTAGGTTTAAGTAGTTCTAAGTTCTAGGGGACTGATGACCTCAGATATTAAGTCCGATGGTGCTCAGAACCGTTTGAACCATTTTTTAGAAACGCGTCGAGGATATAAATAAACAGTAACTGGTAACAGTGAACTGGTCGTTTCATTCGATATCAATAACAGTCACCGTAAAGCCTAACGAAAGATGTTCACATTTAGATATGGATGCACCATCTAAAGCAATGTCCCGGAAAAGGCGATTTAGTCTCTAAACGAAACATGCTACATTAGCATACTAACCACAAGTATACATGAATGTCCCGGGAAAGGCGATTTATTTTCTAAACGAAACAAGCTGCATTAGCATACTAACCATAAGTTGAAGCGTCGTCGCAGTTGTAACTCAACAATTTGAGAGAATATTGTGAGAGAACATTGCGGCTCAACAACATTACCACGTTAATCACCGTAAGAGTGGTTTGATATTCTACGCGAGGACGAACCGCAACATTCTCCTAGCTCAGGGGTCTCCAAACTTTTTAGTCCCCGGGCCACATTGACTCCTCCACGAAGTCATAAGGGCCAAGATCTACTTAGTGGGATTAAAGCACCCTAGCACGATTTTTATTTAATTACATAATTTCGACTGGTGAACGTACCTGACCGAAGTTCTGGCGTATTTTATTCTGGCAAATTTCACCGACAAAAAAGTATGTCACTGCACATTCTTCACGAAAGCGTCCTGCAAAGTTAACGAAATGTCAAAATCATTGTTAGCAACACTATTACCGCAAGAAGTAACAGAGGTAAAGTATGTCAACGCATAAGTTTAGTTATGTAGTCTTGTAGCGAGTAGCAGAGCCAATGTCGCGGTGTATTGGTCGCTATCGGCCTCGAAACTCAATTGTTGGCAGTATAGGTACCACCTCAAATATTTGACGGGCCGGATACCGGGGATGTCCGGTCAGCTATCGCGGGCCGGTTTCGGCCCGCGGGCCATAGTTTGGAGACCCCTGTCCTAGATTTCAAACCGCAGCGCTAGCCCCGAGGACGCCGAAAACGCGGCGGAGGGTGTAAACAAGCAGCGCGTGCGGCTGGACAATTCGCTCCGGACGAGCGGGCGCACCGCGGAGCAGACAGCAGACAGTAGCAGGTTGGCAGCGCGGTAGGAGGCGGAGGGGCGGCGCGTGGTGCGGCACGGCGCGGAGACGCGGTGTCTGCGGTAGGTTGGCACTCCTGGGGTTGGCCGCCGTCCCTGAGCTGGCGCAGCGCTCACACCAGTGCCAGCGTCCGCCCCGAGCAGTCGTACAGAAGCAACTGCCTGTGCAGCCGCTGCACTGCGTTGCTCTTTCCTCTCTGTCTCCGCGAGCGCGACGTTGCGTTTCGTCAACAGTGCTTCACGTCCCCGCCTAATCGTGAACAGTGCTACCGACTCTTCTCAGTGCAACGGTGCAAAAGATAGTCGCAGTGTTGGATTACAGTGCCCCCAGTCGACGCCAAGAAGCTTACCGAGTGCCTGGTAAGGCCGCCGGCTACATTTTCCGGCGCTGCGCTGGAGGCGTGTTTGGTGTACGAGGGACGACTGCAGAGCTTCGAGTGATAGTTCGTCGCCGACTGGTACTTGCAGAGGACTGTCACAGGTACGTAGAGAATTATAACGCCTTTTCGAATGAATTGTTGGATGTTTGTGACCGTAGATCGAATATGGCATTCTTTGAATCCTAAACGAATGTAAACTGTCGACTAGCCTGTTCCTCTTTCCGACGTCAATAACCGTAGCGCACAAAGTATACATGTGTGGCCAGTGAACTATCGATGGCAACACACGCTTACATCGTAGCGTCTTCTCGAGTCGCGCTGTATGATACATGAGAACAGGGCTGTATTATTGTCCCGCTCTTAACTTGTTATTAGCTGCTGTGCACGGAGGACACTGAAGGCTACCGTCTACGCGAGAAGCTTCACGGGCGAACGCGTGTGTTGTAGCAATGTGGACAGCGACAGAGGAGTGAATGACGCGTCGTCGCTGCCACGTGAGACGCCATTTCTCGCACGCTGTGCTTCGCGTATCGCTTTTACATTTCCCGATTGAGTTAGTGTAATGCTGAGACCATTTATCGACTAGTTATTACCGTGTTTTCGCTCAGATTGCGGGTTTGTGTTTCTCGTGTGAGGATATTTATCGTCGTAATGGGCGTACCTCCAGGTCTAGTGTTTTCTTCGAATCAACGCGTGAGGTGGTTAGAAAACAAGCGTCATAGACCAAACCTCCGCATACTTGGATAGGACTTCTGATGTCGATAAGCATCACATGATCGTTGCCTAAAGAGTAGGTTCGCTGCGGAGACGGGATTCACACTGACAGTACGTTCAAGCGTCTATCATTTTGACGTAATGCACCCAAATGATGCTGTGCTTCCTTTTCATCTTCGCCGCATGAGTTGTTGCTTCGCTTTTCATTAATACATTGTTTCCGTGCAAGGAAGAGACCTGGAGGTATGAAGTACTTTTAATACGGTATTTTGGAAGATGAATGGTGATTTGTAAGTACCCTGGTTAATACGTGTGTAATACCGATGTTTAAATCATTTTCTCGCGAGAAAAACAGTGAAAAAACCATATTTTTTTTCCTTTCCCTGCGAGCTTGGGGGGGGGGGGGGGGGGGGGGGCTTGACCCGAGTATGGGTGCCCTTGTTTCCGTGCGATGTCAGACCCAAACAGCGATATCGTTTCATAATATGATCAGTGGTGCAAGGTCGACGTAAGGGCCTTGCTTCGCAGAATGTAATTGCTGAATGGCACCTTTACTGCCAAGCAAGTTAGTTCGATGGTTAAAGTACGGGATATGCATTCTAGAGCAGTGGGGTTCAAATCTCCTCCTTGCCAGCGGAAGTCTTATACGACGAATTTGCTGCCTCATTTTTGCCCACTTCTTCTGTTTCAGCGCTAATGGCAGACCATGTAACTGTATTTTGTCTTTTAGACATTCTGATTTTCTTCGTTTGCTGCTGCGTGATATTTTCACGACAACGCGCTACGCAAAAAAAGATAGAGCACCACAGTGAGAACATTGCGAAAAGCGAGCGTGCGGCTCTTTGAGGTAGAGATCAACAGTCACCGCCCACGCAGTGACGTCGTATGCGCTATTTTGCGCTCTGCGTACTAGTCGGGATGGTGTTACGACAGACGCCCAGCGGCACAGAGCAGGTGAACGTACCGAAATGTTTTCGACGCTCGGTGGTGTGGCAACAATTGGTGAGACGCTGGTGTGATGGAGAGTGACGTCAGCGGAGGTGGTGGACCTCGCAGGCGGCAGCGTGGCCGGTGGCCGGTGGCGGTGTCTAGTTCCCGGGCCGGCCGGTTTCTCTGCGGGTGAAAGCACGGGCCGGCTCGGCTAACCCAGTTGGCGGCGGGTGGTTACAACACGGCCTGAGCACCGCGCCGGAGGCTCGCTCGCCGCTGCGCCGCCGCCAGCGATCGATAGCAGACACGCGCCGCGAGCTGCGTGCAGTGCGTGCGGACGCCGTAGGCTCGCCTGCCTGCGTGCTCCATTTTGGCCGCCGCGTAAACAGTGGGCGGGTGCCGCGTGACGCAACAGCTGGAGCACAATCGCACTCCAAGAAGAGCTTCTCTGACCCAAGTTTAATTAACTCCACTTTGCAGATCTATTTTAGGTACGTCAGAGTGCAATTCAAAATGAAAAAAGTTTGTATTACTTTAACTTATTGATCATACATGGTGCTAGGTCTTTAACTATACTAGTTTCGGAAAAGTATCGGATGAAACTTCCTGGCAGATTAAAACTGTGTGCCGGACCGAGACTCGAACTCGGGACCTTTGCCTTTCGCAGGCAAGTGCTCTACCATCTGAGCTACCCAAGCACGACTCACGCCCCGTCCTCACAGCTTTACTTCTGCCAGTTGGTAGAGCACTTGCCTGCGAAAGGCAAAGGTCCCGAGTTCGAGTCTCGATCCGGCACACAGTTTTAATCTGCCGGGAAGTTTCATATCAGCGCACACTCCGCTGCAGAGTGAAAATCTCATTCTGGAAAGTATCGGATAAAAGTTACGTAGTAATGCCACCCTTCTTCTTCCGTACCTCATGTACGAGTTGTACGTAATGTGCACCAAAATCCTCGCCGGGCACTTGTGTATCATCTAATAATGGGCAGATACTGCAAAAAGGCCAAGAAAATAATGCCTACAGGACAAATGCAAGACTGAAAAAGCACGTATGTCTACCGGAAAGGTACATACTGCCCGTAGAAAAATTGAAGGCGCATTTCGAGAAAAGAAGTTCTATCAATATTAATAGTTAAGGTACCAAAGCAAAGAACTGTGTAAGTGTAGGTACTTACGACGAGTGTATAAAAGGGAAACAAACTTGTACACTGAAGTGACAAAAAGTAATGGGATACCGATATGCACATATCCAGACAGCGGTAGTATCGCGTGCTCAACGTACAAAAGAGCAGTGCTTTGGCGCAGCTGTCATTTGTTTCCGCACAACGGGAATTAACAGACTTTGAACGCGGAGTGGGAGCTAGACGCATGGGACATACATTTCGGTAATCGTTACGGAAATCATGATTCCGAGATCCACAGTGTCAAGAGTGTGAAGCAAATTTCAGGCATAACCACCCCCACGGACAACCCAATGTGTCGGTGGCCATCATTTAACGATCGGGAGCAGTAGCTTTTGAGTAGGTTTGTTAGTGCTAGCAGATAAGCAGTACAGCGTGAAATAACCACAGAAATCAATGTGGGACGTACGACAAAAGTATCCGTTAGGACAGTGCGGTGCAGTTTGGCCTCAATGGGCTATAGCAGCGACACGAGTGCCACTGTTAACAGCCTCTTCTAAGCTGGGCTCGTGACCATATCGATTGGACCCTAGACGACTGGAAAACCGAGTCCCGATTTTAGTTGGTAAGAGCTGATAGCAGAGTTCGAGTGTGGCTTAGACCCCACGAAGCCATGGACCCAAGTTGTCAACTATGCACTGTGCAAGCTAATGGTGGAGAGCCCTAATGGTGTGGCCTCTGTTTACATCGTATGGACTAGGTCCTCTGGTCCAAATGAACCGATCATTGACTGGAAATGGTTAAGGTCAGCTACTTGGAGACCATTTGCAGCCATTCATGGACTTCATGTTCGCAAACAATGGTGGAATTTTTGTGGCTGACGATGCATCCTGCCACCGGGTCACAATTATTTGCGATTGGTTTGAAGAACGTTCTGGACAACTCCAGCCAACGATTTGGTCACTCAGATCGCCCGATATGAATTCCGTCGAACATTTACAGGACATAATCGAGAGGTCAGTTCGCGCACGAAATACTACACCGGCAACACAATCGCAACTATGGATGGTCACGGAGGAAACACTGCTGAGTATTTCTGCAGGGGACTTCCAGCGATTTGTTGTGTCAACACCATGTCGAGTAGCTGCACTACACCGTCTAAAAGGAGGTCCGACGCCACATTAGGAGGTATCCCATGACTTTTGTCACCTCACTGCAGAAAGGAAGGAAGAAGTTGATGAAGATGAGACTATAGAATAATATAATAGATCACTGAACGACTTATTTTGAAATAAGGCCCTTGCGGTAGGCGACATTACCTCGATTGTTTAGATCTTTTAGAGAACGTACTATGAAAAAACTAATACACTGGTATGAAGGATGCACAAGACAGGTGCAATGGCCTGAGACCTCTAAGAGACTGTAATAATTCCAGTTCCAAAGAAGGTGAGTGGTGACACGTGTGAATATTACGGAACCATAAAGTAAGTCATTTTTCCAAAACGATGACACGATTTATTTCAGAAGAACGGAAAAACTAGTAGAAAGCGACCTCGTGTAAGATCAGTTTGGGCTCTGGAGAAATGTGTGAACACCCGAGCCCATACTGATCCTACAACATGTCTTAGAAGACAGACTGAAGGAAGATAATCGTTCGCTTCCAGCACTTGGAGATTTAGGCAGTGATATTAACAATGTTAAATGAAGTTAGCAGGGTTAAAATACTGGGGGCGAAAGGTTATTTACAATTTGTGAAGAAACCAGAGAGTCGAAAGACGTCAAAGGGAAGTAGCAGTTCGGAGGATAGTGAGACAGGATTGTCCTTTATCTCTTATGTCGTTCATTTTTTACATTAAGCGAGAGATAAAAGAAACCAAAGAGAAATTTGGAGATAGAATTAAAGTTCAGGGAGAAGAGAGAAAAACGTTAAGGTTTGCCGATGACACTGTAAGTCTGTCAGAGACAGCAAAGGACTTGGAACAACAGGTGAACGGTATGATTAGTGTCTTGAAAAGAGATTATTAGATGAACATCAACAGAAGAAAAACAAAGGTAATGAAATATAATCGAATTAAATCAAGCCATGGTGAGGGAATTAGATTATAAAATGTCACACTAAATGAGCTTGCTATTTGAGGAAGAAAATAACTGACTATAGCCAAGAGAGAGGGGATGTAAAATACTGGCTGAAATAGAAAGAAAAGCATTTTTTGGAAAAGAGAAGTTCAACATCGAACATAACTTAAAATCTCAGAAAGTCTTTTCTAGAGATATTTGTGGAGTGTAACTTTGTACTGAAAGAAGCATTTGAAATGTTGTGTTACAAAAAATAACTTGACTAAAAGATGGGACGGGTTGATAGAATACATCCTGAGGCACCGAGGAATCTTAAATTTGGTAATGGATGGAAATGTATGAGTTTGTGTATGGAGGTGGGGGGAGGAGGAGGTGGTTCGACGGTAAGAACGGTAGAGGGAAAGCAAGGCTTGGCTACTGGAAGGAAGCTCCAATCGGTGTGGGTTGTAATAGTTACGCAGAGATGGAAGAGGTTTGCACAGAACAAACTAGCGTGGAGAGCTATCTTCGGACTAAAGATAATAGTAGCAGCAACGTTCAAAGCTCTGCAGCGTCATCTTCTGATCCTTACAGCAGTTTTCGTCTAAGTGTTGTAGCCTGCCGTTTACGTACGTCCTGGCACTAGTAACTGAACCGATCATTTTCACCGCACGATAATACCCTGATTATCTGCACACTACCGTAGTTCTCCTATACTCAGTGAGACAGTGACAAAATCTCTCTGTCTTTATAATATTTTTTACTATGCCAATGTATGTTTCGCAGTCGCAGCTCCAACATCAACGCTTCGGGTTCTTATGTAACAGAAATGTCACCACCCCAGAAACGCGTATATGTGGGACCTATACAGCTTTCTTAACTGTTGTGACGAGACTGTATTGAAATGTATACTGAATAACATACGCAGACGTCTGTCGAAGCGTAGGGTACACACCTTCGAAATTGATTATTTCATTGTAATGTCAAATAGAAAAGAAATCAACTACATTCGCAGGTATGATACACACATCAAGAAAAGTTTTGCATCATCTCGGTTCCGAGAGTTCCGGAACCTGTACAGAAAATTGGAATAGAGATCAACATAAATATCATTTCCGCCCTTTTTATTACTCATGAAAAACACACATTGCATATTGTACCACCATACAACGAGACCTTAAGAGGTGGTGGTCCAGATTTCTGTACACACCGGTACCTCTAATAACCCAGTAGCACGTCCTCTTGCATTGATGCATGCCTGTATTTGTCGTGGCATACTATCCACAAGTTCATCAAGGCACTGTTGGTCCAGACTTTGCATCTCCTCAACGGCGACTCGGCGTAGATCCGTCAGAGTGGTTGGTGGCCCAGGCACGTTCGGTAGGGTTCATGTCTGGAGAACATGGTGGCCACTCCACTCGATCGATGTCGTTATCCTGATGGAAGTCATTCACAAGATGTGCACGTTGGGGGCGCGTTTTGTCGTCCATGAAGACGAATGCCTCGCCAATATGCTGCCGATATAATTGCTCTATCGGTCGGAGGATAGTATTCACGTATCGTACAGCCATTACGGCGCCTTCCATGACCACCAGCGGCGTACGTCGGCCCCACATAATGGCACCCCATAACATCAGAGAACCTCCACCTTGCTGCACTCGCTGGACAGTGTGTCTGAGGCGTTCTGCCTGACCGGGTTGCCTGCAAACATGTCTCGGACGATTGTCTGGTTGAAGGTATATGTGACACTCATCGGTGAAGAGGACGTGATGCCAATCCTCAGCGGCCGATTCGGCATGATGTTGGGCCCATCTGTACCTTGCTGAATGGTGTCGTGGTTGTACAGATGGACCTCGCCATGGACGTCGAGAATGAAGTTGCCCATCATGCTGCCTATTGCGCACAGTTTGAGTCGTAATACGACGTCCTGTGGCTGCACGAAAAGCATTATGCAACATGGTGGCGTTGCTGTCAGGGTTCCTCCGAGCCATAATCTGTAGGTAGCAGTCATCAAATGCAGTAGTAGCCCTTGGGTCGCCTGAGCGAGGCATGTCATCGACAGTTGCTGTCTCTCTGTATCTCCTCCATGTCCGAAAAACATCGCTTTGGTTCATTCCGAAACGCTTGGACACTTCCCTTGTTGAGAGCCCCTCCTGGCACAAAATAACAATGCGGACGCGATCGAACCGCGGTATTGACCGTCTAGGCATGGGGGCGAACTACAGACAACACGAGCCGTGCACCTCCTTCCTGCTGGGATGACTGGAACTGATCGGCTGTCGAACTCCTCCGTCTAATAGGCGCTGCTCATGCATGGTTGTTTACATCTTTGGGCGGGTTTAGTGATATTTCTGAACAGTCAAGGGGACTGTGTTTGTGATACGATATCCACAGGAGTTCTTGGAGCCAGGGGGTGATGCAAACGTTTTTTTTTATGTGTGTATAAGTTTTAACAAAAGTCTATGTATATTCCAATACAATTGTGTACGAATTACACCGTAACTTCGGAAACAACATTTAAGAATGCTTTTAACTGCCACAGATACAAGTTTCTGGCCTGTTGGCATTGCAGTGAAGGTCCTCACGCAAGAATCGCATCCTTGATGATGGAGCTGTGACTGCGAAATGTACATGGACGTAATAAAACGCTACAAAAACGGTAGACGAATTTTGCTATTAAGCTTTCCATTTACATCACTGCCCCGGTTTTGCCGAGAATACGAGCCACTATGGCTGCCATAAAACTGACTGGGAACGTTGTAAAAACATTCGCCATGCCGGTCTTCGTATATGCTCGATGACACCCCTCCGCTTATTCTCTTAGTGGTCTACGATCATCTATCAGCCACATGAGATTCAAATACTTTTGTGACTGGAAAGTTCCCTGCAAACAGAACACAGCAAGTCTGTGTTGTTCTTAATAGAAAGAAATGTTCAGATAAAATAGTAGCTAGCGGCGTTCGGTGAGGATACGTTACAGGACCGTTACTGTCCACAGTACACCATCTGATGAAAAGTATCCGCACATCTATTAGTGATATTAAAACGGGCTGTGTCCGCCCATCGCATTTATGACCGCTCGAACTCGGCTGGGGATACATTGATTGAGGAGTCTCAGTGTCTGTGGAGGAATGGCAACGCATTCTTCGTCAGGAACCGAAACCAGAGGAAGCAGTGATGTCTGCGCCGAGGTCTGGAGCGAAGTTGATGTTCTGACTCAGAAACGTGTTCCATTGGGTTCAAGTCAGGGCAATGGATACGCCAGTCCATTTCAGGAATGTTATTGCCCAGAAACCACTGCATGAGAAACGCTGTGTTATGACAGGGTGCACTGTCGTGCTAATACGATCGTTTATTCGTCTACTGAATGTAGTGCACAATTTCATATCAGTGTGAAGACCTTTCTGAACGTGAAGAATACCTAACGAACAGCCTTACTAAACTTTATGAGTATTTTGAGACATGGCGACTGAGACCAAATGTTTCTAAAACCGAGGTAAGCGTGTTCCACCTCTCTAATCGCCTTTCATCAGCAAAGATCAGTCCACAATTCGACCCTCTTGGCGCAGTGAGATACAACGAAAGCCCAAAATACCTGGGAGTCACTCTGGGCAGAACTTTAACATACAAAAAACACCTTTCCAACTTGGCCAAGAAGATACAAACTTGAGTGAACCTTGTGAGAAAGTTGGCAGGCAGTACATGGGGAGCAACAACATCAGTCCTCCGAGGAGCATCCCTTGCACTGGTATACTCTGCAGCAGAATACTGTGCACCAGTTATGGCTCCGAAGCGCCCACGTAGTGAAAGTAGACGTCAAACTGAACTCAGTTACGAGAGTAATTAGTGGTGCTTTTACACATCTGTCCACCAGGCCTCCGTCGAAAGGCTGCTCTTTACAACCTCTGTCAGCAAGTTTCTGAAAACAACTCGATCCCTCTTCATGACGATTTGCTATCACTGCCCAGGAAACGCCTCAAATCTAGAAGACCAGCATATGAAACGGGAGTCCAAATGCTATCCGCAGGATTCGACCTGGACGCAGAGTGTAAACGTGAGTGGCAAGCTACAAGAACCAGAAACCACGAACTTGTAGACGATCCAACAGTTCCAGGCTTCCACCAACCAAGGGAGGTGTGGGTGCAGTTAAACAGATATCGGACTGAAGAGGGTAGGTGCAAATGCAACATACACAAGTGGGGCTTTTCAAGTAACAGTGTGTGTGATTGTGGTGACACCGAAATAGTGAGCCACATTGTGAATGAATGTCCAATCAGACGCTTCCCTGGTGGCACCGAGAAGCTCCATCAAGCATCCCACGAGGCACTGCGCTGGATCGAGTCCATCAACATCCGAGTGTAGTCTGAGCCGTTTTAAAACTAGTGTACTGTATATAATTGCACATGTTCATTTTTATATATATTTCTTTGTTTTGCTAAATGTGTATTACTGTAATTGACGCATACGATAATAATAATAAATAAGTACACAATGCTGTAAAATGTGTTCACATCCTTCCGCATTTAGCGTTTTCTGACCACAGAAACACACACGTACCTTAACACCACCCTTTCGTCGTGTTACAACGTGATTCGTTACTCCAAGTCATTCGTTTCTACTCATCCAGTGTCTAGTGGCGCTGCTCTACACACCACCTCAAGCGTCGCGTAGCATCGACTACAGAAACGTGTGGCTTTTCAGGAGCTGCCCATACACTGTGCTCCATTCTTTTTAACTCCTTACGCACGTTGTGCTAGACCGACTGCTGATAGCACTTGAGGAGTCTCGGGTGATTGCTTCCGCTGATCTTACGCAATTTTTTACAACTACACTCCGCAGTGCTCGACGGTCACACGAGTCTACTCGGTTTCGGCTTAGCTGTGTTTGTTCCTTTGCGTTTCGCCTTCACAGTCACATCATCAGCAGCCGACCCGGATAGCGTCAGAAGGGTTGAAATATCCTCGACGGACTTGTTACTCAGGTGACGTCCAATGACTGGGCCACTTTTGAAGTCTCGTGACCGACCCATTCTCTGTTACTACTTCTGCGATGACAAACAACGCTCACCGCCTCCATTTACACTGGCGGGTCCGCCTCTCGTGACATCTAGTGGTCAATTTTGCACTACGTAGGGATGTCCGGATACATGTAATCAAATAGGCACGTAGTATGTCCAAGATAAAAGCGACTCTGCGTTAGTAGTACGCACAATCACTCATTTTATTTAAAATCATAATATACTATTATTAATCGCAACAGTTTGAAAATCACGAGATTTGTTGAAAATGGTCGCATTTTTATACTCATAAAATCCTATTCAAACCCACCTTACGTGGAACTGCAACATCGTCCGCACTGATAGCTGATCCGGCCCGGAGGAGAATTTTTCCTTCTGTTTATAACATTTTACAGTTGTCGACAGAATTGTAATATATAGAGAGGGGTGCAATACATTTCATTTTTACGTTTATCGTTAACTTATTGTGTGATACACTACAAATGACTGACGAGTAAGAAAATAAGTAATCACTTTCATGTAGAAAAACTGGTTGTAGTTTGTTACAAAATGTTGATGCTGGACAAAGGAATGTGGGCAAAGAGCGATTTGTTAAAATGATGAGAATAATAAACTACATCTACATCTACATGACTACTCTGCAATTCACATTTAAGTGCTTGGCAGAGGGTTCGTCGAACCACAATCATACTATCTCTCTACCACTCCACTCCCGAACAGCGCGTGGGAAAAACGAACACCTAAACCTTTCTGTTCGAGCTCTCATTTATCTTACTTTATTTTGATGATCATTCCTACCTATGTAGGTTGGGCTCAACAAAATATTTTCGCATTCGGAAGAGAAAGTTGGTGACTGAAATTACGTAAATAGATCTCGCCGCGACGAAAAACATCTTTGCTGTAATGACTTCCATCCCAATTCGCGTATCATATCTGCCACATAATGTCATACAGAAAAAAGAGGTGATCAGCGCGACGGAATGCCGTGTAAAGGGGCCCGGGTTCGATTCCCTGCTGTGTCGGATATTTTCTCCGCAGCCGGTCGGAGATTTTCTCCGCCCAGGGACCGCGTGTTATGTCGTCCTCATCATATCATCCTCAAAGACACGCAAGTCGCCGAAGTGGCTTCAACTCAAAGGCTTGCACCAGGCGACGGGTCTACCCGACGGGAGGCCCTAGCCACACGACATTTCATTTCACTCCAACATCGTCTGTTTCAGTTTTCCGGCGTAAATTTTCCTTCAGTAAGTCTACCGTTTCAGGATTGTTTTCGCGTACTGTGAGGATTGTCGGCGCACCAGTAGTTATTAGACCGGCTGTTCATATTGCCTGAAAGGTGAAACTGAGCTTCATCACTGTTGAAGTAAAAGGTCACTTCAATTTCGGCATCCGCAACCTATTTATGCAACCATTCGCATGGTTTAACCATCTTTTTTTTATCAGCGGGAAGAATGCCTGATAATAAGAAACGCGTCATGATTTCATGCGTAACCACTCAGGCCGCGCGGAGTGGCCGCGCGGTTTGAGGCGCAATGTTAGGGATTGCGCGGCCCCTCCCATTGGAGGTTCGAGTCCTCCCTCGGGCATAGGCGTGTAAGTTAGTTTAAATAGTGCGTAAGTCTAGTTTGGTTCCTTAGAAATTCACACACATTTGAACATTTGTAACCACTCAAATACAAAATGACAAGACATAGGCTACGGTTAATAGCTGTCTCTTAAGAAAGCGTCGCCGGCCTTTCTGGCCGAGCGGTTCTAGGCGCTACAGTCTGGAACAGCGCGACCGCTACGGACGCAGGTTCGAACCCTGCCTCTCAGGCATGGATGTTTGTGATGTCCTTAGGTTAGTTAGGTTTAAGTAGTTCTAAGTTCTAGGGGACTGATGACCACAACAGTTACGTCCCATAGTGCTCAGAGACATTTGAACCATTTTGAAGAAAGCGTCCAGACAGGTTGTTTTCAGGTTAGCAATAAGTATCTGCTAAATGTTTTCAACTGCTTTCGGAGTTCGAACTGAAGGCTTGCGATTACAGTCGTGATTAGAGAATTCGCCACTGGACCGCCATTGGGTTATCCGCTTTAGAACAGCACTTTTTTGCAGACCTATTCAAATTCCGGATTGGTTCACGAAAACATGTCACGGGTCTACTTAGATGGAAAAGTACGGATGTGCGCTTCGAGTATACATACTTTTTAATACACAGAATACGGCATAATTTACTTGAGTAACTCAGAGAACGACGAAAAGACGCTCACAGGATCTTCAGGCAACAACTAAACCTGTGACTATTAACCACGACCGTCGCATGATTCCAAGAATAGTTGAGATGGAAACAGCAAAATCAGAACGTGTTGTTTACGGGGTGGAGTCGCTTTTATCTTGGACGTGCAGTATATAAATAATCTAGTCTTGTCGATAACATTGGAGGCTCCTTGAGACCGCGTGCGATGCTATTGTGTACAGAGACAGTCGCGAAATGCTGACCAATACCTGCTGATGGTCGGCGCTTGGTGCAGCGACTGGCAGTTGACCTTCAACATATATAAATAAAGCTTACTGCACACACATTGGCAGAATGATCCGTTATTGTTTGCTTACACGATTGCTGAACATTAACTCGAAACAGTCATATAAATGAAATATGTGGGAGTACATTTACAGAGCGATTTAAAGTGGGTTAAAAATGGTTCAAATGGCTCTGAGCACTATGGGACTTAACATCTGAGGTCATCAGTCTCCTAGAACTTAGAACTACTTAAACCTAACTAACCTAAGGACATCACACACATCCATCCCCGAGACAGGATTCGAACCTGCGACCGTAGCGGTCTTGCGGTGCCGGACTGAAGCGCCTAGAACCGCTCGGCCATTTAAAGTGGGAGGTCCACATTAAACTACTCATAGGAAAGGCGGATGCAGACTGAAATCCATTGGGAGAATCTTCGAGAAGTGTAGTCTAACCACGAGAGAGGTAGCTTGTAAAACCCTCGTCTGGCTGACACTTACGTACTGCGCATCAGCTTGCGACCATAACGGATGACAGAGTAATAGAACAAATCCAAAGAAGAGTTGCGCGTTTCGCCACGGGTTTAGTGGGACATGCTTCAAGATCGGTATTTTGCATAAGCGTACGGTTTGCTGTTAAAATTGCGAGAGCGTACGTTTGTAGAAGTGTCAGGCAGTGTATTGTTTCCCCATACATACATCTCGCGAAAAGATCATGAAAGTAAAATTGTAGAGATTCGAGCTAACTCGAAGGCTTACCCACACTCGTTCTTCTGCGAACCATATGCGACTGAAGCAGGGAAAGGGGAAGTGACAATAATGTACAAAGTACTCTCAGCCACACACCGCAAGGCGACAAGTGGAGTGTAGACGTACATGAAGATGTTCTGCCAGTTGTATCTTGTTATTCAATTAGGGCATACTATTTTCTTCTTCATTGTGTTCGAATGATGACACGTACGAATATTTGTCATTTTATTCTCTGTGTGTACATAGTACACACATAAGGCCACATTTAATACCCACATTTATTTCGGAGTTTCGATTCAAACCCCCTACCACGAGACGGTGGAGTCCGACAGTGTGCCCTATTAGTTCTAACAAGCGTTTCCCAGAGATGCTCTTTTGCAAACGAAACATTGTTTCCCCATATTCTCGCGATGTATCGAAACCTAGCGCCTACTTTCCCTAAACCTAAGACATAACCTTCATTCCACGTTGTGTCATCATCCTTTTTTACTCACAAGGAAATGTGTGACAACGACAGACTGCAGTTGTCTCATTCACCCTGAATAATATATCAGAGTTTTTATGCAACATCTCTGACAGTGGAGTAACACTATCGGTTAATTGCCAACCGCCTTGCCGCAGTGCCGGCCGTGTGGCCGAACGGTTCTAGCCGCTTCAGCCTGGAACCGCGCGACCGCTACGGTCGCAGGTTCGAATCCTGCCTCGGGCGTAGATGTGTGTGATGTCCTTAGGTTAGTTAGGTTTAAGTAGTTCGAAGTCTAGGGGACTGATGTCCTCATATGTTAAGTCCCAAAGTGCTCAGAGCCATTTGAACCTTGCCGCAGTGGTAACACCAAATCACCGATGTTAAGCGCTGTTGGGCTTGGCTGACACTCGGATGGATGACCCTCCTGGAGTGCTGAGCGCTGTTGGCGAGCGAGGTGCACTCAGCCCTTGTGAGGCCAATGGAGGAGCTACTTGACTGGCAAGGAGCCGCTGTGGTCACGGATACTGACAACGGCGGTCCTTCGGTACCACTGGGCCTTCCGAGGCCTATTCGGACGGAGCGTTTAGTTCATCGGTTAACTCATTAGCATAAAGGATGCCCCAGAAGGAATGGTCAGTATTCAGAAATATGACATGAATGCTTTTTGAAGCAGAAAAACATATCGACATATACCCTATTCCGAATGGTTTCCGTAATAGAACATATTTAAAGTACATTGTTATTTACGAAACAGATAGCTATACGGGCATCTGGTTTGAATCACAGAATGCAGAAAGTTGTGCTGAATAATTCAAATGATGTTGGAAAGGTAGAACATTCTAGAGACTGGAGAAAAATGACATTCATATTCCTGTGTCAAGCGGACATCTCGAGCAAATAGACTAAAAGCAACGAGGTAGGTTGCGCTAGAATTCAACGTCAAAGAGGTCGGGTGGGTAAGACAAATACGTACGCATCACTCGCTCAAAAACAAATAAATGTTCGTTAAATGTGATCTGTCCGGGAAACCATTCGCATTAAGGTATATGTGGCAGTTTATTTTATCAGTGCTGCGATTCAGCTAACTTTTTTGGGCTGCGCACGAACTTCTGGCGGACGTCGCCTACCTGCCTGTTAGAAATGCACGATCCTCTTCCAGGAGTTCACATACGTCTCCAGTATCTACATCCTGTCTTTGCCACGCATTTATCCGCGTGACATCTGCTCCTTGTTTGTGATACACACGCCTGAACTACCTTCGTACCACAATAAACGACGAAAACTGAGCATAGCATAGCACCATTTGCGCCTTCTTCCAACCGTGTCGTCTTCGTAACAAGACTTCGCCTAAGTGTGTCACATACACAGTGAATTGTGTGTGTGAGTTGCATGATGGCATCTGTGTTAGTTTTGACTCTAGAAAACAATTAAATTATTTGTCCGTGTTTGCTAGGTTACTAGCGGTGCGAAGCAGCCTGCAAATTTCTTTTATCAGTAAAATTATGGCATTACGAGCCAGTTTGCTGTCTTAATAGCATACGTGAGTGGTGTACCTAGCAGTAGTGTTTCACCATATGCAAGACGATATGTCGTCACGTCGCTTACTGCAACAAAAACACTGATTTTTTTGCATGCCAGAAACCCAATTTCAAATGCAAAAAGCGAGGAAATCTGTCTGATACCGACGATAGCGTAATCATTAAAACGCCCGGAGGATGTTCATAAAAGGTCAATTGAATTATAAACGCTGCAGTTAAATGAATGGCTACAATGACACGAAATTCTATAGGCGAAAACTGCTCAGTAATGCTGATTCATCAATGCAATGAATACGTCGTGACTAATGAAAATTTGTGGTAGCGAAACTTTGACTCAGGCATCGAGATGAGCTATTATAGGCAAATTGTTAAGTTAAATAGCAGCGAAAATAAATAAATTTGATTGCCAATCGTTGTGTGGTACAAAATTTTCATTAATCACAACGTAGTCATGAACCAGAGGGTCGTTGATGCAGATCCTTTTTTGTTAGTTGAAAATATCAGTACACGATTGGGAGTGTTCAGAGAATCTAAAAAAATACTTTTCTTGCTAAGGCTAGAGTTAGACCCACTAACATGTTTGTTAGAATCAACTATAGGGAAAGTTTACCGAGCGAGGTGACGCAGTGGTTAGCACACTGGTGGACTCGCATTCGGGAGGAGACGGTCATCCTGATTTATGTTTTCCGTGGTTTCCCTAAATCACTTCCACCAGAAGCCGGGATGGTTTCTTTGAAATCACCGGCCGACTTCCTTCCTCATCCGTCCCTAAGCCGATGGGACCCATGACCTTGCTGTTTGGCCGGCCGGGGTGGCCGAGCGGTTCTAGGCGCTACAGTCTGGAACCGCGCGATCGCTACGGTCGCAGGTTCGAATCCTGCCTCGGGCATGGGTGTGTGTGATGTCCTTAGGTTAGTTAGGTTTAAGTAGTTCTAAGTTCTAGGGGACTGATGACCTCAGAAGTTAAGTCCCATAGTGCTCAGAGCCATTTGAACCATTTTTTGAACCTTGCTGTTTGCTCCCCTCCCCGAAATCAGCAATATAGGAAAGTTCCTTTTTTATTTTTGGTGGGTCCGATTGTGGAAACATAAAAGGTAACTGCTGTTTAGCAAAAGATGCAACAGATGGTAAAATTGTGTAACACCACGCTTTTAAACATATTTTTAGTTAGATTTCATCAACAAAAACATGCATCTTGCAGAATTTATTTATCGGTATAAAATAATTTTCTCTAGATTTCTCTGTAATACATGAACAAGCCATGTATGTGCAGCACTTTATTTATCGTAATAAACGACGTTGTGACGTAAATGTGATCTCCATCATGCATGCTAGCGGAGAAAAATATTTCTTTCTAAAACGTGTCCAGAATTGGAATGCTGACAGCTGGCTCAGCGAAAGGCTATACTTCATGGCGCTTACGGATAATATTTGGGAGCTAACCTAAATTTATTTTTGTTCACATAACAGATAAAATTATCAGATAACTTTCTCTTTAACATGTACTGCTTTTTCTGGTGCGAAATGATTTTTTTCCTTGCTTCAACTCTCTTTGCCGTGTCAGAAAAGGTAGTATAACTCCTCGCCACTGATGAATTACTCAGGCAACAATGTGAACGAAGGCGAAATAATAAAAACGCCCTATCTGATTTGAGACATCCTTCGTTGCCCACCAGATCAGAAGAACATGACTAGTTAATCGCGGTTCTTTACTGTGTAAATTAAAAAAAAAAAACACTTCTTCTGTGTGTTGTGGTATTTTAATCCATCCCGCATCTGGAACAGTAGGACCAAATAAACCTAATTCGCTGAGGTGGGGTCTTCTCCTAGTAATACCTTAAACCTCGTCGTCAATGTCCACAACAACATAGAATATGAAGCGGTTATTGGGACCAAGCGCAGAAGTAAAGAGGTCGTGATGACGTAGCGGGAAATAGCGCTACACTCCCACACTGGAGGTACCGTGTTCAGTATCTCGCACAGCCCAGGTCAGCTTAGGCTGCTATTGAACTGAGTGCCGGGGATCTTTCCCGGACGGGAAGATGGGCCCGCCATCGCCGCGGCACTACGTGCTATCCGCCGAGAAGCCCGGCCACACGCCATAGGCTTTACCTATTACCAGCAGTAAGTTAGACTAACGAAGAAAAACGTTTACAAAAATAAGAGTCTCGTAAGCAGGAAATGGGAAAAGCGTTCTCAGTTTAATAGCACAGTAACAACCGTGGTCGTCCGCAGAAATTTTTCTAAGAGGGATGAACATTCAGAATTTGTCAGTTGTTATATAACTGATTCGGCGAGTCGTATCGTTCCCCAAGATCTAAATTTGACAAGCAGTAGACAGAACGTGATGTATCTTACAACATATATTGTTATTACCTTATTATTTTTATAGCGGATTACTTTTTTACCTAATTGGTAAGCACATTTCAATAGTATATGCAAAGTACACCATTTTATGTTATTAATATGCACATGGACGCCGTGTTCTTGCTTCAGTTCTCTGCAACTATATTCTCTTATGATTAAATTCAGAGTGTCCAACGAGTTGTGAAATAAATTTAGAAAATATTAACAAAAATAGTTTATTCGTAGTCTCTTTACGTTAGATAGAAAATGAAATTTAAAAATCTGAAACAGAAAAAAAGACAGAATTATGGAGTAAATCGTGCTGGATATCAACAAAAATTGGCCATTAATGCCGCTTGAAGTGGACAAACAGGAAAAAACATTTGAAAAGGGGTTAGGCCTGCTCAGCTTCGATGCCACTGTAACACTTTGTTTGCCTATAAAACTTTATATTTGTTCATATAATGGATTTGGTGCATTACTTGCATAATTTCTAATTTTTAGTGCTGACTGCCGCAACTGAATGTGGAAAAAAAACTTACAGGGTGCTCAGAAGCAGTCTAAAAAGCTTGTAAGGTTGTTGCATGGTTTGTTGTGCTGAGAAATAATTCTTAAGAAAAAAATTCTATACGTTGCGCCGTTTCCGCGTTAATTAGTATTGAAGTTGGGTGCGCGAAGTCAAGCGGCCTGCCGGATACAATTAGTATCAGGTGTTCTCGTAGTGTAGACGATTCCCGCCAGGATAACCGAGAGCGCTAACGCGCTGCTTCCTGGACTCGGGTAGGCGCGCCGGCCCCGGATCGAATCCGCCCGGCGGATTAACGACGAGGGCCGATGTGCCGGCCAGCTTGGATGCGGTTTTCCACATCCCGCTGGGTGAATACCGGGCTGGTCCCCATGTTCCGCCTCAGTTACGCGGCTCGCAGACATCTGAACACATTCGCACTATTCCATGGATTACACTCGACGCACACAGTTGGGGTGCATTGATTCCATCCTGGGGGGCGGGGATACGGTGTGGCGGCAGTAAGGGCATCCGGCCACCCCTTAACCATTAACATGCCAAATCCGATTGACGATGGCTGACCCTGCGTAACTGCGGAACAAGGCTCTAGCGATAGGCAGTTCTCATAGTGTAGACGATAGCGCATGAGACTGCTCCGCCTTTGGCTCGGATTCGATCATTACTACCATCCCATGTCCAATTTTTGTATCGTTCTCTTGTTCCGTTTTAGGAAACCATACGAAGAACACGTTTGGCGACGTCGTTTCTGGCGGGGCGCTTGAATCTGTGCGCACAACGGCCTGACTGGCTAACTTCATGCTAATTAACCCATAAACAGCGCAACGTATCGACCTTTTTTTTTTTTCATGACAAATTATTTCTCAGTACAATCTACCCTGTAACATCCTTACAAACTTTTCAGACTGTTTCTGACTACACAGTATATGCGACCATAGGTTCACGTATGCCCGCATCTCGTGGTCGTGCGGTAGCGTTCTCGCTTTCCACGCCCGGGTTCCCGGGTTCGATTCCTGGCGGGATCAGGGATTCTCTCTGCCTCGTGATGGCTGGGTGTTGTGTGATGTCCTTAGGTTAGTTAGGTTTAAGTAGTTCTAAGTTCTAGGGGACTGATGACCATGGCTGTTAAGTCCCATAGAGCTCAGAGCCATTTGAATCCATAGGTTCACGTAGATGTACAAACCTGCAGATTAGTGTGGCTGTGTCCTTCCAAGTGTACTACAATAGCTCTGACTTGTCAGACGGAATGTAGAATCAACAATCCATAATGGATTTTCGTTTTCCACAGACAAATGCTAAACTATTTTTGTGTTTCCATTTTGGAGCAAGAGAAGGGGCGTCATTATGAGAATTAGGACAGATGGTGTGCGTACACTGTTGCCGTGTAGCCGTATTTAACAGAATCCTTGGGCTAGGGTGTTGGAGCGACTTCTTTCTATAACTTGGTAAGGGCTGAACGAGGAAGCGACAGAAAACCAGTGAAGACATTATATCGCCACAGTTCTGTAAAGGTTCAGGTCGACAACAGAACAGCTGCAGAACCGCTGCCGCACCCAGGAATCGGCGCTATTTCGTGTGAATAGAGTGACAACTAAGAAAGCCCAAGACATAGGAGACAATCTGAGTAGCCGTCTTAGATTGTTCGCAGATGCTGCTCTCATTTACCGTCTTGTAAAGTCATCAGATGATCAAAACTACTTGCAAAATGATTTAGATAAAAATATCTGTATGGTGCGAAAAGTGGCAATTGACCCTGAATAAAGAAAAGTGTGAAGTTATTCACATGAACACTAAAAGAAATCAGCTAAATTTCGATTATGCCATAAATCACACAAATCTGAAGGCTGTAAATCCAACTAAATACTTCTACATCTACATCTACATTTACATTTATACTCCGCAAGCCACCCAACGGTGTGTGGCGGAGGGCACTTTACGTGCCACTGTCATTACCTCCCTTTTCTGTTCCAGTCGCGTATGGTTCGCGGGAAGAACGACTGTCTGAAAGCCTCCGTGCGCGCTCTAACCTCTCTAATTTTACATTCGTGATCTCCTCGGGAGGTATAAGTAGGGGGAAGCAATATATTCGATACCTCATCCAGAAACGCACCCTCTCGAAACCTGGCGAGCAATCTACACCGCGATGCAGAGCGCCTCTCTTGCAGAGTCTGCCACTTGAGTTTATTAAACATCTCCGTAACGCTATCACGGTTACCAGATAACCCTGTGACGAAACGCGCCTCTCTTCTTTGGATCTTCTCTATCTCCTCCGTCAGACCGATCTGGTACGGATCCCACACTGATGAGCAATACTCAAGTATAGGTCGAACGAGTGTTTTGTAAGGCACCTCCTTTGTTGATGGACTACATTTTCTAAGGACTCTCCCAATGAATCTCAGCCTGGTACCCGCCTTACCAACAGTTAATTTTATATGATCATTCCACTTCAAATCGTTCCGCACGCATACTCCCAGATATTTTACAGAAGTAACTGCTACCAGTGTTTGTACCGCTATCATATAATCATACAATAAAGGATCCTTCTTTCTAAGTATTCGCAATACATTACATTTGTCTATGTTAAGGGTCAGTTGCCACTCCCTGCACCAAGTGCCTATCCGCTGCAGATCTTCCTGCATTTCGCTACAATTGTCTAATGCTGCAACTTCTCTGTATACTACAGCATCATCCGCGAAAAGCCGCATGGAACTTCCGACACTATCTACTAGGTCATTTATATATATTGTGAAAAGCAATGGTCCCATAACACTCCCCTGTGGCACGACAGAGGTTACTTTAACGTCTGTAGACGTCTCTCCATTGATAACAACATGCTGTGTTCCGTTTGCTGAAAACTCTTCAATCCAGCCACACAGCTGGTCTGATATTCCGTAGGGTCTTACTTTGTTTATCAGGCGACAGTACGGAACTGTATCGAACGCCTTCTGGAAGTCAAGAAAAATAGCATCTACCTGGGAGCCTGTATCTAATATTTTCTGGGTCTCATGAACAAATAAAGCGAGTTGGGTCTCACACGATCGCTGTTTCCGGAATCCACGTTGATTCCTACAGAGTAGATTCTGGGTTTCCAAAAACGACATGATACTCGAGCAAAAAACATGTTCTAAAATTAGGCTAGGCGCAAATTGAGACGCGTATAGCGCGTGTGGCGCGACGCAGCGCAGCGCGCGTTTTTGTAACATCACAGTTTCAAATGGGAGCGCGCAAATTGCGACGCGACGCGACTGGGACGCGACACGCGCCTGCGCCAGGTCGCGCGGCGTTGTGGTTGAGGCACAGTTTCTCGCGCCGCGCGTCGCGCGTTCCTCGCTAGCACCGTGGGAAATCTGGGGCGGGGAGCGGAAAAGTAGCCCGGCCATGTGCTCACACCGGAACGGCGCATATGAGCAGTGGTAGTATTGCCCATACGATAAATTTTGCCTTACTGTGTACTAAATTTTATTGCCTTTGGGTAGTGTTTCGTTTTTCGCCATTTAAACGCTCCAGCTTTCTTGGTTAGTACGTTATACTTTTCTGTTATATATATTTGTGTAGTTTTGTTTTGTTTTTCTTCTGTCAAGAAAAACGCCTACTTCAGTAACTGATGATCCACTGGCCACTGGAAGTGCATCATATGCCTCCGCGATGTTTTCACATCGCAAGAAGGGACAGAGGGTAGTGAATAAGGAAGCAAGGACTATTATAAAGTCATATGATTAAGAATCAAGGCAGGAAAGTAAAACAAGGTTATCTTCTCGGTGCCTAATATGCTGGCGTATCTGTACGATCTGTTACAAAAATTTAGAAAGGGATAATCTCCACAGGTGCGATCCCTTTGTGCTCCTGGTAAAAAGTGTCCAAGATCTGAAGTATAGAAGTCTCACTGTGATTACTCTGATATGGATGTGATAATGTAATACGACACACTGTGCTACATGACACACTGTGCTACATGACACACTGTGCTACATGCATGTGAACATCACATTTCCACTGCAAGCTAGAAACAGTCGAAAAGCAGTCACAAATAACGATGATTTAATTAGTTCGCCGTGATGAGAAAAAGCAATTCAATTGTTGCATGGACATTATCAGCATTAATAAACTAATTATACAACCGGCTACACAAATGAAGAAAATGGTCGGTATTATTACGAAAGTAGGAATATCCTAAAAGAGTGTTATGATTAGATATATTTAATTTGTTGAAATGTACTGTTGACAAAGGCAGATCTACTTTCATGACAATATTTTTCGAACTCCAACTGACAAGGCACACATGGCTAGCTTGTGCATTCCTGTCGCGCGCATTATCCTCCGCTGCTGACAACACACTGACCATTGTGTTGTGCGACAGATCAATTGTTTATTTTTCTCGATAACAGGTATTTTATTCGCGATCACACATTATCAGTTTGGCAAGCCCTAGGTGAGTAACCGGTATCTGGCATGTGCCTATCATTCCGCCTGAAGGAACGCTCGTCATTATTTTAATACTGCATAGATCAAGAGAAGGAATAAAATCGTCTGGTAAATTTCCATTCCAGTAGTTCAGTGTTAAAAATACGATGCGTTACGGGGATTCCACCAAAATTCCAACAGAATTGGCAATCTATTTTTGTGTGAATTGTTAACCTTTTCTCATTTGAAGAAGCATCACCATTTATGATTCCTTTGTCACAATGTAAATTGCCAAACTCATCTCACAGCAGACAGAATTTAGAAAATGAGGGCCTCATTAAACAAGTAATTGTCAATCACAGAGCTCAATAGCTTTCGAAAAACCTCATAGTATCGGTTTGCAGTAACATAAAAGAAGAAATTTCATGTTTATTTTCATACTAGGAAGCTCTTGTTTCGCTAGCTGTGGATAACTCTTAAAAATTACAGTCACTGGAGTGAAATAAATAAAAAAGGAAGTATGAATAGTGTGTTTAATAATTGGCAAAACACTCTCCTCCTTGTGTGCTATCGTTCGCCAAACTTTAGTTTCGATGTCTCGAGCGGTTTAGGAGATATGAGAGATGTTGCGAGTATTTCATTCTCGCGGGCGTGAGATCGGAAGTGAGCGCGCTACATGGGATCCATTTTCTCGAGATCGGAGGCAGATGGAGACCTCCTCCCAAGTCTAAACAAAAATTCAGCATGTTAGCTAAATTTCATACGCAGCAACATATGGTGTAATACGCACCAAACGCAAAATCATAGCGACCACTAATTTTCGTTGTAAACTTTCTGAGTTTTGCGTAGTGTCTTACTAAAATGTGTACATCACAATAAGAATGGTCATTAGCGAGATGATGGGCACTTCGCCACGAAGCTGACATATTACGCTACAAGTAAGGCAAAAATCAATATTTTCAGTGGATAGAGTCTGTAAAATCGTTTGAGAAAGATAACAGGTTGCGCGCGCTTCGGTTCTGTCAGCGCAGAGCGTCGCCAGTCGGCGCGTGCGAAGTACGGTGTACGCGTCGCAATATGCGCCGGACCCACGCGACTCGTACGGCACGTGCGTGTCGCGCTGTAGTCTAGTGTCACGTCACACGTGCTATACGCGTCTCAATTTGCGCCTAGCCTAGAAGGGGGGCAAGTTCTTTAGCGTACTCTATGTAGAATCGAATTGGTATCCCGTCAGGTCCAGTGGACTTTCCTCTGTTGAGTGATTCCAGTTGCTTTTCTATTCCTTGGACACTTATTTCGATGTCAGCCAGTTTTTCGTTTGTGCGAGGATTTAGAGAAGGAACTGCAGTGCAGTCTTCCTCTGTGAAACAGCTTTGGAAAAAGGTGTTTAGTATTTCAGCTTTACACGTGTCATCCTCTGTTTCAATGCCATCATCATCCCGGAGTGTTTGGATATGCTGTTTCGAGCCACTTACCGATTTAACGTAAGACCAGAACTTTTTCTGTCAAGTCGGTACATAGAATTTTACTTTCGAATTCACTGAACGCTTCACGCATAGCCCTCCTTACGCTAACTTTGACATCGTTTAGCTTCTGTTTGTCTGAGAGGTTTTGGCTGCGTTTAAACTTGGAGTGGAGCTCTCTTTGCTTTCGCAGTAGTTTCCTAACTTTGTTGTTGTACCACGGTGGGTTTTTCCCGTCCCTCACAGTTTTACTCGGCACGTACCTGTCTAAAACGCATTTTACGATTGCCTTAAACTTTTTCCATAAACACTCAACATTGTCAGTGTCGGAACAGAAATTTTCGTTTTGATCTGTTAGGTAGTCTGAAATCTGCCTTCTATTACTCTTGCTAAACAGATAAACCTTCCTCCCTTTTTTTATATTCCTATTAACTTCCATATTCAGGGATGCTGCAACGGCCTTATGATCACTGATTCCCTGTTCTGCACTTACAGAGTCGAAAAGTTCGGGTCTGCTTGTTATCAGTAGGTCCAAGACGTTATCTCCATGAGTCGGTTCTCTGTTTCATTGCTCGAGGTAATTTTCGGATAGTGCACTCAGTATAATGTCACTCGATGCTCTGTCCCTACCACCCGTCTTAAACATCTGAGTGTCCCAGTCTATATCTGGTAAATTGAAATCTCCACCTAAGACTATAACATGCTGAGAAAATTTATGTGAAATGTATTCCAGATATTCTCTTAGTTGTTCTGCCACTAACGCTGCTGAGTCTGGAGGTCGGTAAAAGTAGCCAACCATTAACCTAGCTCGGGTGTTGAGTGTAACCTCCACCCATAATAATTCACAGGAACTATCCACTTCTACTTCACTACAGGATAAACTACTACTAACAGCGACAAACACGCCACCACCAGTTGCATGCAATCTATCCTTTCTAAACACCGTCTGTGCCTTTGTAAAAATTTCGGCAGAATTTATCTCTGGCTTAAGCCAGCTTTCTGTACCCATAACGATTTCAGCCTCGGTGCTTTCTATCAGCGCTTGAAGTTTCGGTATTTTACCAATGCAGCTTCGACAGTTTACAATTACAATACCGATTGCTGCTTGGTCCCCGCATGTCCTGACTTTGCCCCGCATCCTTTGAGGCTGTTGCCCTTTCTATACTTGCCTGAGGCCATCTAACCCAAAAAACCGCCCAGTCCACGCCACACAACCCCTGCTACCCGTGTAGCCGCTTGCTGCGTGTAGTGGACTCCTGGCCTATCCAGCGGAACCCGAAACCCCACCACCCTATGGCGCAAGTCGAGGAATCTGCAGCCCACACGGTCGCAGAACCGTCTCAGCCTCTGATTCAGACCCTCCACTCGGCTCTGTACCAAAGGTCCGCAGTCAGTCCTGTCGGCGATGCTGCAGATGGTGAGCTCTGCTTTCATCCCGCTAGCGAGACTGGCAGTCTTCACCAAATCAGATAGCCGCCGGAAGCCAGAGAGGATTTCCTCCGATCCATAACGACACACATCATTGGTGCCGACATGAGCGACCGCCTGCAGATGGGTGCACCCTGTACCCTTCATGGCATCCGGAAGGACCCTTTCCACATCTGGAATGACTCCCCCCGGTAGGCACACGGAGTGCACATTGGTTTTCTTCGCCTCTCTTGCTGCCATATCCCTAGGGGGCCCCATTACGCGCCTGACGTTGGAGCTCCCAACTACCAGTAAACCCACCCTCTGCGACCGCCCGGATCTTGCAGAATGAGGGGCAACCTCTGGAACAGGACAAGCAGCCATGTCCGGCCGAAGATCAGTATCAGCCTGAGACAGAGCCTGAAACCGGTTCGTCAGACAAACTGAAGAGGCCTTCCGTTCAGCTCTCCGGAATGTCTTTCGCCCTCTGCCACACCTCGAGACGACCTCCCACTCTACTACAGGTGAGGGATCAGCCTCAATGCGGGCAGTATCCCGGGCAGCCACAGTCGTAGTCCGGTCGGGAGATGCGTGGGACGAGCTGGCCGTCCCCGACAAACCCCCATCCGGACCCCCACAGTGATACCCATCGGCAACAGCCTCAAGCTGTGTGACCGAAGCCAACACTGCCTGAAGCTGGGAGCGAAGGGATGCCAACTCAGCCTGCATCCGAACACAGCAGTTGCAGTCCCTATCCATGCTAAAAACTGTTGTGCAAAGAACGTCTGAACTAATCTACAGAGAGCACAAACAAATCGACACAAAATTTAAACGGTTATTAAAATACAAGATTGTCTAGTAAATGCAGTAATGCTGCTACTTGCGCCCTGCTGACACACTGCTCGGCGGCGGAAGGAGACTACGCGAATTTACACTATTCAGGTACTAAAACGCGATGCTACAACTCTCAAATACTATAATACGCCCGAAATTTATGAATTAAACAATGCAAGTACCAAAAAACACGCAAAGAAATTAAGAATTGAACTATGTAACATATAAGTGAGCTAGGAGTATACGACTTTCTGCTGGCAGCTGCTTATCCAACTGCGGCAGGGAGCACACTGGCTGTGACCAACCGACACTGGCCGTTCAAAACAAAAACAGAAGACAGACGACTACGCGAATTTACACTATTCAGGTACTAAAACGCGATGCTACAACTCTCGAATACTATAATACACCCGAAATTTATGAATTAAACAATGCAAGTACCAAAAACACGCAAAGAAATTAAGAATTAAACTATGTAACAAATAAGTGAGCTAGGAGTATACGACTTTCTGCTGGCAGCTGCTTATCCAACGGCGGCAGGGAGCACACTGGCTGTGACCAACCGACACTGGCCGTTCAAAACAAAAACAGAAGACAGACGACTACGCGAATTTACACTATTCAGGTACTAAAACGCGATGCTACAACTCTCGAATACTATAATACACCCGAAATTTATGAATTAAACAATGCAAGTACCAAAAACACGCAAAGAAATTAAGAATTAAACTATGTAACAAATAAGTGAGCTAGGAGTATACGACTTTCTGCTGGCAGCTGCTTATCCAAGGGCGGCAGAGAGCACACTCTGCTTAGGGATTACAATTACAAATAACCTAAATAAGTACGATCACGTAGATAAGATTGTGGGTAGAGCAAATCAAAGACTGCGATTCATTGGCAGAACACCTGGAAGGTGCAACAGGTCTACTAAAGACACTGCTTACACCACTCATGTCCGCCCTATTTTGGAGTATTGTTGTGCGGTGTGAGATCCGCATCAGGTAGGACTGACGGATGACATCGAAAAAGTACAAAGAAGGGCAGCTCGATTTGTATTAATGCGAAATAGGGGAGATAGTGTATCAGACATGATACGTGAATTGGAGTGGCAATCATTAAAACAAAGGTGTTTTTCGTTGCGACGGGATCTTCTCATGAAATTTCAATAAAAAAAAAAGGTTCGAATGGCTCTGAGCACTATGGGACTTAACTGCTGAGGCCATCAGTCCCCTGTAACTTTGAACTACTTAAACCTAACTAACCTAAGGGCATCACACACATCCATGCCCGTGGCAGGATTCGAACCTGCGACTGTAGCGGTCGCAAGGTTCCAGACTGTAGCGCCTAGAACCGCTCGGCCACTCCGGCCGGCGAAATTTCAATCACCAGTTTTCTCCTCCGATTGCGAAAATATTCTGTTGGCACCCACCTACATAGGGAGAAATGATCATCACGATAAAATAAGAGAAATCAGAGCTCGCAAAGAAAAATTTAAGTGCTCGTTTTTCCCGCGTGCCGCTCGAGAGTGGAACGGTAGAGAGACAGCTTGAAGGTGGCTCATTGAACCCTCTGCCAGGCACTTTATTGTGAACAGCAGAGTAATCACGTAGATATAGACATACGGAGATTGTTGTAGCTGTTTCACAGTCCAGTCACATCAATGTGACCACCGCCTGTGTTCGACGTCAACATGCAATAACCACTATCAGAGGGTAGGAGACAGCGCTATTGGGGAAAGTTTTCGTAACAGTCGCGATTCTGGAAGGCACGGCGGATCAACACAAGTGTGCACGTATCCTTGGGAACAATATACACCCATATACGCAGCTTGTTTTTTCTTCGGCACGATGGCATCTGCCACCAGGACAATGCAACGTGTCACACAGCTCGCAGTGTGCGTCTTTGGTTCGAAGAGCACTAGCATGAGTTTACCGTACTCTCCTGGCCACTGAACTCCCTGGATTTAAACCCAATCGAGAGACTGTAGGACCACCTCGATTGGGCTGTCCGCGCTAGGGATTCTCAACCGAGAAACCCGGAGCAGCTCGTCACGGCACTGAAGTCGGCATGACTCGGCATCCCTGTCGGTAGCGTCCAGAACCTCAAGGACTCTCTACTCGAACGTCCGCGCTGCAAATGGTGCTTACTCAGGCTTCTGACATATGGTCACGTTAGTGTGCCTGGACCGTTTATTGACCGTCGCAGGCGGCAGTGCTAAATGTGCAGTTTAGTAGTGTCGCAGGTCATTACTGCTACAAATTCCAGAAAATTCTGTACACCTACATCTACATGGATACTCTGCAAGTCACACTTACGTGCTTGGCAGAGGGTCCATTAAACCACCTTCACAATAATTCTCGTTTACTCCATTCTCGAAAAGCGTGCGGAAAAGGCGAGCACCTTTATCTTTCCTTGCGAGCTCTAACTTCCCTTATTTTATTATGATGACCCTTTCTCCCCATGTAAGTCGTCGGCAACAAAATATTTTCACATTCGGTGGAAAAAGTTGGTGATTGAAACCTCGTGAGAAGATTCCGCCGCACCGAAAAACTCCTTTGTTTTAATGATGTCCACCCCAAATACCGTGTTATGTCAGTGACACTCTCTCCCCAATTTCGCGGTAATACAAAACGTGCTGCTCTTCTTTGAACTTTCTCGATGTACTCCGTTAATCCTATCTAATAAGGATCCCAGACCGCGCAGCAGTTCTCCAGAAGAGGACGGTCAAGTATACGTAGTCGGTCTGTTATTCTAAATGTCCTGCCAGTGAAACACAGTCTTCGGTTTGTCTTCTCCACAACGTTTTCTATGTGTTTTTCCGACTTAAGTTGTTCGTAATTGTAATTCCTAAGTATTTAGTTCAATTTATGGCCTTTAGATTTGACTGATTTATCGTGTATCCTTTTAGCACTCATGTGTATGACCTCACATGTGCCATTATTTAGCATCAATTGCCAATTTTCACATCATACAGATATCTTTTCTAGTCGTTTTGTAATTTGTTTTGATCTTCTGATGACTTTACTGGACGACAAACGACAGCATAAATGAAAAGGCTGTGCCCAGATTGCAAAAGGGAGCAAGTGCCCCTTATTGCCCTCCCTTGTGAACGTCCATGGAAGCAACCACGGGTATTTGCTTGTTCTCCTTTAAATCGTCGCTGAAGTCAATGTATTTAACGACCATTCCATACCAATGTGGATCTCGTATTATGCAGAATATTACTGTGCTTTTGACCTCTTTTTTTCCCTACTAAGTAGACTGAATACTTTTAACATATACATCTACATAGGCGATTGTGAAGTGCATGGCAGATAGCACTCCCATTGTGCCACGTATTAGGGTCAATTCCCGTTCCATTGGCATGTGGAACGCGGCGGGAATGACTGCCTATGTGCATTTGTGCGCGTCGTAATTAGTCTTGATCTTGCGGTCCCTGCGGAGACGATGCGTAGGAGGCTGCCGTACAGTCGTAGTCCCTCACTTAATACCGTTTCTTGATGCTTTATAGAAGGGCCTTTGCGTAATGGTTAGTGTTTATCTCTAGCGTCTACCAGTCCAGATTGGTCAGCGTTTCTTCCGCAAGTTGCAAAAACTCCTGACCAATCGTGTTGCCCTTGTTGTGTACATTTCGTATCCGCTTTACTTTCTCTTTGGTTTGGATCTCATACACGGGAGCAATATTGCTCTAGCGTTTCTCTTTTGAAACCGATGTCATCTTTCAAGTATCCTGCCAATAAACTGAAGTCTGCCACCTGCTTTACCTAGGACAGTGATCATTCCTTTTCATATCCCTATAAACTGTTACACCGATGTATTTGTAGAGTTTTCTGTCTCCACTTGTGGCTCATTTGTATTGTATACAGGGTGTTCCAGGAGGAATGGTCATTATTCAGGGATATGACAGAAACGATTATTCAAAGCAAAGGAAATCCAATAACCATCGACTCTATAATGCATACCTTAAGAGTTATGAGCACTTGTTTAGTAGAAGAGATTTGTTTCACAGTATGTAAGGTGAAGAAGTGGTGATAGCTCTTTAGGTGTGCATTTTAGAGCCGAAATTTTCTAGACCTTTTTGCTTACAAGGGGATTGTACGAACTTCACCTTGCCGATTTGATTCATGTTGACAGGATCTATAGGGAACGACTAGGACTTCTATATACGAAAACAGGAAGACGGAACTCTCAACCGTTTTCGAGAAATTCGACTTTGGAAGGTTTATGAGTGCTTGTATGCGTTGGATGGTCGCTAGTGCTAAAGACTTCCCCAGACGAGAGAGTAAGCGCGTAGTTTCAAAAGTGCGAAGTCTTTGGATCCAATCTCGCTACTGGCACTATTTTATTTTTTCATTCTCACTTTATTCTAACAGATTTATTATGAGTGTGCAGATGATCATCATTTAATAACTCATTATCTGCATAATATTTATACTGAAAAAAAGGAAGAAAAATTTTCGTAAGAGGATTGGAAGTAAAAAAAAAAAAAAAGATACACAAGAATTTCAATGAAATCAGTGTAGCCATTTTATTGATGTTACTATCTCTACATTTATGACAAGTATAATCTGTAAATATGGAGCACTGCACGAATCAGGATGATGCTAATCATAGAAACATGGGAAACAATAATTACTGCGACACAAAGCAGTTGTAATGAACGCCGAATTTCTGTATGTGCAAGATTTTTCCAGTGTGTCTGCTGCCAAACAAAGCTCATTTGTATTCATAATCGGTTCCCGGTCATCACATAGTTTCATGGAGTATCACCCATATCTGTCATTAGAATTACGCGAGAAGGAAAAAAAAGAGACTACCGGGCAGCGAGATGCACATACCTGGGGCTTATCAAACTAAGCGCTACTACGAGTGCGGAATCCATGAGTACTAACGACCATACAAAATATGTAAGTACGCGCAAACTTTTCACTCGATATTCTCGTAAACGGTTGAGAGTTGCGTCTTCCTGTTTACTTATGTTGAAGCTCTAGCCGTGCCCTACCCATCCTGTCGATATAAATCAAATCAGAGCGAGGAAGTTCGTGCAGTCCCCTTGTTAGAATAACCGTTCCTGTCATATCCCTACATATTGACATTCCTCCCGGGACACCCTGTATAGGACATTACGTTTTTGTTACGAAATGTATCCTTCACTCCATTTCTTAAGTCTTGCTATCTTTTTTGGCAGAAGACTAACTTCAGTCACCGAACTCTCATTTGGCCGTCCACAGCTAAGTCCTACGTGGTTTCCCTGAGTCGCTTCAGCCGAATGCCGGGGTGGTTTCTTGAAGAGGCCACGCGCGACTGAATTGCAAAATTAAGTTGGGATCGTAATGAACTTCGGTAATTAGGTGGGTTGCGAGAGACTGTCGCTATCAACGTACAGCACTGCAGATGGTTTGTGAGACCTGGTATGGAAATAAATCTACTGGGTAGCGGTGTCTCACGTTAGACTCTAAGGTGTGCAGCGTGGAGAAGAAGGATTGTTCGGGGCGTTTTAGTGTAGACTCAAAGAAGAGCCGCTGACAGCCAAGCTTCAGAAGCAGCTTCGAGCGAACTGCTTTCGTTGCTGCCGAAATAGACAGCAATTCAGAGTCTCTTCCCACAGAAGTAGCGGGCGTTGCGGCGAATGGGGGCTAAGAGCTACTCTGGTGCCCAAAAGCAAAGTTTAACGTTTCTTTCCAGTGACGTCAGTTGATCAGCAGACACTGTGAAGAGAGGGGAAGCCACTTACAATTTACATGCGTGCTGGAATAATTAGAGTATCAAAGGTAAAGAAAATTATTCTACTGTCTTCGACCTCAGCAGAGCATTTATGATCCTGTCAATCGTGAATTAAGTTCTATCGTGTTTCGATGAACGTATACAGTTTAAAATTTACCAGGAAAGGAAAGTAGAATCTCTACAAGGTTTGTTAAATTTGACCCAGTGTGTGGATGGGATACAGTTGATATAATCGCAGAGGATAGTTGTGGAAATAGTATTACCCGTATTCACAGGTAATAGCTAGGTTGGGGATCCTAACCCAATTATTTAAAATGATAGTTGAGCAATATTACGTTATCCCGGACCAAGGTTTTAGTGGACAGAGAGATCACGGGCACTCAAAGATCGCTTCCAGGAGGGGATAGAGCATTTGAATCTTTAAATATTCTACCCACTTGTTAATGTCTGGCAACTAGTTCTAAATTTAGAGAAATATGAAATTTGGCAATGATCGAACGAAAAGATGAGACAAGTTTGATTGCAAGATTAAGGAGTGATGAAACGAATTAGTCATATCATGCAACTCATAACGTAGTGGAGTATTATTAGTTGTCATCTTGCATTGAAAATGTAGCTTGCCGGGAGGAGAGGAGATGGAGGTTCTGACGCTCGGACAGCGGACGCCCGGCTTAGTACGCTTACCTGACGCTGCGTGCAGTACGTTACACATACTCTCTGTGAATCTGAAGAAGAACTGTCAAATATTAATCGATCTTTTTCATACTTAGTGCACCAAATTCTATGGGTAACACAACCATACTGTTAAAACTTCAAATTAGTAACTTCGCTACTTTACGTAAAACACATAATAACCGTGCTGGTATTGTGAAACTGGGTTAGGGACTGTAATGTATTCGTCAATAGTATCAGTTGAAACTACAACCACGGGAATAGGTTCATACAATCAAATTTTCTTTAATTTCATTGCCACAGATCCCTGACGTAATTAACAGTACATTGGAAAATTATTATTTCATTCTTTTGTTGTGTGAGTGTTTGGTAGAGACAGAAAGTAAATGGAGGACATACGTAGGGTGAGAATGTGATATTTTATTAAAACTATGTAAATGTAAGCGTGAGAAATTTGTTGTGTAATATGGTAATTTGTGACGTAAGTCCGAGTGAGACTGATTTTGTAAAAGACAGCCAGAAGGGGCGTTAGGTATTAAATTTATTAGTAATTTATTTTGTGGAAAGGAATCGTAGAGAGTATTTTGTTTTCATTTTATCTAGTTTCGGAATTACGAGATTTCTAGTCTACATTACGTGTGGTAATCTGATTAGCTGAAATTAGAAATACCACGAGTGTGGAAGCGCTCGAAATGATCTGACTTGGCTGTTAAACATACTAGCCAATAGAAATTCAGCATTTCCCGCGCGTTTGAGTAGGGCTTTGTGCCTTAAATCAATGAGCCGAGATAGTCGCTCGGGAGCCCTCTTCTAGTCACCACTTATGTTAAATGGCGCTGATCAAATTAGTATCAAAATGAAGAAATTCGCGCGTTTGATCAGTTCTCGTGTAGTTCATGAAAAGCGACTACTTCGTGCAGTGTTTTGAGAGCGTTTGAGCTTCGTAAGTGGCTTATTTTAGGAGATTTCGCGTGTGAACATTTCAAGTCCTACATAAACTCCGCGTGGCGTGTTTAGTGCAAATTACGAGGCATTATGGCGAGCACTTCCGTACCAGAAGACTACTGAACGACTGACTGTGTTAACTCGCAAGTAGTCGTGGGTCAGTGACTGTTTGGGACATTTAAAATATCGGGTTGTACTAAATATCTTCTGGCTGCTTTTGGGTGTGAACTTATTACAGAGACAGTCAGTAACATTGCATAATTAGTGTCGGGATATCGAATAAGGCATTCATAGCCATTTCTGTGTTTGAAAGACAATATAACAGATTATAGGAAATTTTAAACTTTTTCGAACGAGTCAAACAAGAATCCCGAACGCCTGATAGTTTAACTAACTTTCAGATGCTGCTCATGGTCTGGAGTTATGTGTGTTGGGTATTCAGCTCACTTTTCGTCAACGCTGCTTTTATCGGCTAAACCAGTATATACCATCGCAGAGCGAAGGGGCAGACAACCTAAAACCTACCCAGGTAGGAGGACTGACTGTGTAAAGGATAGTGAGAGAGCAACCCTTCCAACCGCAAACTACTAGGGAATAACAATCCTGGGTGATGCGAAATGATGATACCATGTATTTTTATTTGCGAGTAAATTAAGCTCCTTGTTTCCTCTCGCTGATGGCGTACTGAAGACCTACAGTTTGTCCACGGAACACATATGTTGAACGTTTGTAAGAAACCTGTGCATGCGAACGGGATCCTAGCAGGTTAGACTAACAGACGACATCGAGCGTATACATAAAATCACGCTACAAACGCCAGAAGGTATTTTCACTCAGCAGCGGAGTGTACGCTGATACGAAACTTCCTGGCATATTAAAACTGTGATGCCGGACCGTGACTCCAGGCCCTTTCCCTCACGGGCAAGTGTTCTAAAAAAGGTCCCGGGTTCGATACCCGGTCCGGGACACAGTTTTAATCTGCCAGGAAGTTTCATATCACGAATGGTCACACGCTTGTTTTTCTCACTGAATAGTGTCACAGAAGTGGCCAAAACTCTTAGCTGACAGACAGATGGGGAAAGACGGTACTGTCTAGCGAAAAATGATATTGTAAGAACTCATCTTCAGTAAAAACTCAAATTCCATGCTCATCGCTCTCACATGGATGGTCAGAATAAGATTAATTCAGCTGATACAAAAGATCACAAGACATCATTCTTCCTACTCTCGTCGGCCGGAGTGTCCGAGCGGTTCTAGGCGCTACAGTCTGGGACCGCGCGACCGCTACGGTCGCAGGTTCGAATCGTGCCTCGGTCATGGATGTGTGTGATGATCTTAGGTTACTTAGGTTTAAGTAGTTCTAAGTTCTAGGAGACTGCTGATGACCTCAGAAGTTAAGTCCCATAGTGCTCAGGCGAACGGTTGCTCGAAATATGCACCGCACCACGGAGTCATACCGGAGGGGGGGGGGGGGGGGACAGTATTACGCTATGGGAGATATTCACTTGGGCTACCGTGGAACCACTGCATAACCTGTGCGTAGATATCTGGTACCACTTGCACCATTTGGTCGAAAGTATCCAGACACCTATTACAGGATATTAATATGGGCTGCGTCCACTCTTCGCCTTTACGACGGCTCGAACTTGAGGATACTTTCAGTGAGGTATAGGATATGTGCATGGAAGAATATTAGCCCGTTCTGCTTCAAGAGCCGAAATCAAAGAAGGTAATGTTGGGGACTGGAGTGAAACTTTCCGTTAAGTTCGGGTCGGAACTCTGAGCAGGACGGTCTACTATCCATGTTATTATCCATAAGCCATTGCCTCACGTATGCTGCTCTGCGAGGGTTCATTGACCTGCTAATACAATAGATCGTCGTCTGCGAACAGTTTCTCTATTGCACACAGTACACAAAGTTGTAAAATCAGTTCATATCCTTCCACATGGCCGGCCGCTGTGGCCGAGCGGTTCTAGGCGCTCAGTCTGGAACCGCGAGACCGCTACGGTCGCACGTTCGAATCCTGCATCGGGCATGGATGTGTGTGTTGTCCTTAGGTTAGTTAGGTTTAAGTAGTTTTAAGTTCTAGGGGACTGATGACCTCAGAAGTTAAGTCCCATAGTGCTCAGAGCCATTTGAACTTTCCACATGTAGCGCCTTCTTAAGCGCTATAAAGGGATCACATCCTAAACAGGAAAATCTCTCCATACAGTGATACCAAGTGCTCAGTACTTTGCTGCTGGGACAACGCACGATGACAGGTAATGTTCTGCAGGCATTCGCGGAACCCAAGCAATTCCATCGGATTACTGCAGGGTCCAGCGTGGCTCATCACCCCAAATCACCAGTTTCAACTCATCTACTGCACAGAGGCGTCCCTCTCCACACCACCTCATGCTTTATTTAGTGCTGACTACAGAAATGTGCAGGTTGTAAGTAGCTCCATACACACAGTCACTGTGCTAGCTGGACTGCTCGTAGCACTTTGTAATTGACGAGTTCCGCTGATTTTATGCTTTTTTTTTACAACCACCCTCCGCAACGGTTGTTGCTTCCTGTCCGTCAGTATGTTAAGGCTGCTTGGTCTTGGTTTAGTTGTGGCTGTTCCTTCGCAGTTCCACTTTATCACATCGACAACAGTCGACTTGGGTAGTTTTGGAAGGGTTGAAATGTCCCTCTTGGCTTTGTTAATCACGTGACCTCCAATGAGTTGCCCACGTTCAAAGTCATTGAGCTCTCCTGATCGAACCATACTGCTGCTACTCCTTCTCTATGACAACACTACCGGTCTGCTTTTATACTGGCGGGTCCGCTTCTCATGACATCTAGTGGTTGATTCCACTTTAGGGGCGTGCGGATACTTGGGATCAGATAGTGTACATCTAAATGAGACCAATAACAGGTCGGATCCACGCCATGCAGTATCACTGTTGTAAGCATGCCAGATGTGGACCAACACGCTATCAATCAGGTTAGTAACTTTCCCACAAACACGTCGCACTATTTATGACCTGATGTTTTCTGCACAGTCGTAATGCACCAAAGTGGCGTACGCCTGTCAGTATAGACCAAGTATTTGGCGTTCTCACTTCAACACCTGACCTCCTGCCAGGGGAAAATAAGCATTAATGGCTTGCTCCTGCCACATGAACGTGGAGGTTGTAACGCTAAACGGCCCTGCTCACGACGAAAAACCTCGTCGTTGTTTTCAGTTAACTTATTGGCTCTCTCTAGGGACGATTTCGCTTAGCCTCTTTTCAGTACTAACGTTACGTGGTGTTTGTTCACATAATGCAGCTGGCTGGGCTAAATACAAGATCACTGTTTTAAAACACATTAGTTTATTCCAGTTAAATGGTCACATCCACACTCTAGCGCTGCCCCAACGGTAAAGACCCCCAGCAACATGTGTATAGGCCCCTCAGCACTTGCGCTGTTTCCGCCACATTCTGACACACAAAGTAGTCCGTCCAAAATAACAAAGATTTCTACAACTTTCTCAATTTTGGCATTCTAAAACTATTTTCTGTGGCTTAATGTCGCTGTTTAAAAATGGTTCAAATGGCTCTGAGCACTATGGGACTTAACATCTGAGGTCATCAGTCCCCTATAACTTAGAACTACTTAAACCTAACTAACCTAAGGACATCACACACATCCATGCCCGAGGCAGGATTCGAACCTGCGACCGTAGCGGTCTCGCGGTTCCAGACTGTAGCACCTAGAACCGCTCGGCCACTGCAGCCGGCAAATGTCGCTGTTCTTCAGCGATTATAAGTACTGTATTTTAATTCTACGGAAAATTCGTGTAAGACATATGGCGCATAGATACACTATGTAACCATACTGGCTGGTCCCGGCGAAGGTTCGAGTTCTCCCTCGGGCATGGGTGTGTGTGTTTGTCCTTAGGATAATTTAGGTTAAGTAGTGTGTAAGCTTAGGGACTGATGACCTTAGCAGTTAAGTCCCACAAGATTTCACACACATTTTGTAACCATACTGATTTCCTGCGAAAATAACCAACCTGTAGAAATAGTATCTTTGCATTATTTCAGAGAGCCTCTGCGATGTCGTCTGCCACTGACCGTCGATGTTATTGTAGTGTCAGAAGGTACTAACCAACCTAAAAACATAAGACATGTAATGGTTGTAATAATTATCAGTCTACAAATGACGTAAATACTGATGTATGTTTGTTCAGTCACCAACAGAAATATCTGCACTAATGCCCGTTACACCCTCTATATCTGTGTGGTGTGGACAGGAAGATGCTGGAGGACAGCAATTTGACAGTGGCCACATGTTGGCGCCGGCACCTACATGCCGAGAGTGTAAAGCCGTCGGCACACGGACCGTGTTGTCGAACGATAACGTTGAGCGTGCCAAGTTCAACGTGCTGCTGAACGCTCAGGAACGATGCGACTTGTGCATGCGGTACGCGGGCCCCAACGTGGAATACGCAATCGCAACGCACCCCAGCGGCGGTTGAGGGATGTTTCTAGTTCGTAAATCACACTGTTTACTCAACGGGCGCGCGTAAAATTCCCACGTTAGCTCTATTAAAACGCACATTTCCTTCATCGTCCACGAAAAGGGAAGTACCTTGTCCAATCAATAAGGACACAGGCTTATAAAAGTTCCATTACAAACAGTGCTGTACAAATTTGGAATACTTCTCCGCATAAGATAAACATTATTTCATCATCCCCACATTTTAGTAAAACCCCAAGGTCAGTCTTAGTTGATCACTGTTCCTAGCCAGTAGCAGAATCTTTGCAACGTGTGAATTACGAAGCGTTTGCCATTTTTCGGGGTGTACTCAGTCTCGTGATGCCAATTGAGGAGCTACTCGACCGAATAGTAGCGGCTTCGGTCAAGAATACCATCTTACGACTGAGAGCATCCTCCACCGAGGATGACACGGCGGTCGGATGGTCCCCGTAGGCTACTCGTGGCCTGAAGGCGGAGTGTCAAAAGAAAAAGGAGCAAAATATCTTTATACAAGTAGCGGAAGCCGTCCTGTAGATTAAGCCAATCGAACAGTCACCCCTCAAAAAAAGATGAACTTATATTTACATAACATCAAATATTATAGTATATACTTATATTAAAGTAATAATAAAGTATCAGAACCTAATGAAAACGCGAAAGTTAGGAAAAAAAATTTCGAGGTGTTACTACGCGAACCACCGCCCCATGAAAAAAAAAAATCATTAGTGGATAGATACGCTACTCACTACGCTACAGCAACAACACGGCTTGGGTGCTTATATCATATTATCTTACCCCTTGCTAAAAACGTTAATCGTAGATAATTATGTTACTAATTGAAATTTAATTATAACAAATTGTACCAAGAACAATGCGTTTTGGGTGGATCTTCAGTGTGTCGCTGCCTTCAAATAGCCTACTCTCATAATACGCAAGTTACAATAATTCTTTGGCTTCGAATATGATGTTTCTCATTGTTGTATTGGATCGAATCACACAACTAACAACGGGTTTTCCAGTGATTCTCAATTTGCTGGTGCTCAGAAACGGCATATATACATATAGGCTTGAAATGAATGCCACTATGGCGCCTAACAACTCTGTCCTGAAGGGAGACGGCGTGCGTGTGACGTAGGTGGCGTTGTTGCATCTCATTGGTCAACGCTCAGACGCACGCTCATAATATCTGACATGCCAGATATTGCTCTGCACGTTCGGAAAGAATCCCGAACGTGCTATTCCACGCTATGACGTCAGAAACTTGGCACGCTCAACGTTCGGATGCACTGTCCGTGTGCCGGCGGCTTAAGGCTACTAGAACGTGCAGTCAAGGACGAGACAGAGAAATTGGGTTCCGCGTTGGAAATGCAGAGCTTGCGACGCTAGAGGCAGAGGCGCCAGAGCAGCGACCTACAGTGCAGGCGGCTGTACGAGGCGCGTCGCGTGCGCAGCCTGGGCCGGCGTCGCGTGGCGTGACGCAGGGGCGGCCGGCGATACGGCGAGCATTAGCATACTGACGGGCGGCGGGCGGCGGCCGGCCGGTGCGGGCCGAGCCGTAGGTCAGTGGCCAAACGAGTTCCCGTAGCGGCCGAGCCTCGCAACACTGCCCCAAGGCCCCCCTCCCCTCAGCACTGTAGCACAGCGCGCGTCTCCGCCACAAGGCGGGTGGCTGGCGAGGTACGCGGAGTGCTGTGCGCACAGGTCTCGTTTCGCAGTTACGCGCAGTGGAGAACAATAACAGTGCAGATGAAGCTCCGCTGTGGAACAAAAGAAGAAAAACTAATTTACGTTAATAACCTTTTTAATATCACACGCGTCTCAAACGCACTGAAATGTATAAGATGATTTCTCATAGCGCCTTATCGCTTCCTAACGCCCATAAGGTAGTCCTGAAAATCTGTGCTTGTGAAATTTTTAATAGGTACGAAAATACTTTTTAGAATTTGAGACCTTAAAACAAAAAACATGATGCGTATGCAATAGATAATTGTAGACTGGTCAACTATCCATCCATAAATTATGTACTGCATGGGTCCCACGTTTTTCGTGTTAAATTCTGCAACTATTTCCACAGCTATTTTAGTCTTGTGTGTGTTAAATTCAAAAAAATGGTTCAAATGGCTCTGAGCACTATGGGACTCAACTGCTGAGGTCATTAGTCCCCTAGAACTTAGAACTAGTTAAACCTAACTAACCTAAGGACATCACAAACATCCATGCCCGAGGCAGGATTCGAACCTGCGACCGTAGCGGTCTCGCGGTTCCAGACTGGAGCGCCTTTAACCGCACGGCCACTTCGGCCGGCTGTGTGTTAAATTCTTCAAACATTTTGATGCGATTACAACATAGGCACAGGGTAAATTTCACGATTATTTCAGTTTCTCTTCACCTGAGACGACCAGTACATTGATTCCTTCTACCATTATCTCACGAAAAGACCCCAAAGTTAAAAATGAGAGAGAATTTAGGTCACACGGGGACTTACCACCAACCGTTCTTACCACGAAACATTCGCAAATGGAACAGGAAAAGGGAGAAATCACAGTGGTACACAAAGCAGGGGTATACACCGTGCACCAAACACGAAAGCGGGTTAATATTGCTTTTCATCCAGTTCTGAGGAATGATGAAATTTCAAATGGTTCAAATGGCTCTGAGCACTATGGGACTTAACTTCTGAGGTCATCAGTCCCCTAGAACTTAGAACTACTTAAACCTAACTAACCTAAGGACATCACACACATCCATGCCCGAGGCAGTCGCGCGGTTCCAGACTGTAGCGCCTAGAACCGCTCGGCCACTCTGGCCGGCAATGATGAAAGTTCCAAGTCTGAAACTCATCGGGAAATGACAGGTAGTTAGTTAGTTAGTTTCATCTTCCATGGATCATTTGCACGATAAATGATAATGATCGGGAATGAGTCATTTTACACTCAAGTTGCAAATTAATTTTTCAATTTGTAATTTCTAAATATGGCTACATGTATGTAAAGTGATGGCAGTTGCTGTGTTATCCTATGAAAGCGAAAGCTAAATTACCACAAAGAAAACAAGAAAGTAAAATTCAAACGGCAGAGATGAGGTTCCCAAGAAAGACGAAGGGCTGCATAAGAAGAGACACTATCTTAAGATGAAGATGTTAGAACAAAATTAAATATTTTCAGTATGAATGAAAAAAATTCAAAATTATCGTTAAGTTGGAGGCGACACCTCGTGAGAATATCAGGTCACAGAATTCCCCAGAAGATCCTGAACTACAAGCCGCATGGGAAAAGAGATACTGGAAGACCTCGAAAAAGATGAAAATGATTTTGTTTGTGAGTTTGGAATAGGCAATAGCCTAATCCTTGAGAGGAAGGTGGTGATGATATGATGACTACATGCCGAACATTTTTACGTGCTTTTCCTGAAGAAACAGCTACTTGAATTCAGATAACAGCACGAACTGGGCTCATCTTCACTCTCCTGGTGCGTGTACAATGTTTCCTAAAACGCAATAATACCCTAAAACCAGATCATTCTTTCAGAAAGTCAAATATAGTACCCTACTGTTGTCTCACAGGCCAAGCATTTCCAAGTTCTGTGACTCGAGTTAGCTATTTTGTCGTAGTTACTAGTTGTTACTTAGCAGTGGTAAACAAAGTGGCCTCCGCCACACACCAGACAAGCAAGCGGGTTAATATTGTATTGTCATCCAATTACGAGCTGTCTTGAAATTTTCAAGTCTGTAGCGCATCGGGAAGCTAGTTTAAAATGAATTGCAAAATTTGTGCCGAAAACACAAAGAAGCGACCTAATATACAAGCGGGTTAAAAGAATAATATTCGTGCGGAGACGAATATCGGTACGGTGTACTCAGAAATGAAATGTTAAGTTGACTATCGCATATTTCTTTGATTGAGCGACTGCACTGCAGACCAGTATGAACTGGAGGGGGGGGGGGGGGGGGGTGGCGGGGAGGGGTTGTTGATAGTGAGACTGGGCTCTAATACCCTGAATTAAATTCAAAGCTGCTCAGCCGTTTATTAGGTTGCTCTTGATAGTAGCCAATCCTTACATGGGGCGTTAATGTTATCCAACATGAGATCTGAACTGCTACCAAGCTTCATCCCCTTCTCTTTCTATCCGTTATAAATATCGACAACAGTACACTAGGCTTTACTGGGCCAATCAGCCAACTGCACGTTATAGTAAGTTGCACTTACAAGATACAACATTCCCACACTGCAAAGAAATTTGCTGATGCATAGGAATAAAGCATACTTTCACAGTAATAGTCACCCTTAGAGATCTGTCCGACAACTATGCCCTACCATTTTACTTATCTTTCTTATTTGTGTCCTGCTGAGACTGTAAAGTAATACTCGGAAGGCAGTAACTTCGTGTTGCTTTTTTTCTCTCTCCGCGTTATGTGACAGGTTTCATTAATGCTGCCTGTTCGCCTCAGGACCCTGATCTTGATTGCACCAATACTAAGGGACTTGGTGTTGCCGTAGATCTTTCGATAATATCTGTAAAACATGTTGCAGTCGTATAGATCACAAAGCGTCATTAGGTATATCTCTTGCATTAATACGCCAAGCCTGTTTTATATAACCGGTGTCATTTGTGTGACAGTAGGGACTTTCGAAGAGCAGTTTATTCACGTCTGCTGCCAAAGTCCAGAGTCGTCGTGGCTTAGGCCTGTTCGAAACATGTGGCTGCATACTACTAGTGCATGTTTCGAGACATTCCTAAATACATTCCAGTATATCACGGGTGGGTCCGGCGAAGACTCAGTTTTCAGTACTCCAGCAAATCGTGTTTGACACAGGTAAGCATTCACAATTCTCGATGCCGGTGTATATAGTTTGTTACGATTGTCTCAAACTTTACACGTTTCTTAAAGCACTTAAAATCACCATCTTGTTGTTCACAAACAAGGAATGTCAGTGCTTCGATTACGAAAAGATTGACATTTCCGCTGCGCGTATATTATTTATTATTCAGTCCAACAAACGAGAAGACTGTCCTGTATTTTCACGTTCACAATCATAGTACGGTGTCGCCGATTACTCCAAATATATCAGTTCGGCATTTTTTGTTGTTTGTTTACTCAGACACGAGTGTTTACTTTGACACGTGTTTTGTATGATAAAACGGTAGGGAACCACAATGTGTTCCTTGTTTTATCAGCAAACATGCTTCTAGAGATAATAAGTTAATCTTGTGATATGATGGCTAGTGCGTCCAAAACATAAGAGTGACTTCTTCTGTTTCAGAATGTGTCTTTCACTGTGCCTTCGTTGTAATGAAACACTTAAAAGACTGTAAGGATCCAAAGGATAAAATTTCAAAAAATGTAATAGTATGAAATTCACCTATCTTTGTCACAGGACTTACTAACGAAGCGAATCGAAAGACAAAGATCTGGGTCGTGGGCCTGGTGCGGCTAAAGGCTTTTATCTTTCAGAAAGTTTCGTCTTATATTGTTTCCAGTAAATAATTCTCAAAAGATAGGAGTGGTAGGTTTCAATGCCGATTCACAACAAGTGCCTAAAATATCTTGAGGTAGGAGAGAGTCGAGCTTTTTCTTGTTGTCCCCATAGGTCTATACATGGCTCTTCTAACTTCAGAAAGTTGGCTGTGCGCTCCTGAGATTACTCAATTTGGCTGAACATCCGCTCCAGCGGCGTGAGTATTGCAGTGCATACACTGATCAGCCAGAACATTATAGACATGAACCCATCCAGGCGATAGCAGCGTCACCTGGCGAGGAATGACTGCTTGTCAAGACACACGCACGGCGCATGTAGTATCAGTGAGCGTGCTGTCCGTGTGTAGCCTGCCGAAGACGCTCAGTCTATCTGCGTTTGACAGAGGACAGATTGTAATCGCCTAGAGACTCGACACGAACATTTCGGAAAGAGCACGACTTTTGGGGTATCCGAAGAGTGAAGGCATCACGACCGGATGACATGGTTTGTGGTAAACCTTTCGGGATGTGCGGTCGTGGTCCAAGAAACTCTTATGCTCCTGATGTTTCATCCAGGACTGCACTGGACATCCTCAGAGGCGCTCCTCCGATGAGTCTTACCGACTGAGCGGTCGGACGTCCGAGAGCGACATACATACTGTAGGAAAGGGGGCGTGGTCGAAGTAACACGTGTTACTTCGTGAGCACCACGTCGCACACGACAACAGCCTGGACTCCGTTGCAGATGGGCAAAAAAACGTGCAGATTTGACGCCCCAGGACTGGCTTCGGGTGTTGTTTAAGGACGAAATTCGGATCTTTATGCATCTTGGTAATAGCAGACAACCTGTTTTGAAACAACCCGGCAATATCTAACGCCTCCACCACTGCGCCATTAGTGTCCAACACGGTGGTCGTGCTGTGATGTTCTAGTGTGGCGTTACACGGGGCCACCGCACCTCCCGTGGTTGTCGAGAGCAAGCACGATGCTCTGCGGTACAGGGACGAGATTCTGCAACCAGTGGAGGGGCCGTATAACCAACATTTTGGGGACAGTTTCTTCTTGATGGATGGTAAGTCGTAGGATCATCGCGCTATTCTCTTGAACACATTCCTTCGCCTGCCTCTTGCCCAGATATGATTTCAATCGAACCTCTGTGGGATCAGTTGAAACGAGCTGTTTTTGGACAACAACAGCCATGTACTCTGCGCAACTAACGGAGAATCGCCATTGAAGAGTGGGACAATTTGGACGTGGGCTGGCTGAATGGTACCATGGTATGTCACGACGGATTCAAGCCTGCTCCGAGCACGTATTGACATCGCCCGGGAGTGTTATGAAGGAGACGATTCTGACGTTTTTTTGATTTGCTGATGTGGATGCTACAGATGAATATACACAAAAACCTCAGAGCCAGTTTTTATTTTCTGTACCATGACTTTCGAAATAAAGGGGTGATGGAAAACTTTTGTTGATGTGATCCTAACCGATTGCGTCAGCGTTGACGCTATCGCACAGAGAGCTAATAATTAGGGGAAGCCTGGCGCAGACTCGCTTTGCGAACAACACTTCCTACTAGAGCTACCAACTCAACCGTACGAGGGTTAACTGAAAAGTAATGCCTCCACCTTCGTAACTCTTCAACAGTTTGCAGCATTGGTATGCGGCAGGTACTGGCTTGTTCCGTAGCCTCTTCTCTATAGCTCAGCTCCAGTTGGCGGGAGGCCTTAGCATTGAATGGTTGTGTTGTTACAGTGTAAAGTATGGAACCCTGCGCAGACGGTCGGTCAATGCGGTTTAAGCAACGTGCAGTCATTGAATTCTTGACAGCAGAAGATGTCACCCCCTAAGTAGACTCATCAGAGAATGAAAGTAATGTATGGTGGTTGTGTTGATGTGAGTACTGTGCGTCTTCATTCTCGTAACGCGAGAGGAGTTCCTGGCAGATTTCAAGTCTATGCGCTTTCATTTCAGGAGTCAGCATCCGGGGTACCCATCGTGCACAGATCTTCCGATAGCCAGGCAAAGCAATAACGTGACCCGCACGTTCTTGTGAAATGCCGATTGTGCTTGCAAATTCTCTCTGAGTGATACGACGACTGTCCTGAATCAATCTGTCAACATTTTGCTTGTGAAACTCGGTGGTTACTGTGAGAGGACGTCCAACTCTGAGTTTGTCACGCAGGTCAGATGTTCCCCCTCAACATCCTTAAACATACTCGGCCAACGACGCACTGTACTCACAACAAGACAATCACCATAAACTGCTTTCATTCTCTGATGCATCTCCTTTGGGATGACACCTTTTCCTGTCAAGATTTCAATGACTGCACGTTGGTTAAATCGCATTGACTGTCCGTCTGCGCAGGGTTCCATTATTTACACTGTCACAATACAACCGTTCAATGCTAAGGCTTTCCGCCAACTGGAGCTGTAGAGAAGAGGCTACGGAACAAGCCAGTACCTGCCGCATACCAATGCTGCCAACTGTTGAAGAGTGACGAAGGTGAAGACATTACTTTTCAGTCAACCCTCGTATTTCCAGGGATCTCCTGTATTATAGCAATTTTTTTTAATCCTCTCGGCTCCTGACTGGCACCGTGTTTCTCCCCAAATTTCGTCAGTGATCACTGTTATAAATATTAATCCAGCGAAGTATTTTCGAGAGTTCAAATTTTCGAAAAGTTTTCGTATAATAATCGACGCTATTGTCGATATATAATCTTTCTCCTGTTCGTGGTTCTACGGAGAGAAGACGGTTTGGGTGAAGGGAATGCGTCGAGCGGAGGAAGAATGACATGACCTACGCGTCCTGACGGGTCTTGAGACGGCAAATGTTTACGTGTTTTCCAGTCAGTCACGGACGCGCTGGCCTCGTACCAGTCAGCAGCTGTGGTGTAAATAAGACGTGGAAGTAATAAGGACCCTCGAAAGTGGATTATACAGACATTCGTGTTCAGACACGCTCGTTACATTGTTTACTTCTGAATTGACTCTAACAACAGTACTGTGTGGTATGTAAGCATGACTTCAGCGTCGCTCACAAGGGTAATGCCGACTGCAGCCAGTAACATTTTACTACAAATTAACACTTTTTGCGTTTTGTCGTAAATATTACTGCTAATCCTCGTGTCTTGCCAAACATTACGCTCCTAGGTCAAGTGGGAAGCGCCTATAATGGCCGATAAGTGAGTTAAGTGAGTTCTTGCACAGATTTTCTTAAGCTGAAATACGTAGAAATGAAGGCGTCCTAAAATTTATTCAAATATTTGGTAATGACAGCAAGGACATGAAAAATGTTGCAGGCGAACAAACAAAAGGTTTTGTTCAAAATGTTCAAATGTGGGTGAAATCTTATGGGACTTAACTGCTAAGGTCATCAGTCCCTAAGCTTACACCCTACTTAACCTAAATTATCCTAAGGACAAACACACACACCCATGCCCGAGGGAGGACTCGAACTTCCGCAAGGACCAGCCGCACAGTCCACAAAAGTTTTTCATACTGTCAAACATAACATCAGGTACGTAAGTACGAAATGTGGAAATAAATTACCAAACGATGTATTCCATGAGTCTAACTTGGCTAGGATGACGACTAAGGCAGAATCATTGTGTACAATGTTTTGGTTCCAAGTAGTGTTCAGAGCTTCATCGATGTTTTGGAAGATCCAGCTAAATTAGGCAATTTTTTCGCTATTCCAGCTGATGCCTGCGACCACAAAAAACAGGAAAATATTCCCCCTCTCTGTAAGGTATTTTGATCGTGGAAAGGAAGTAAGACATAAGTTTCTTTACTCCACCAAACAGGCTCGTCATAACCGAAAGTTGGTCGGCATGTTTCTACATCTGAAAGATGACGTCTGTTCAGTAGCATAAGACTGGCGCAAGCACTGCCACTACGAGGATACAAACCAGGTTTGCTTTAAATACTCGCTGCAACGGTCGTGAGTGCTAGTTCCCTTTTAAATTGGACGTGGCGAGTAGATATTAGTCAAGAATGCCTTTAAGCAGACAAGGGCGCCATAAGCAACACTTCACCGAGAGTTTAACAACGTCGTGTATAGGGCTACAAGAAGCTGGAAGTTCCTTCTGCGATATTTCAGAAAGACTTGGCAGGAATGTAGCCACAGTTATGACTGCTAGCAGCAGTGCCCACGAGAATGTACGGTCGAAAGGGGACCGAGATGGAAGACCATCGTGTTCGGCGTGTGCCTCTGGCGCATCGTACGGCATTTGTAGCAGCAATTTGAGCAGTAGTTGGCATCAGAGCAACGTAACGAACTGTTACAATTCGGTTACTTGAAGGACAGCTTCGGTCTCGACAGCCTGTAGCGTTCATTCCACTGACCCTAAACCACCGCCATTTGCGAATTCAGACGTGTTAAGCGAGAGGTCATTGGAGGTCAGGGCGGAGTGCTGTTGTGTTTATCTGATGGAAGCTGGTTCAGCCTCGGTGTCAGTGATGGCCGTGCGTTGGTTAGAAGGATGCCAGTTGAGAATCTGCAACCGACCTGTCTGTGTGCTAGACACACTGGACCTACACTTGGAGTTACGGTCTGGGGTGCGATTTCGTATGACAGCAGTAGCACTCTCGTGGTTATCCCTCGACTCTGAGTGTAAATTTGTTCGGCGGTGTGTTGATTCCACCTGTTGTGCTGCCATACGTCAACAGCATTTCACGATGTGTTTTCCAAAAGGATAACGGTAGCCCACATGTTCCTGTAACCCAGCATGCTGTACAGAGAGTCGACATGTTGCCCTGGCCTGCTCGATCATCAGATATGTCTCCAATCGAGCTCATGTGAGACATCATCGGATGACAGCTCCAGCACCGCCCTCAACCAGCGTTAACCGTCCCTGTACTGCCCAACCAGATTCAACAGTCGTGGAACTCCATTCCATAAACATGACATCATGTGTACAGCACAATACATGCGCGTTTGGTTGCTTGCATTCAACATTCTGGCGGTTACATCGGTTATTAACGTACCAGGATTTCATATTTGGAATGGCTTGTCTCGTACTTACATTGACCGGTGTATTGCAATGTTAATCACTTAAATGTGCTACCTAGACAACTGTATTTCCGGAATTTGATTATTCTATATTAATCATTTTTTGGTGTTGCACCTCTCGTTCCAAGAAAGTACTGTGTAATTGTGCTTCTGAACTTTATTGCGAATAAATGTGTCCAAAACTTCCTTAAAATCGTGGTCAGGTGTTGGTCATCTCCCTTAAAATCGTGATCAAATGTTGGTCGTCCTACATCGTAGTGCGAACAAAACTGCTACACAAGTTGACAGCTAAGCAAATAAGTGAACGACTTAAGCGAAGACGGCTTGACTTGGAGATAATCCGGGTCAGCTGAACTTAGTCGATACCGAGTGTCGGCTGCGATGCATGATGTAATGATGTTGCGGCTTGAGACATCATACGTGAGCAGACATACGCAACACAGTTCACTGACAATACTAAGTGCTGTTGCTGCGGTCTTCGGCCGGAAGACTGGTCTGAGGCAGCTCTACGCGCTATTCAATGCTGTGAAAACTTGTTCATCTCCACATAACCTCTGCAATGGACATCCTCTTAAACCGGCTTCCACAGCCAAGTCCTGTCTTAGTATGCAACTGGAACCCTCCCTCCTACAAACACACACACAAACACACAGAGATTTTCTCTGCCTCGTGATGACTGGGTGTTGTGTGGTGTCCTTAGGTTAGTTAGGTTTAAGTAGTTCTAAGTTCTAGGGGACTGATGACCATAGATGTTAAGTCCCATAGTGCTCAGAGCCATTTGAACCATTTTGAACAAACACACACACACACACACGCACACACACACACACACACACACACACACACACACACACACACACACATACACAGACACACTCTCTCTCTCTCTCTCTCTCTCTCTCTCTCTCTCTCTCGTTTCCCGCCACTACCAAAACAACGATTCCTTGCTGCCTTAAGATGTGGCCTATGAACTGGCCCCCGTTTTTAGTCAAGTTATCCCACACATTCATTTTCTTCCCCATTCGATTCAGTGTTTCTTCAATAGTTACGCGATCTACGCATCTGAGGTTTCGTCTGCAGACCGACAGTACTATTACGCGTGTGTATTATTTTATGGAATGTAAGTTGTGGTGACAGACCCTTATGCAACGAGTCCCGAGGTCAGGGTGGAACTGGATGGTGACAATTTGGATGTGAGTTTTCGAAGACAACGAATGTGGAAACGATACCATACCGACCTGTAGTGGAAGACGAGACCTAGATTAGGCAGAAAGATGAAAGTCTGGTTGCGATTTGACGAAAAGTGTGTGTGTAAGCAACCGGGTATTACAACAGTGATAATTTATTTCGTAAGCCAACACAAGACCTATTCGTTGTTTGACAAACAACCAGCTGAGGGTACAGTCAAAAAAGGGGAAGTTCTGTCGTTAATCGTATGGAAAATGTGTTACAGAAAGCGCGATTAAGTATCACGTGGCGCCGCTGTCAGTCGCGCGACCGGCCACCGACGGCAGAGAGCCGACGGCCGGGAGATAATGCGGCGGCTGTCCAAGATTCCCCGCTGAGGCCGACTGCAGACAAAAAAAGAATTAAGTTGTATTGTCAGTCTTTATGCTCTGTCTGATATGATGGACAGCTGTTCGGCAGGTAGCTAGATTTGATTGATATTGCCTCTGACTAATTTAAATGACTGTATGATATTCGGGGATAACACTGGCGCCACAATACACTGCCGGCAAAAGGCGCAGCACCGAAAAATAATTCATATAGAGTAATGAAATTTCGTGAATACATCTGTTTAAGTAACATATTTAAGTGATTAACATTGCAGGGTCACAGGTTAAAGTAAGCGCGAGACAAGCCACAGCATATGTGTAATGCTGGTACATTAATAACCGATGTAACCGACATAATGTTAAATGCAAGTGCTGGGTTGGCAGAAGAGCCAACACCGTGTTACTAGTAGAGGCCGAAATGCACGCGTTTTAGCTCACGCAGGCTGGCTTGAGGAGGGAAGAATTATACTGACGTGAGGTCTGGAACATGACAAGGAATCAGAGTTCAGAAAGCGGACATAATTGGTTTGATACTTAACTTTAATCCATTAATGAGGAACGTCGCTCTTGACGGTACATGATTCACAATATTATCTGTTCAGAAGACATATAGTAACTGAATATGGCGCCTTGCTAGGTCGTAGCAAATGACGTAGCTGAAGGCTATGCTAAACTGTCGTCTCGGCAAATGAGAGTGTATGTAGACAGTGAACCATCGCTAGCGAAGTCGCCTGTACAACTGGAGCGAGTCCTAGGGAGTCTCTCTAGACTAGACCTGACGTGTGGCGGCGCTCGGTCTGCAATCACTGATAGTGGCGACACGTGGGTCCGACGTATACTAACGGACCGCGGCCGATTTAAAGGCTACCACCTAGCAAGTGTGGTGTCTGGCGGTGACACCACAGCAACCATACAGACTTGCATGCTTTGTCTTGTACCGGTGACGGATGTCAGTTTGTGGGATGGAGTTCCACAACGGTTGTACTTGGTCGGTCAATACAGGGACGATTAACGCTGCTTGTGGATGACGCTGGAGTCTCTTAGGTGCTCGATTGGAGACAGATTTGGTGATCGAACAGGCCTAGGCAACATGTCGACACTGTGGAGCATGTTGTTACAACAGCGGTATGTGGGCTTGTTGTAAAACGTCCCCTGGAATGCTGTTCATGAATGGCAGCACAACAAGTCGAATCGCCAAACTGACGTATAAATCTGCTCTCAGAGTCACGGGATAAACAAGAGAGTGCTCCCGCTGTCATACGAAATCGCACCCCAGACCATAACTCCACGTCTAGGTCCAGTGTGTCTAGCACACAGACAGGTTGGTTGCAGATCCTCAACTGGCATCCGTATGACCAACACAGGCCATAACTGACGCCGAGGCAGAACCAGCTTTCATCAGAAAAAAACAATAGACCTCCGCCCTGACCTCCAATGAGCTCTCGGTTAACAGGACTAAAGTCCCAAATGGCGGTGGTTTGTGGTGGAATGTACGCTACAGGGTGTCTGGCTCCGAGCTTCGTATTCGTATTGTAAGAGTTCCTTATGTCGCTCTGGTGGCAACTGCTGCTCAAATAGATGCTGCAAATGGAGTACGATGCGCCATAGGCACACGCCGAACACGATGGTCTTCCATCTCGGAGTGCCACGTGGCTTTTGGAGCCCGGTCTTCTTGCAACCGTACATTCTCGTGACCACCGCTGCCATATACAGTGACTACATTCCTGTCAAGTCTTTCAGCAATATCGCCGGTTAAACATCCGGCAACGTTGTTCAGTCCCAGCGATGTGTTGACAATGGCGCGTTTGTCTCCTAGGAGGCATTCTTGGCTAACATATACTAACAAAGTCCAGTCTCAAAGGCAACTAACGCTCGAGGCCGTTACAGCGCGTATTTAAAGGTACTAGCGCCACTCTTATGCCACTGACGCGAAATCTGAATAGACGACATCTTTCAGACGTAAAAACTCCTTCTTGATGTAGCGTTTTTTTCCGTCAGTGTATGTACTGAGTTCAAGAATATAAGTCATTGTGTTCCAGCTACAATTTATGACTTGTGATTAGTAGATGACGTTTTGTTGAAAGGACTTTAGTATCGTATAAGTGTTGTGGTAGTTCAAGCCAAGCACTTTAATGTAAGTTATGATTGAACCTCATTACTAGGAAGTAACAGTTTCCAGAATGAGATTTTCGCTCTGCAGCGGAGTGTGCGCTGATATGAAACATCCTGGCAGATTAAAACTGTGTGCCGGACCGAGACGCGAACTCGGAACCTTTGCCTTTCGCGGGCAAGTGCTCTACCATCTGAGCTACCCAAGCACGACTCACGCCCCGTCCTCACAGCTTTACTTCTGCCAGTACCTCGTCTCCTACCTTCCAAACTTTACAGAAGCTCCCCTGCGAACCTTTCAGAACTAGCACTCTTGGAAGAAAGGATATTGCGGAGACATGGCTTAGCCACAGCCTCGGGGATGTTTCTAGAATGAAATTTTCACTCTACAGCGGAGTGTGCGCTGATATGAATCATCCTGGCAGATTAAAACAGTGTGCCGGACCGAGACTCGAACTCGGAACCTTTGCCTTTCGCGGGCAAGTGCTCTACCATCTGAGCTACCCAAGCACGTCTCAAAGGCAAAGGTCCCGAGTTCGAGTCTCGGTCCGGCACACAGTTTTAATCTGCCAGGAAGTTTCAAGTTACAGTTTATTTACAGTGGTTACGAGGTTGACTTAAGCTAATTCTTGCATACAGTCAGTTACGACTATTCTCCCTCGACTCTCCTCGTTAGTCGGATTGAAGAGGAATTAGTGACGGCTTCTAACGATTATTACAATGTGAATAATTACGAAGATTTCATTTAAAGCTAGGTTGCTGTATGGTTTCCCCATGAGTCGATACGGCATCTTGAAGCACTAAAATTTCCTTAGATCAGGCTGTTGACTAAACACCTGCTTCCGAAGAACATAAACACCGAAGGATAGGAGCAGCGGCATATGTGATTTCATGAAAACAACTAACGTCTGAGTTAGTGAAAGTCGTCGTCATCGTCCCCCCGCTCTTGCTCCTTTCAACGGTAATTTAACGACGCGAGATACGTCTCTGGTTGTCCGGAGGCGATCCAGAAGCCGACTACTTGGCAGTTCGTGGCCTGAGACCCAGTGTCGTCGATGCCCAGGTCGTCGATGCCCAGGTCGCCGACGATGAGCTGGCTCACTTCACCGCGCACCAAGGACAACCACTACCGCAGCGCGGCAAGTCCAGCAAGCTATCGGAGAGCAGTGCGGTGGCAAAAGGAAGAAGGAAAGATAGCATTTAACGTCATTAGAGACGATGCACACGCTCGAAATGTTACTAGGTTGGTGAAGGAAATCGACCGTGCCCTTTCAAAGGAACAACCCCGGCATTTGCCTGGAGCGATTTAGGGAAGTCACAGAAACCAGAGCGTGATGTGCGCCGTAGACTCTCTGCAGTCATTGCTGGGTTGATACAAAGATTTGGGAATAAAGTTGTCTGCGTTCATTAATCCGTCTGAAAAACCTTCTGAACTGAGATATTTACGAATTCATTCCTTCGACAGCGCGCTCATTCTCACTGTCTTCCTAGAGAAAGACACGATCTTACAGCTTGCCACACACTGTCGCTCCCAACTAAATCACTGATAATGCACGTCGCTGTTTTACAACATTCTGCTACCATTCTCCGAAACTGGTGTTCATACCGCTGAAGTCATACTGGTGCAAGTACGTACAAAACAATCCTCTAGTGCCATCCTTCACGGATAAGTTAAACGAGTTCGGGTGGCAATCACTAAAACAAAGGCGTTTTTCGCTGCGGCAAGATATTTTCACGCAATTTCAATCACCAACTTCCTCCTCCAAATGCGAAAATGTTGTTTTTACGTCAAATGGTTCAAATGGCTCTGAGCACTATGGGACTCAACTGCTGTGGTCATCAGTCCCCTAGAACTTAGAACTACTTAAACCTAACGAACCTAAGGACATCACATACACCCATGCCCGAGGCAGGATTCGAACCTGCGACCGTAGCAACAGCGCGGCTCCGGACTGGAGCGCCTAGAACCGCACGGCCACCGCGGCCGGCTGTTTTTACGTCAACTTACATAGTGAGAAATGGTTATCGTAATAAAATCAGAGAAATCAGACCCCTCACGGAAGGAACGCTAGGGAAATAGTCTGATGGTAGTTCGATCAACCCTCTGCCAGGCAATGATTACTCTGCAATTCAGAATTAAGGGCCTGCCAGAGGATTCATCGAGCGACCCTCTAGCTATTTCTCTACCGTTCCACTGTCGAACAGCGCGGGAAAAACGAACACTTAATCGTTCCGTGCGAGCTCTGATTTCTCTTGTCGTATGATCATTTCTCCGTATGTAGACGAGCGCCAACAAAATATTTTCGACATTTGGAAAGTTGGTGATTGAAATTTAATGAGTAGATCCCGCCGCAACAAAAAACACCTTTCCTTTAATGACTGCCATCCCAATACGCGAATCACATTGTGACTCTCTCCCTAATTTCGCGATAATACAAAACGAGCTGCCCTTCTTTCATATTTTTGGACATTCTCCTACAATCCTATCTGATGCGGATCCCAAACCGCACAGCAGTACTCCAGAAGAGGACGGGCAGGCGTAGTGTAGGCGGTCTGTTCAGTAGACGTGTTGCATTTTCTGTGTGTTCTGCCAATAAATCGCAGTCTTTGGTCCGCTTTCCCCACAGTATTATCAATGTGATCGTTCCACTTAAGAGTTAATTGCAGTATTCATGTAGATGTAGGTTGCCCACAATGTCATCATGTCCAAAGATGATAGTAGAACAATAGAAATTGCAAGATATGTTCAGAATTGAGTGGACGATGTTACGGATGAACAACATTTCCTTTGATCCTCAAACTCGCTCAGCTTGAATATTGTCGATACTCTGTAGTCCGTAATAGAGAATTGAATCGGGTGCAGCTGTCCTCCTTGCTCAAGGAACGAATACAGCATTGCACCAAGAATTACGCGCACTTCATTCGTTAACTGTGTGTTTCTCGGGCTCTTGCTATCGTTTTCTTCCAAAGTCTCGCATTATTAATACTGTAGTATCTGGACACTCCGTGGAATGCCGGTTAATCGCTGCACGACATTTGATGTACGTAATTACAAAGGAACAAGTGAGCACGTCTTCGTCACAAATAAGTCACAGTGAATGAAAAACTCTGTCATGATCACTAAACATATGAAAAAGAAAACAGTGATGCAAACGTTGTTTCCTGGGACATTCCGTCAGTTACGAAACAAATAGTCACATCTTGCAGCCAGCTAGGATCATACAATTCTCAGTTCGATGTCTCTGCTCTGGTGGTATCTACTTTCGAAACCGTCCAGTTGTCTCGATCGTTCTCTGACTTGCTGTTTGGTACATCGTTCCTGTCGTAACTGTACTTACTGCTCGTTCTGGAACTCTTATCTGTTGCTATCGTGAGGTTATAGCAAAGAGATTCAGTGAATTATATACAAAGAAGAAGTTTCAGTTATGTTACCATTAAGAAAGCAAATTTTTAATTTATTCGTTTAAATGGATATGTATGTCTCGGCATAACCACGACCTAACAGTAGGAAAATGCCTTGCTTGTGGACTGGATTCTTCTCCTAGTCGGACACTCCTGAGAGGTCGTCACCCCGAGTGAGTCGTGGCCCGGCGGGCAGTGGTGGCGCGACCCGCAGGTATTTCCTGTGATAGTATTATCATATCGCCTGTGTACTCGGTCAGCTACGGCGTTATGATCATTTTCGTCCGAGTCGGACGACTGCTGCTGTACTGTACGATAATTCGGCTCGTCTGTGAAGGAGGAGGTACATGTGTCAAATTGTTCCCGAAAACGTGCGTTGCTGGTGGTAGCAATAAAGAAATATTATGCTTTTTGATCTGCTCTTTCTTCCGTCCTAGAAGTTTTCGTTTTCAATGTAACTTCGTACACATACGTACACACCATCGGGGAGGTATGTTAATGATAAAGGATTGTTTTTCTCCGTGACAGATAGAAAGGGCAGAGTGCATTTGTGTTGTTCGCCGGCCCTGGTAGGGTGCATAAAGGTCGTGAACAGCATCGGGTGTTGAGTGACCACTGTGAGATTCAGCATTCGCGTGAGACTGTTTTATCAACGCCTGAAAGATTTCGATAGGGCATTCGGATGTGATAGTGGTTAGATGCTGGACTGCGTGGAATCGTGAGGGTAGGCACAATCGTTAAGATTGCGGTCACCAAGTGACAACCGGAATGGAGGATCACCATATCGTGCACAATTCACATTGTAACCCCTTCACATCTGTAGCTGCCACCCGAGGACGAGTAATGGACTCCTAGCAACTTTGTATGTCAACCTGCACCATTGGTCAGAGACTGGCAGCAGCTGCCAACCAAGCATAGGCTGCCGTTAACTCGTTAATACATAAGGCTGCATCTGGAGTAGCGCCGGGAAGCACGGCTGCTGATGGAAGACTTCGCTTCGTGTTCAGAGACGAATCGTGGTCGTGCACCATCACGGATGACCTTTGTCGGTGAGTAAGGCAGTGTTCTGGGGAGAGGTCCCATACTCATGACGTTGGGAGAGGCACAGCAGTGTTACTCTGGTGGCATCACAGTGTGGGGAGCCACTAGGTATGACTGCAAGCTACGGCTGGTAGAAACTGAGGGAACTGCGAGAATGACGGCACAGCGGTACGTGACGGACACCCTGCGTCCTCGTGTGTTACCTCTCATGTGTGGTGCCATTTTTCAACAAGACAATGTTCGTCACACATGGATAGTGTCTACATGAACTGAGTGTGATGTTTCGTTCCTCCTTTGGCCACCAAGGTCCCCAGATCTGTCCCCGATAGAACAAGTGTGAGATATGGATTCCGTCGTAGCGCGAGTGCGGATGATGTCAAGGACTAGTTAACAACAGTTTTTGGCCAGTTCGCCTGCGAAGGATACGACGTCTTTATGAGACCCTTCGCAACCGAAACAATGAGTGCATCCGAACCAGAGAGGGATCCAACGTCATATCGCCAAGTTCTTTGTAAATCTGACTCGACATTTAATGATCGAAATAACATCGCGTACTATCTCAAGCTGTGAAATTTCATTTTGTTTCCTGCTCCCGTTCTGGCTGCTCATTTTTTTTTCCTCAGGCAGTGTATTATCAGTTTAAGTAGGGATCACCAACTTCACTTCCCCGGTCGCTGTGGCCGAGCGGTTCTAGGCGCTCCAGTCCAGAACTACGCGGCTGCTACGGTCGCACGTTCGGGTATGGATGTGTGTGATGTCCTTAGGTTAGTTAGGTTTACGTCGTTCTAAGTCTAGGGGACTGATGACCTCAGATGTTAAGGGGCTCCGGAACGCCCTATACTTGCAATGTTAAAATAACGCTTATAAATTACATCTTTCCTCACAAAGTATTTGAGGTAGGAAGTTGAACTTTTTACAGATTATTTATTGGAATATGGGCTACAACTTAACACAGGGATTTTACAAAATTTTAGTTCAGTTATTAAAGATGATTTTTTTTTCAATTGTAATGAAAATTCACAACAATTTTTTGCAATTTTTTATTTATATATTCAAAAATATACAGTTTTTTGGAAAAAAGGCTGTGTTAAATTATGCAGAAGGTACTGTGTAACATTTACTGAAAGTTTGAAACAAATATGTTTGGAAGATCCTTAGAAATCATGTAATTAGTATGAGAAAATAAAAGTTTTGGGAATCGAGCGACAAAGATTGGATTAACTTTTCAGTGCATTCCAGGTCCATAGGATGGATTACCTTCATCCTCTGCAAACTCCTCCTCCAGCTTCCTCTTGTTCCTCCTCCTGTTTACTCTTGCTTGTATTTCTAGACCCTTTACAGCCCTGTCTGCAGCCCGAAGGCGTTCCTTGTCTAAAGCAAGCATCGCTCGTTGTTGTGTTCGTAGATTTTGCTACTATTTTCTTCAGTTGCAGTTACTGCAACACCGTTCCAAAAGGTGGTCATTTATGAACACTTATCACATTTCAGTTATATTTCACTAGCAAGTCCTACGTGCTTTATTATGGAGAGTTCCAGACCAACTTCACTACAATGAATACACCTTACAAAGTTTGAAAAAAATTCCTTTGAGAACCGACATATCAAATATTTCATTCACATCCGATTCGCCCATAAAACATTCATAGTTTTCACTCATTGAACCAAGCTTCTTCTGTGAAGTATTTTCTTTCCCACTTTGACTGCTATGGGCAGGTGTACTTGAGAGGTTAGGTTCACTCACTTGGTTATCGTCTTTATTGTTTATTATTCTTAAAAGCCTTGTTATTCTTAAAAGCCTTCAGAGGATTTCTAATAACTTTACTTTTACTCATTATTATACTTCAACAAAACAGAGACTCAAGAAACAGAATTAATTACGAATATTTTCGAGATAACGACAGAGTAAATAAACATGAAACAATCGACAATCACACCAGCGATATATATTGAACCATCACAGGTTAGCCACAACACATACTTTATCTCACATCACTAAAATGTACCTGATGAACACGGACGTTAATAATAACACCATTTGACAGCAGTTTAACAGCGCCACAGTGGGTCACGCCCATGTAGAACACATTTCAAAAAAAATTTAAAAATAGTTGTAGTCTTCGGAATTGAATAAATTATATATATATTAAAAGGTAATAGTCTGCAGATTCAGAAAACGCAAAAAAGTAAAAATTGAACTTTTCATGATTTTGAGCCTTTCCGGAGCCCCTTAAGTCCCGTAGTGCTTAGAGCCATTTGAACCACTTGAACTTCACTTCGACCCCCGAGACAGGGTTCAAAACAGTCGCTTCTACTATATCACTAATCAGTGGCCTGTACCAATCCAGCTGCTTTTAAAAGACTCTCATATCCGACCATTGGATCGGGAAACGAGTTGCACGAACAGTGACTACATAGTATCAAAACAGTTTCGAGTCTCTCTAGGCGATAATCCCCTTTACACACAAAATAAGGCAATAGTCTTAAAGTCATGAAGGAGGAGGACACACACAAAAAAACGCACCCAGGTTTCCACGAAAACAAACGAAATTTATTGTCGTCTACATCTGCCACCCGACGGTATGTGGCGGTGGATACTTTGTGTACCAGTGTTATTTCCCCTGTTTTCATGCTACAATCGGGAAGAGCGATTTAGGCCTCTGTTTCAGCTCGAATCACCCTTATTTTACCTTCGTGGTATTTTCGTGACGTACGCGCAGGTGGAAGCAATATGTTGGAGGACTCTTCTGGGAATGTACGCTTTCGGAACTTTTGACAGTAAACCACACTGTGATGCGGAGCGCTTCTTTTGTAGCGTCTGCAACTGGTGATGGCCGAGCATCTTCGTGACGCTTTCACGCTTGTCAAATAAACCAGTAGCGAAACCTCCTGGTTTCCTTGGAATCTTCCCTATTTCGTCTGTCAGTTGTATCTGGTACGAATCTCAGGCTCCTTTGTGAATGGACTTCACGTTCTGAGGCTTCTTCCATTGAATCTCAGTCTGGCATCCGCCTTGCCTCCTCCGACTGCTTTTATGTGGCCGTTCCACTTTAAATCGCTTCTGTTAGCCGTCGCCAAGTCCGCCTCGTTCGTTAAACACCATCTCAGTTAGCTAATGGCTCCACGCCCTGGTACGTTTATTGATCGCAGACTACTGACTTTCGAAATACACACCGGAACATCACCTTCGCACCAGGAAGTTTAAAACTCCCCTACTGCAGCCCATGAGCGGCTCCACGAAATCGTGAGATGCCGGAAGCTCCACGAAATTATTTATCATTCCCCCAATCAGCTTTAGCAAGAGAATTGAGCCATTTCTATTGGCCGTGTTCTGTTAACGCTAAGGACACTTGCTGTAAGGTGGCCTTCGTGCCACGAATCTCAGAAGTTTATTTACTAACATGTGCCGGGAAACTACTGCCATTCTGGGAAAATCATTCTCCTAAAGCCCCCCTCCACCACAGCTCATGTAGGAGGGTTAAGGAAAGACTGGCCCATAATCTTAGACTGAAAAAAGCCTCCTTTTCCGGACAGCGGAAGTCGGCACTGGCATACAAACCAGACAGAGAACGATGTGATGTTACCTCCCGTCTCTCAATGAGGTTTCTCAGGGGCAACATTAGTTAGTAGCGTAACTCAACAGTCGCGACATGGAGGGAACCTACATTCATGATGTGGTATCTCTTTAGATTGCACCACATAGCGCAGCTCATTAAAACTCCTCTTGGTTTAACCGAAACGTTACCTTAATAGACTCCATCATCAGAACGTTTTCTCTGAATTGGGCTTACATCAGGCCAGTGAACAGGCTGCCTGGTGTCATTGTTCGAAAGCGATAATTGATCAGGCCCACGCGATTCTCTCAATAAAATATTATGTACAGCAAGGGGATGATCGGATAAAATATCTCAGAGGAGAGGGGGAGGGGGTGTCTAACTTTTTGCTGTAAAGTAGTTGGCGAAAAAACATAGACAGTGTTCAGCGTTCGGTCGTCCACCTACGAACAATTCGCCGCCAGCCTCTCCTACTTTTTCACTGAAACACATATACGCAGTAAAATATAAATTAATTACATGACATGGTGACAGGATGGTTGCCCTTTTGCAATAATGAACTCGACTAATTATGTGCAATAGATAACTATTAAGCCATAAAAATTACATTCAATTCAAATTACGGATGTTCCGTACCTCACAAGCGAAATCCACTTTTTTTTTCTCGGCGACATTGCTTTAACTTAATGTACGAGTCTGGAAGATTCACCAGTGTAAATGTCCTCTGGAATTATAAAAGTGGTAACTGGTTTGTATATAATGACACATTTTTTCAGATATATTTCGTAGTACTTTACCCGTCTTTTAAATCAGGTCAATACGGAGATCAGTTACATAATAATACGATAATAAGAATAAAAGGAAACACTTCGTCGAGCAATCTCGCGCGGCCAGTAAGTGATATGTTGCACATGTTTTGATTTCGATACCATTTGAAGCCTTACTGCTCCATCTAGCAGCAGGACAGTTTGTACCGTGATAAACTGCACACTAATTTACTTATCAGTGATGTCACGAATACTTGGAAACATGGAAAAATTTGTCCAACACACACAAAATAAAGGTGAAATTATGGTGGTAGTTGATTCATCGGTAACCATGGTGATGAATAGTATCACCGAAGTTGCCATGAGAAAAACGTATTAAACAGCAAATAAGTCCATACTTCATTAAATATACATAATGTGAAACCGGAAAGCAAATAATTGTACATACACGGTATTCAAGGAGGCAAAAAGGGAACCGAGAGGCAAAGACGTGAATCTCAGTCGAAAGAGAAGAGAGATGTTGGACAATCAGGAGTACTGAATCATTTCATTTTTCGTTTCACAGAAAAAGGGAATAGCTCCCGGTGTTACGACTGCGTTGTTTTCTACAAAGCCCACACTGCTTCCTTTCCCTTTAGTTTTGTTGAGCCGGCCTGAGTGGCCGAGCGGCTCTAGGCGCTACAGTTTGGAACCGCGCGACCGCTACGGTCGCAGGTTCGAATCCTGCCTCGGGCATGGATGTGTGTGATGTCCTTAGGTTAGTTAGGTTTAATTAGTTCTAAGTTCTAACCTTAGAAGTTAAGTCCCATTGTGCTCAGAGCCATTTTTATTATTTTTGTTACAGAATTTGTCAGAGGAAGTAGGGATTGATTTTCACGGGAGTACTCTCACAGAATGAGGAAGGAATAGGTAATTGGAAAAGTGACGCTCTCAGAAAGAAAAGAGTGGCTGGTTAAGGGGGAGGGGGGGGGGTGACAGGGAACTTTGTTGTTTGTCTATGAACTTGCCACAGTAGAATACAAGTTGTGTTTCTTTATCTCCCGCTTTCAGAACTAAAACTTGGTTCGGAACTTTTTGCTAGAAAGCATCGTCTATCGAAATAGCGGGAAGCCGTAATGTCGCTTGTAGACGCATCTTCTCAGATTACTCTATTTCGTTTTAAGCATTTTTCGGTTTTCGTGTAGGAGGGGACATTACGGGAAGCAGGACAGGACACAGAAGAGATTAACAGATTGTTTAGCATTCCAGCATCATCCTACAAAGTGCTCGGGCAAGTGTGACGTCATCGTAGACTTTCCACTCGTAGTTCGCACAGTGTCCTACTCCGAGTTGGCTGCACTCTACGAGCGCTATAAATTTAGTTATTGACTTTAATGTCGTGGCGCAAGACTTCGTAAGGACCGGAGGAAAAACTTAGAAGAAAAGACTCGTTATTTCTGCTGCTTTGCTTCGTTTCTGTTCGTTGTCAGTTTTTTGCCACTACAAAGCGTGTTTTATATTGCCGGCGCAATTAATACCTAGAAAAGAAATATTCGTAAAAATAAAAAAAGACGATTTGGGTTGTGTGAAGAATCTCATAGTGTCACAGTGCTAGCTAGACTCGAACGTTGCCTTCCGTGTGAGGGTCCTAAACGAGATTAATAGCTCAGTCGCGAAATATTCTTGCGCTGTGCGTAATGTGGCCGGCCGAAGTGGCCGTGTTGTTCTAGGCACTGCAGTCTGGAACCGCGAGACCGCTACGGTCGCAGGTTCGAATCATGCCTCGGGCATGGATGTGTGTGATGTCCTTAGGTTAGTTAGGTTTAACTAGTTCTAAGTTCTAGGGGACTAATGACCTCAGAAGTTGAGTCCCATAGTGGTTCAAATGGCTCTGAGCACTATGGGACTTAACATCTATGGTCATCAGTCCCCTAGAACTTAGAACTACTTAAACCTAACTAACCTAAGGACATCACACAACACCCAGCCATCACGAGGCAGAGAAAATCCCTGACCCCGCCGGGAATCGAACCCGGGCGTGGGAAGCGAGAACGCTACCGCACGACCACGAGATGCGGGCCTGAGTCCCATAGTGCTCAGAGCCGTTTGAACCATTTTTTTTGTGTAATGTGTGACGAGTATTTGTCACGTAGGCACTAGGATAATTTACAGGACGAAAAACAACGTGAAATGTGGTGACGGTGCATAACGTACTTATCGTCTCAGTTGTGTTATTGTATTCGTGATTCAGAGAGGTCACAATTCGTAGTAACAGATGGAAAGTCAGCGAGTAAAAGAGGAGTGATATCTGGCGTTGCCCAAGGAAGTGTTACAGGCCCTCTGCTGTTCCTAATGTGTATAAACGATTTAGGAGACAATCTGAGGAGTCCTCTTAGACTGTTTGCAGGCGATGCTGTCATTTACCGCCTAGTAAAGTTATCAGAAAATAAAAAAACTGAGAATGGTTTAGATATCCATATGGTGCGAAAAGTGGCAACGGACCCTAAATAGAGAAAGATGTGAGGCGAGCCACATGAGTACTACAATGAGTCCGTTACATTTCGGTTAGACGCTAAATCTCACGAATCTAAAGGCTGTCAATTCACTTAAATACGTAACAATTATGAATACGAATAACTTAAGTTAGATCACATTGATAATGTGTTGGGGAAGGAATATTTAGAAGATACAACGAATCCATTAAAGAGACAGCCAAGACCACGCTTGTCTACCCGATTGTGGAGTATAACTGTGCGGTGTGGGATCCTTAACAGATAGGACTGACAGAGGACATCGAAAAAGTTCAGAGAAGGGCAGTTCGTTTGAATTATCGCGAAAGTAGGGGAGAGAGTGTCACGTATACGGTACGCTGTCATTCAAACAAAGGCGTTTTTCGTTGCGAGGAGAACACTTCACGAAACTTCAAACAACAACTTTTTCTTACGAAGAAAAACTATTTTTTTGACGCCGATGTACATAGGGAGAAATGATCATCGTAATAAAATAAGAGAAATCAGAACTCGTGCGGGAGGTTTAAGTGTTCAGTTTCCTCGCGCGCTGTTATAAAGTGGAACAGTAAAGTGGACAGTAGTTCGATGATCCCTTTACCAGGCACTTAAGAATGAATTGCAGTGTACTCATTTATAACGTCCAATCACATTAGTGTGACCACCTGTCAGATGACTAAATCAGCCCGTTGGAGGTGTTCGAGTCCTCCCTCGGGCATGGGTGTGTGTGTTTGAGCTTAGGATAATTTAGGTTAAGTAATGTGTAAGCTTAGGGACTGATGGCCTTAGCAGTTAAGTCCCATAACATTTCACACACAGTTGAACAGTTGATGACTGAATAACCACCTTTTGCAGCGCGACATATTCAGGAAGAAATTTTCGACGGTTCCGCCTGGGATGTTGAGCCATGCCTACTTCAGTGCCGCGACCAGCTGCGCTAGGTTTTGCGGTTAAGGATCCGTATCGCGAACAGCCTAATAGAGGTGGTCCCAAAGATTCTCGATTGGGTCTAAATCCGGGGAGCTTAGAAGCAAGGGGAGTATGGTTAACTCATCCTGGTCCTCTTAGAACCACGCACGTACACTGCAAACCGCGTGACACGTTGCACTGTCCTGCTAGTAGATCCCAATGTGCGGAGGATTCAAATGGTTCTAATCGCTATGGGACTTAACATCTGAGGTCATCAGTCCCCTAGACTTAGAACTAATTAAACGTAACTAACATAATGTAGGGAAGCAGCCTACTCACGCCGTATAAAATTCACATCAGTCTTTCCATTGTGTGCCAGCCTAGTCCGCTGTAACTAGCTCTGACGTCATAAATGTTGCGCAATACTTTAAAAATCAAGTAAATTACCTGAAACGTTTCTAGCATGTCAGGAGTAATATTAAATCAATATGTGTTGAATATCAGTTCAATAACTTTAATCATTTTCGAAATTTGGATGTTTTTCTGTAAAAATCATTGCCGCAACAGAAAGGAGCTAGAAACTTAAAAATTTGTATTTAGATTCCTTTTGCATAATAATTTAGTAGAAACAGTATTCTGGATCTCACAAACTAAAATTTTAGTTGAAATTCATGATTTTCTGGTTTTTGTCTTAGAAATTAAGGAAGCAAGATAGATTAAGTAGGCGAATAAATAAGGCTAGGATGTTTAAATTTAAGTAGAAGGGAGATCCGCTATAATCATAAAGATGTGAGAAGTTTCAACTGAATAACTATAAAACTATAGCGATAGCGTACCTCCAAAGGGCAAGTTCAGAGCTCGTCTACTGCATATAGTGTAATTAAATCAATTCTCTCGCCCAAAATATTTGACTTAGCCACGTCAGACTTTTATTATGATTACTTACCTGTGTTCTGAATGCACATTTAAATTGAGAACTTCATCGGCCATCAGCAAAGTAAGCGATGATTTATTCTATAACTTAAAGTGGTGCATTACTAGCCTAGCGGGTAGTCGGGAGATCGGAATTGATCAGGCGTTCCCTTAGCCGTCCGCACCGCGGCTTTATATATAAGAACGCTGCGCGAGAAAAAAAGGCCCCAGTTTTCTCCAGACGCTGATTAGCGCACCATCGGTGCTGGGAGTCGCGTCGCGTCGGTATCATTGCTATAAACAGCCTCGGATTCCGTAATAAATTACTCGGGATACGCGTAACCATGAAATCGTTTTCGAGTGAAGTGTTAATTCTGGGATGACTTTAATGATCTATCTTCAGTTTGCGTATGTCGTATTTTCACGTGCCGTCGCGGGACAGACATTCTACCATTATTTAGCGTGGCGTTTGATGAACATTATCATCAAATTATGGCGAGCATTCACTTAAACATTTAATTTGAACAGTTATAGTTGCATCAGCGCATTAGACTCTGAACTGCTCTGGTAGTTGGATTTTTTTTCTGTGACTTTCAGAATATAGTGAACATAGACAGAATCGTTTTTTATTATGAATCCCAGACAATCTCCTAATTCCTCAGAGCTATAAGCTGTAGCTATAAGTGTATTTCTCAGATGAAGTGGGCACTAGGAATTCTAATTACAGGCTTCACGTTTTGCTAATCACTTTCTGGTTGCCAATATTGTAGTTAGAGAGCCAGTGTTGAGAACAGCAAACAACAGCATTAAATAAAAAATAGGATCATTTATAATAACAATTATTCCACCCGCCGCCCCACATATGTTGCTAATCGGCCGGGAAAAACAAACAAAACATCTTATAAATAAACAATTAATTCCACCCGCCGCCCCACAATAAGAATAGCACACACATCCATGTCCGAGGCAGGACTCGAACATGCGACCGTAGCAGCAGCACGGTTCCGGACTGAAGTCCCTGGAAACGCTCGGCCACAGCGGCCGGGTGTGTGGAGGAAAAACACACTGCCTGTAGGGGAGGACACGATCTCCGAGAACTGATGCTTCCTTGTGTTGATCCTTTGTGCCTTCCAGAATGACGAGTTCGTCCGGGGACTGCCACGATAACTTTCCCCAGACCATAACGCCCCCTCCTTCAGCCTGGACCCTTCCGACAAATATTGCAGAGTGTTCGTGAGTTGTCCCATGGAGCAAAATGTGACTCGTCTGAAAAGACCACCGGCCGCCACTCAGTGGACGTCCAGTTGCTATGTTGGTGTGCAAATTCCAGCCTTCCTCGCCAATCAACAGCAGTCAGTATGGGTGCATGAATCAGGCGCCCGCCGCGGACATCTATGGGCAATGACTTTCAATGAACGATCTTTGAGGACACACAGTTGGTAGCCCCTTGGTCCATCTGGGCGGTCAGTTGCCCAACAGTTGCACATCTGTTCGCCTGTACACATCTCCGCAGCCGTCGTTCATCCGCTTCATCTAAGGCCATGGTGCACCACAGTTGCCCCGGCGCAGGTTTTGGATAGCGCCACTTTGCCATGCACGATATGCTTTAATCACGGCGGCACACGAATAGTTTACAAACTTTCGTGAATCCTTCTACCTTTGGCCTGAAAGCTAATGATCATGCCCTTTAGTATATCAGAATAAATCGCTCCGTATCTGCATTATGACAAAGACTGCATTGTTTCCGCGTCCTCCGGCGTGCTTTATGTAACCTGCTCTGCTAGTGCTGCCACCCGCCGTCTATGAGTGGTTACTGGTCGTTGACGTCGAGCACATGCATTGGTGACATTACTGTAACGTGACCGTGTAGATATAGAAGTAGACGATGCTGTGGCAGTAAACTGCTTTCCATCCTTTATATTGTCACTGTGTCGGGATAATTGCTGTATCATCATTTTATGTGTGCACATCGTCATACTCTTGAAGTAGGTTCTTGATTCAGCACAGGATTTTGAATTACAATTTTTTCCCATTAGGATCTAATCATTGTCCGCATTACACTGTCTACTAATGGCGCACGGTGATATGAAACAATACTGCAACTGACTGTAACTACCCAGCCTGAAGGCTAACGGCATCGCGGCGTGTGACTATTGCATTTTGGAAATTGTGAAGACATAGAAAAAATCAAAAAATGGGCTAGGGAACTAACTGGTATAATTATTACCGTAATTAAAATTAAATGGAAGTGGTCAAAACTTGTAGCCAGGTGAATGAGTGGTATATGAACCAAGGATATCCCTTGCTAGATGCCGAGAAATAAGAAAAGTGCAGAAAATAACATAATGTCATTATAAAACACATGGGGGCGTATAGATGGAAACCGTAATGCACGGGTAAGTCCTAAGGAAGGCTTTACCCAACAGCAGACTTCGGATAACTGATAATGAGATATAATGAGATGACTTTGGATGCATATTAACTTACAAACTGATTGCCATTCGGCTACGAGCCTGAAACCAATTATTTGAAAAAAAAGAAGAAAATAAAAAAGCACTGTGATACTTCCATTGGTGAAGATACGATGCCGTTAGAGCGTATTGCAACGTCTTCATGTAAAAAATTCTCCGTGGAATGATGTAATACTCATAGCATGGAGCTCAGCCTCTTTCACAAGTTCTATTGAATTTGCGAACGTTGTCTTAAGTAGTTTAGATATGGTTCGCCGAACGTCAGACAAAAGTGAAAGGTCAACCTAAAATATATAGCAGACTTGGTCCGTCATCTGTTAACATGCAAGTGCCGAAGAAATTCGAGAACGAATGATTTTGGGAAAAGAGAGTTACTGTTCTTCCTGGTCGTCATAAAGTGGTTGTACAGTTGAAAGTTTCGATAAGCTAAAGCGTGTTATTTCCAGTGAAAACTAAAAGCAGCACGTATAAGAGAACGGTTATCCTTTGTTTTAAATGTGGGGCTCACTACTCGTTAGTTCTGATGTTTCCATATCGGTTCCGCTTCCATTGTGGAAGAAAGTTCAAAATAATTCAGTGCGTTTTAGATTACTGCTTCTATTAATTCTATTCACTTCTTTTGATTGTTTAGTAAGGCCTAAATGGACTGACACGCTATTCTGCGTCCAATGCTTCGTAGAATTTTTATTTTCATTTTCGTATTATTCGCCGCAGCTTTTCTCAACCGCCGTGGCGCGACACATCGGTGTGTCGCGAATACGTATCACGTATGTCGTGAGATATTTATGTTCCTACTTAAGAGTAATAAATTTCCATTATTGTATGCCCTATTTTTACGTTCATATATTCAGGTGCCCTATAAATCTGTAAAATTTGTGTCTGATAGTCATCCCATGCAGCTTTCTTGCATCTAGGAAAAAAAATCACCTCTAGGGGGTGTCGCCAACGTTTGAAACGTGCTTTCGTGCCCTCCCAAAGAAAAAAAGTTGAGAAATGCGGTTCTAGTGCAATAATTTCTAGAATTTCAGGCTGCCTTCAGAAGCTGCAAGCTTGGTAGTGAATACGAAAGCTGCTGATACATTAGTGTACCGTCCCACCAGAACACATTGCTGTTACTGTGACCTGGATATTGGTTTCTACGTTCGGGCTGCTTGTATCGGGCCTATACTGTGCTGTTGCTATGTTCTACACTTTCCAGCTTCTGAGGTGCTGCTTTACTGTCGTATAAATTGATCTCGTGCCCTTATGTATAAAATGTACCACGTTGCTTACTAATATACTCTATACGTCAGGTTCTTTCTTCGAGGACTGTTTGTTTTCATAATGAAACCGGTATTTGCCAAATTTCGAAGTAATTTTTGTACGACATTTCACATTTTCTTAATTTTAGCGTATTCACAATAGCAAACGTAAAACTGAAATTTTTACAATAGAGCCATAGGCTAAATTTTCCATACTAAATGACACGAGAGAAAAAAACTGGACGACCTGTAAAGCTTAATGATGTGCCAAGGCCGCATTTGTGAATTACCTGGCGTCTGTATAATCCAGATTCGAAGCACTGCCGAGTAACACATTGCTGAAGAGGGTTTCGCGTGAGACCTTCGGAGCGAAACTGCTTCTGCTATAGAGATGGCAACACCAGTGTAACTGGATAAGACTTGTACTATGGAGATTCGTGGTGACCTCCGAAGACTGCCTTCAGCAGCTGCAAGATTGATGGTGAAATACGAGAGCTGATCCATCAGTGTAGCGCCTCTGAATACATCGCTCAGTTTTCGCAGCAAATATTCTTCAGAGTTATGCTGACACCGCGTAGCCTCTGAACTTTAGCGCGTCTTTTTTTCTGTCTCTGTGTTCTGCTCCAGACTTGAATTATCTGTTGTCTGCAAGGAAATCTGAATTATTCCATGCCTAAAATTATCTCTATCATAGACTGCTTTAGCATTTTGAATATTCCTTGTAGCATTTAAATATAGGATGTAAATTCAGTGTCATTTTTCTAGAAACATCCATATTAAGATGCTAATATTTTTGCATGTAATATCGGCAAGCACCCACAATTATTACGAAACTATCCAAGAGCTGCCCTGGTGCGAATAATGGGGAGCGTACAGAAGGACTTTGCAAAACACTAAATAACATTTTTGGCAAAACAAAAAAATTACTTCTGAATATAATTGATAGCGTATTCAACGCATTTAGCTAGACGAGATGCCAGTTCCTGTACTCCATCACAAAAGAATTTTTCAGACTCTGTTGTTGGACTTAATTAAGCTCAGGTCGTGCAATGTTATCATCACACCGGTTGATTTATCATCTGACTCACTTCCTCGACGCGTTTGCACCTATTCAATGTGCAAACGATTCAACAGCATAGCGTAGCGTTTAATGATTTTTCAGTTAGTCGCTGTTAGTGATACCTCGCAGATGCTAGAAAAACATCGCTTTTCCCATTGATTTTTTTTAGATATAATTTGACCTTCGACAAACAACTGTTTCGATAGCAGTGTCGTCTCCAGTGTGACATGGTGGATCAGCGTTTCACCTAGAGTCGTAGGACACAAGAAGTCATCCGCATTACGCTTAAGCTTTTCCATACACTACACTGTAATGTTTCCTCGTCAACAAAAGCGGCATCGATCGCTGAAGGCCTGTTCATATACATAGCGTCTTTCACGGTATTACGTGAGCTTTCATACGAAATTCCCACCATTTGAACAATCTGATGGTTCTTAATTGGATAGTCTACTGTCACGATACTGGGAATTTTTATCGACCATTTCATCAGGAGAACTAGTTATCAGATGTGGTGGACTTGAGAAAATTGTTGTACGATCACATAAAACTATTGGTCTCGAGTAGTTGCACAGCCCCCATGTTCTTCCCTCAATTCAGCTTGTAGCTGAGCCCACTTTTTAAATAAAATAACTGGTCACTGCATGATGCCCGATTCAGCTATTTCTACGACCTCTTACCAACAAATAATCCTGAGTTAATAAAGAGCGTCATAACGGATACAGGGATTAGTGAACACAGGGTTGTCGTAGCGAAATTGAATATTGTAACTCCCAAATCCTCCAAAATAAATGAAAAATTTACCGATTCAAAAAAGCAGATAAAAATTCTTGTGACGCCTTCCTGAGACACAACCTCCACTCCTTCCAAATTAATAATATTTGTGTATACCAGCCTTGGTACACCCAACGTGTTAGAAACTGTTGCACAAACAACGAGACAAACATGTCAAATTTAAACAGACGCAAAATCCCCAAGATTTGCGATCTTTTACAGAAGCTCGCAATTTAGCACGGACCTCGATGTGAGATGCCTGTAACAGTTTCCACCACGAAACTTTGTCTCGAAACCTGGCAGAAAATCTAAAGAGATTCTGGTCGTATGTGAAGTATGTTAGCGGCAAGAAACAATCAATGCCTTCTCTGCGCGATAGCAATGGAGATACTATCGAAGACAGTGCTGGCAAAGCAGAGTTACTAAACACAGCCTTCCGAAATGCCTTCACAAAAGAAGACGAAGTAAATACTCCAGAATTCGAATCGAGAACAGCTGCCAACATGAGTAACGTAGAAGTAAATATCCTCGGAGTAGTGAAGCAAATTAAATAACCTAATAAAGTCTTCTGGTCCAGACTGTATACCAATTAGGTTCCTTTCAGAGTATGCTGATGCATTAGCTCCATACTTAACAATCATATGCAACCGTTCGCTCGACGAAATATCCGTACCCAAAGACTGGAAAGTTGCACAGGTCACATCAATATTCAAGAAAGGTAGTAGAAATAATCCACTAAATTACAGGCCCACATCGTTAATGTCGATATGCTGCAGGATTTTGGAACATATATTGTGTTCGAACATTATGAATTACCTCGAAGAAAACTGTCTATTGCCACACAGTCAACTTGGGTTTAGAAAACATTGTTCCTGTGAAACACAACTACCTCTTTATTCACATGAAGTGTTGAGTGCTATTGACAAGGGATTTCAGATCAATCCCGTGTTTCTGGATTTCCGGAAGGCTTTTGACACTGTACCACACAAGCGGCTTGTAGTGAAGTTCCGTGTTTATGGAATATCGTCTCAGTTGCGTGAATGGATTTGGATTTCCTGTCAGAGAGGTCACAGTTCGTAGTGATTGACGGAAAGTCATCGAGTAAAACAGAAGTGATTTCAGGCGTTCCCCAAGGTAGTGTTATAGGCCCTTTGCTGTTCCTTAGCTATATAAACGATTTGGGAGACAATCTGAGCAGCCGTCTTCGGTTGTTTGCAGATGACGCTGTTGTTTATCGGCTAATAAAGTCATCACAAGATCAAAACAAATTGGAAAACGATTTAGAAGAGAGATCTGAATGGTGCGAAAATTGGCAGTTAACACTAAATAACGAAAAGCGTGAGGTCATCCGCATGAAGTCTAAAAGAAATTCGTCAAACTTCGGTTACGCGTTAAATCAGTCAAAACTAAAGGCCGTAAATTCAACTAAATACCTTGGAATTACAATTACGAACAATATAAATTGGAAGGAACACTTAGGAAATGTTGCAGGGAAGGCTAAGCAAAGACTGCGTTCTGTTGGCAGGACACTTAGAAAATGTAACAGACCTACTAAGGAGATTGCCTACACTACGTTTGTCCGTCCTCTATTAGAATACCGCTGCGCGGTGTGGGATCCTTACCAGATAGGATAGACGGAGTACATCGAAAAAGCTCAAAGAAGGGCAGCACGTTTTGTATGATACAGGATTTGGGCCAGACATCATTAAAAGAAGGCGTTTTTCTTTGCGACGGAATCTTCTCACTAAATCCCAAACACCAACTTTCTCCTCCGAATGCGAAAATATTTTGTTGACACCGACCTACATTGGGAGAAAGGATCACCACGATAACATAACGAAAATCAGAGCTCGTACGGAAAGATATAGGTGTTCGCTCTTTCCGCGCGGTATACGAAATTGGAAAAATAGAGAATTATGAAGGTGGTTGGTTGGTTGTTTTGGGGAAGGAGACCAGACAGCGTGTTCATCGGTCTCATCGGATTAGGGAAGGATGGGAAAGGAAGTCGGCCGTGCCCTTTCAGAGGAACCATCCCAGCATCTGCCTGGAGTGATTTAGGGAAATCACGGAAGACCTAAATCAGGATGGCCGGACGCGGGATTGAACCGTCGTCCACCCGAATGCGAGTCCAGTGTCTAATATGAAGGTGGTTCCAGGAACCCTCTGCCAGGCACTTAAATGTGATTTGCAGAGTATCCGTGTAGATGTAGTTATAGATGTACAAAAGGTGAGAAAGCAATCACTTAGAATAGCTGTCAACAAAAAAATATGCCATGTGTCGTGGGGACTGGGTATCAATTTTTTTGGATGATAGCGACCTTCCTTCATTTAGGCTGTATAGGTATTACACTGTCCATTCACAGAATTGTGATCACTTATCAAAAGCCTGAGTAACTATCTTTAGCAGCACGAACCATTCCGAGACGTGCAGGAAGAGAATCAGGGAGGTTCTGGAAGGCACCGACAGGGATGTGGGGGCATGCCGGCTCTGTTGCCGCGGCCAGCTGCGCCAGGTTTCTCGGGTGAGGATCCATGCAGCTGGCAGCGCGATCGAGATGGCCAACAAATTCTCGATTGGGCATAAATGCGGCCAGAGGAATACAGTAAACTTATCCTGGCGCTCTTCGAATCACGCGAGCTGTGTGACACGTTGCATTGCCCTGCTAGTAGATACCATCGTACCGAGCAATTACGAACTGCATGTAGGGGTGGACGTGGTCCACATGAATAGAGGCATACTTGTGTTGATCCACTGCGCCTTCCGGAATGACGAGGTCCACCAGGGAATGCCACGAAAACATTCCGTACACCGTAGGGTTCCCTCCCCCTACCTAGATGCTACCGACGATTGTTGCCGGGTGTTTGCATGTCCGATGGACTGTAAAACGTGATTCATCTAAAAAGGCCACCTGCCGCCGCTCAGTCGACGTCCAGTTGCAGTAATGGTGCACATATTCCAGGCTTCGTCGCCAGTGAACAGCAGAGGATAGACCGCTTGTAAAACACTAATACGATCTATTCTTGAGTACTGCTCGAGCGTTTGGGATCCCTATCAGGTCGGGTTGAGGGAGGACATAGAAGCAATTCAGAGGCGGGCTGCTAGATTTGTTACTGGTAGGTTTGATCATCACGCGAGTGTTACGGAAATGCTTCAGGAACACGGGTGGGAGTCTCTAGAGGAAAGGAGGCGTTCTTTTCGTGAATCGCTACTGAGTAAATTTCGAGAATCAGCATTTGAGGTTGACTGCAGTACAATTTTACTGCCGCCAACTTACATTTCGCGGAAAGACCAGAAAGATAAGAGATGTTAGGGCTCGTACAGAGGCATATAGGCAGTCATTTTTCCCTCGTTCTGTTTGGGAGTGGAACAGGGAGAGAAGATGCTAGTTGTGGTACGAGTTACCCTCCGCCACGCACCGTATGGTGGATTGCGGAGTATGTATGTAGATGTAGATGTAGAACTAGGCGCCCGCCGCAGAGCCCTATAATCCGCAACGTTCGCTGAACGGTTGCTGAAGAGATACTGTTGGTATCGCCTTGGTTCATGTGGGCGGTCAGATTCTCAACAGCTGTAAGTCTGTCCTCCCTTCCACGTCTTTGCAGCGGCCGTTCCCCCCTGTCATCTATGGCCCGTCTTTCAGCACAGATGCCTCGGCGCCGGTTTTGGATAGCCCCATTTTGCCAAGGACGGTATACTTTAAACACGGCAACACTGGCGCACTTCACAAAATTGGCCGTTCCAGAAATGCTTCCAACCTTGCCCCGAAAGTCAATGATCACACTCTTTTGGATTTCAGATAAGTCGCTTCTTTCCCGCGTTATGACAACGAATGCACTGTTTACCATCCAAGCAAGCTTCCTCTGTAGGGTAATTTGCACCGTACTGATGGTGCAGTGTTTACTGGGTGGGTATTGCCTTCTCGTGTTTGAATGTGTCTGCGTGGTGCCAGGAATTAGACTTGGCGGGGAGATTAGCTTCCGTGGCCCTACTGCATTTTTTTTTTAATCTAATGGGACTTAACTGCTAAGGTCATCAGTCCCTAACCTTACACACTATTTAACCTAAATTATCCTAAGGACAAACACATACACCCATGCCCGAGGGAGGACTCGAATCTTCGCCGGGACCAGCCGCACAGTCCATGACTGCAGCGCCTCAGACCGCTCGGCCCTACTGCCTTTCAAGTGGGCCGCGCTGTTTTCCGCATCCTCCTGACACGCTTTATATACCCTTAAACATATAACACGTCAGCCTCAGTTGCAAATGCGGCTGATGTGTTATATGTTTAACTATCACAGTTGCTGACGGGGCTGCACGATGTTAAAAATTCTTATATACCCTTGACTGCTAATGCTGCCACCTGCCTTCTGTGAATGGTTGTTGCACGTTGACTTTGAACATAGGTGGTGGTCTCGTGAATGTAATTTCTTAGTTACGCTAGCCTCGGGTTAAAATTGTGATGGCTTTCAAATTATACTGCTCGCGATGCACTGACAGTCTTCCACCAGACATATGTATTGCTACATACGTTTCGACGGAATGGAAAAGTAGTAATAGTGATATCATCAGAACATTTATATATATATACACTCCTGGAAATTGAAATAAGAACACCGTGACTTCATTGTCCCAGGAAGGGGAAACTTTATTGACATATTCCTGGGGTCAGATACATCACATGATCACACTAACAGAACCACAGGCACATAGACACAGGCAACAGAGCATGCACAATGTCGGCACTAGTACAGTGTATATCCACCTTTCGCAGCAATGCAGGCTGCTATTCTCCCATGGAGACGATCGTAGAGATGCTGGATGTAGTCCTGTGGAACGGCTTGCCACGCCATTTCCACCTGGCGCCTCAGTTGGACCAGCGTTCGTGCTGGACGTGCAGACCGCGTGAGACGACGCTTCATCCAGTCCCAAACATGCTCAATGGGGGACAGATCCGGAGATCTTGCTGGCCAGGGTAGTTGACTTACACCTTCTAGAGCACGTTGGGTGGCACGGGATACATGCGGACGTGCATTGTCCTGTTGGAACAGCAAGTTCCCTTGCCGGTCTAGGAATGGTAGAACGATGGGTTCGATGACGGTTTGGATGTACCGTGCACTATTCAGTGTCCCCTCGACGATCACCAGTGGTGTACGGCCAGTGTAGGAGATCGCTCCCCACACCATGATGCCGGGTGTTGGCCCTGTGTGCCTCGGTCGTATGCAGTCCTGATTGTGGCGCTCACCTGCACGGCGCCAAACACGCATACGACCATCATTGGCACCAAGGCAGAAGCGACTCTCATCGCTGAAGACGACACGTCTCCATTCGTCCCTCCATTCACGCCTGTCGCGACACCACTGGAGGCGGGCTGCACGATGTTGGGGCGTGAGCGGAAGACGGCCTAACGGTGTGCGGGACCGTAGCCCAGCTTCATGGAGACGGTTGCGAATGGTCCTCGCCGATACCCCAGGAGCAACAGTGTCCCTAATTTGCTGGGAAGTGGCGGTGCGGTCCCCTACGGCACTGCGTAGGATCCTACGGTCTTGGCGTGCATCCGTGCGTCGCTGCGGTCCGGTCCCAGGTCGACGGGCACGTGCACCTTCCGCCGACCACTGGCGACAACATCGATGTACTGTGGAGACCTCACGCCCCACGTGTTGAGCAATTCGGCGGTACGTCCACCCGGCCTCCCGCATGCCCACTATACGCCCTCGCTCAAAGTCCGTCAACTGCACATACGGTTCACGTCCACGCTGTCGCGGCATGCTACCAGTGTTAAAGACTGCGATGGAGCTCCGCACGCCACGGCAAACTGGCTGACACTGACGGCGGCGGTGCACAAATGCTGCGCAGCTAGCGCCATTCGACGGCCAACACCGCGGTTCCTGGTGTGTCCGCTGTGCCGTGCGTGTGATCATTGCTTGTACAGCCCTCTCGCAGTGTCCGGAGCAAGTATGGTGGGTCTGACACACCGGTGTCAATGTGTTCTTTTTTCCATTTCCAGGAGTGTACATCCACACGCGTATCGCGTAAACAGTGTACGTCATTCAAAGCAGGTGTCGTCACTGTGGTACGCGTTTGACTATTTCGACAAATTAATTATCATTTCATCACGACTTTTATTATATGTTGATTACATATATCACTATTATTATGATTATTATTATTACTATTATTATCATTCGAATTTGGTCAACCCACTACCACGTGAAACCGCTAATTTATTAAGTTTTCCTTTTTTTCTACTTTTCAGTTCATATCCATTCTCTCTTCTTTTTTGTTTTTTTCTGGAAATTCTCGATTTTTGTGTTCCTTTTCCCGTAATTAATGTTTTCTTTGTCTTTGTCTGTTATTCCCAACTACTGCAGATCTTTCTTAATATATAAAAACCGTGAAATTTGGATTCTTGAATTTGTGTTCAAATGGTTCAAATGGCTCTGAGCACTATGGGACTTAACATCTGAGGTCATCAGTCCCCTAGAACTGAGAACCACTTAAGACATAACTAACCTAAGGACATCACACACATCCATGCCCGAGGCAGGATTCGAAACTGCGACCGTAGCAGTCCCGCGGTTCCGGACTGAAGCGCCTAGAACCGCTCGGCCACAACGGCCGGCTTGAATTTGTGTCAGAGAAGTTGAATTTTTTTGCCACCTTCTTCTTATCCATTCTTTTTAAGTGTTCGTAAAATGTAATCCTCCGGTTTCTCATTGCACCTATTGCATTCTCAGTTTTTTTTTTGTTACGCCACCTTTTTGCTACTCAATTTTCAAGTCCCATTTGCATACGTCAGGCCCAAAACTTTTCGAAGTATTGTTCTTGCTATTGCCATTACTTGTATCTACATTATGGTACTATATTCGATTTTTTCGTAACAAGGGTAGCTCCGCATAACCTCACATACACCATTCAGATGCCAAACTGCGTAACATACAGCTCTCACACATACGCAATTTCGGAGCTAGACGTGTAAACGAAAATAACCACTCGAGCCAGGAGTAAAATGCTACTAAGGGCGCTGCAGTAGACTCACTTGTCTCGAGTAAATTGAGACAAGAAAGTCGATCAAGTAAAAATGGCTGTAGTCAACTCCGCTAACGCCGCTGTTCGAATGCTGGCTCTCGGTCATTCAATAAGCTCGTAAAACTTCGAATATCCATCTGTCGAAAGCCCTTGAGAACGGTGTCGTTTTAGAGCGGCATTCGTTACGTGTAAGTACGTACAACAACCGTGCGAAAGATGAGCGAGCTCGGTGACTTGCTGGGTGTATGCTTGCGTTGGAAGTGGGCGCGTTCCATTGCACCAGAGGACGATGCGGCACATGACCGGTGTGTAGGGCGGGCACTTTCCTCGCCGAACTGGTTCTGCGTGCTGGGCGGGCGGCAGCTGCTGCCAGCCGGGTGCATTCCGTTCTCTAGTCACTGTTCCCCGGCAACTGACGAGCTGCGCAGTTTTGACGTTCCATTGGTTTCACTGTGTTACTGGACGTTTATACGGTAAGCGTCATGCAGCAATATATGGCTAAGACTTAAGTTACTTACAGTTAATATTCTCAGATGAAAGAAATAAAATCTTTCCGATGCACCGAGTAAGCGTTTTTCCAGTTAGATGGTTCGGTTCAAATCCCAGTCTGACCATCTTCATTTGCTGTTTACCTGATTTCAAATGGTTCAAATGGCTCTGAGCACTATGGGACTTAACATCTGAGGTCATCAGTGCCCCAGAACTCAGAACTACTTAGACATAACTAACCTAAGGACATCACACACATCCATGCCCGAGGCAGGATTCGAACCTGCGACCGTAAAGGTCGCGCGGTTCCGGACTGTAGCGCCTAGAACCGCTTGGCCACTCCGGCTGGCTTTACGTGATTTCCCAAAATCATTTATAACAAATTAATATCTCTCGCTATGTCATTGCAAATGATTAACATCGTTTCCGTAATTCTTCAAAATAATTTAGGCAAGTAAAGTCCCCTTTGTATCGCGACTGTCTTCATGTAAGGATGCATTTCGTTGTTCTTTGTAATTTTCGTCATAAAAATAGAGTCATCGAAGATCATTTATGCTTTTATTCAGACGCAGTTGATCCTTATTCCTTTACTAATGAGTAACGATGCATACAGAGTGTGTGTGTCTTTCAACTGATTAACTATCGTGAGAAGAGATTGTTTGTTGACGTCTCGATTGCGCGCCATCACATACAAAAATTTCTTATTACGAAGCCTGATTACTGTTTCTGTGCAATGCAAATCATTTGTTGCCATATACTTTATGTTATCAAGTACCGCTGCCACCACTTTTTTCGCTCCCCAATGACTAAGCGCCGAACTCTAAAAGATATCAGAAAATAGCAGGTAATCGAGCCGTATTCGTCGTAGTAGGAGTCTTAATACAAGTTAAACATTATAATTCTGATTATTCGTTTTTTTTTTAATGTGCTCGTACTGTGGTCGCTGTGATATGTCCTACCTCAGAACAATTACCGTTCGGAGTATTGAAGTTTAGTCATTTTATTACACATTCTTTCTTTGTGGAATACTTTACACACTGTCCGCCCCCGGTAACTGAGTGGCCACCGCGACAGAATGTCGATCCTTAGGGCCCGGATTCGATTCCCGGCTGGGTCGGAGATTTTCTCCGCTCAGGGACTGGGTGTTGTGTTGTCCTAATCATCGTCATTTGTTTCCCAACGACGCGCAAGTCGCCGAAGTGGCGTCAGATCGAAAACTTGCACCCAGCGAACGGTCGACCCGACGGGAGGCCCTAGTCACACGACATTTACTTTGCACACTCTACGTTGACACATTTGTGATTATTAAACACACACTTTAAGTTAGCAGTTTTACTTTTTTTTTAAACTGTGATCGCATACGATAACGCAGTATATAAGATAACGCAAGATATCGGGTCCGAACTACAACGTTTGTTTACTCGCGGACGGGGCATGTGTGTTGGCCAAACCATTTCATCTCACCTTCATCGGCGCACATGTCGCTGAGTGGCGAAAACCACCAGCTAAGAAAACAGTTGCGCGGCAGGCGTGACCAAATGCTTTGTGTCCGTCGCTTTGCCATGGGTTGTACGTTGCTCGTTGAAATGTGTGGAGACACTTGATCCTAATCTGCCACAGGGTTTGAGTTCGACTCTCCCAACACCAGAAGGGATCGACGATCCCTGTGACCTTGTGTGAGTTTTGCTTCCGGGATCGTCGGTCCCTTCGGGTGTTGTGAGAGTCGTCCAATCCCTGTGTGCACGTGTCAGTTCCGCTTTATCCGCTGCTAGTGCTTAGCGCTGCTGCTCTAGATCGCGGTGTCTCGTGTTCGATTCCCAGCCGAGAACGAGATTTTGTTTGCTCGGGGACGGGGCATGTGTGTTGGCCAAACCATTTCATCTCACCTTCATCGACGCACATGTCGCTGAGTGGCGACAACTACGAAGACTTACACCAGGCGAACCAAAAACACCAGATGGGGTCTCCTGACCGATAATGCCGTACGGACATCTCGTTTCTGCTTTCCCAGAAGTACTGAACATCCGTGAAGGCTGCCAGCCCTGGGAGCGTAGGTGGGCCTTCTTAGCCCGCTCCGGTTTGTATCAGACGAAGTAACAATCGTCGATACTGTGGTGGGTTCTTAGCTCTACTCGTGGGGGGAGGAAGCGGGGGGGGGGGGGGGGGGAAGATGATTGTATAACATTCTTACTGTGTTTTAGACACGTTTCTCACTGAAGCAATACGATATGCGATACGACACGCTGCAGCAAAGGTCGCGCGTCGCGACGGTTATTCGAGTTCCCGTAGAAGCGATACATCAAGCAACAAGACACAGGAGATGGCAATAACCTTGCGTGCGGCGCGTAACTACCAATCTCATCGCGGAAAATGTCAAATATACACTGTCCTATGCATTAACGTTAGCCGGCCGCTGTGGCCGAGCCGTTCTAGGCGCTTCAGTCTGGAACCGCGCGACCGCTACGGTCGCAGGTTCGAATCCTGCCTCGGGCATGGATGTGTGTGATGTCCTTAGGTTAGTTAGGTTTAAGTAGTTCTAAGCTCTAGGGGACTGATGACCTCAGATGTTAAGTCCCATAGTGCTCAGAGCCATTTGAACCATTAATGTGACCACTTGTCAAAAGCCTGAATAACAAAGTTTTGCAGCGCGAGAAGTGCAGGATGAGTGTTCAAATGGTTCAAATGGCTCTGAGCACCATGGGACTTAACACCTCTGGTCACCAGTCCCCTAGAACTTAGAACTACTTAAACCTAACTAACCTAAGGACATCACACACATCCATGCCCGAGGCAGGATTCGAACCTGCGACCGTAGCAGTCGCGCGGTTCCGGACTGAGCGCCTGAACCGCTAGACCACCGCGGCCGGCCAGGATGAGTGTCAGTGAAGTTCTGGAAGGTACCGAAAGCGATGTGGAGCTATGCCGACTCCAGCCTCGTGGCCAGCTACGCTAGGCTTCTCGGTTGAGTATGCACAGGGCGAACAGCCCGATCTAAATTATCCCACACATTCTCAATAGGGTTTAAATCCGGGGAGCTTGGTGGCCAGGGAGGTATAGTAAACTCATCCTGGTGCTCTTCGAACCACGCACGTATTCCGCGGGCTGTGTGACATGTTGCATTCTCCTGCTGGTAGATGCCGTCCCGCCGAGGAAAAACAAATTTAGAAGGATAGGTGTATACTTATGTTGATCCACTATGCCTTCCAGAATGACTAAGTTACGCAGCGAATGCCACGAAAACATTCCACAGGTTATAACGTTCCCATCTGCTTGCGGAATGTTTGCTTTCAGACGTTTCACGCCGTACACGCCAACGGACACTGTCCGACGGGGAATAAAACGTGGTTCATCTGAGAAGGCCACCCGTCGGTATTGGCGTGCAAATTCCAGGCCTCGTCTCCGATTAACAGCAGTCAGCATGGCTGCTTGAACTAGGCGCCTGCCGCAGAGTCCCATACGCAGGAACGTTCGCAGAAGACATCGCTAGTACCCCCGGCGCTATCAGTTGCTCAGCAGTTACACGTCTGTTTGCCCTTACACACCTCTGCAGCCATCGTTGACACCTGTCATTTATGACCCGTGATGCACCACAATTGCCTCGGTGCTGGTTTCTGTTAGCTCAATTTTGCCTTGCACAGTATACTTTAACCATAGCGGCGCGCGACTAATATACAAACTTCGCCGTTTCCGAAATGTTTCCACCTTTGGCCCGAAAACCAATGATCACACCCTTTTGGAAGTCAGATACATTGCTCCGTTTCCTCATTACGGCAACGACGTCACTATTTTCCACGTCTCCCGATATGATACCCTCCACTGCTAGTGCTGCCTCTGCCGTCTGTAAGTGGTCATTACTCGCTGACGTAGAACATAGGTGGTAGTCACATTAATGTGACAGGACCGTCCGTGTATCTCATGTATTTATTGGAGACTGGCAGGAGATATGGGGCTGCTTTAAACGTTAAAAGCAGTTTCAGTATACTAACTACTTTTGGTACGCCACATTGTGTGACCTGAAATGCATCGAACATAAACTGGTCAGCGACTACATTTTTTACTGAAAACTTTTCCAAATACGCGCTGTAATTTAAATAATTTCAAAGTATCACTTGAACTGTGGGCAATATCGAAAAGAAAATCAGCTCATTATCTATCTGTGATATCAGATTATAAGATTTTACCGAATAGGTTCCTCAAAATCGCGTGGAAAAGACTGCAGAATAGAATTTTTAATTTTTTATGAGGAAAGTAAAACCTTTACTCAGAAACGTACTAAACAGACGGATGAAGAATTGCTTCATCTACGTAAAACAATATCTTACACAGATCTGACGACTTGAAATTTCACTTCCCGTGTATCGTACGATAGAGCTGCGTGGAGCAACCAGCGCTCCGTGTTGTGCCAGCGATTCGACAGAAAATCGTGTCGGTATTGAATCACTGTCGTCCGAGTGTGAACCAACTAGGTCGCTACAAATTCGTCTCTGCACGCTGCACCGGTATGGGTCGCTGCTGCGTTGTATCGCGAGTTGGGTCGCATATCGCATCGCCTCAGTGTGAAGCGCGTGTTATTTGATTTTTTTCTCAGGAACTGTGGGCTCCACGACCGTATTAATGAGATTCAAGACAGGTGGAAGGGCAGCATCGGTCGTAAATTTTTAATCTTTATACTGCAGATCTATTTCACTTACCGTGTATCTATTTTCAGTGCAATATGATTTGTATATAATTGTCATGAAGATAGCCATACGGTAGCTGAACTCGATCTGCAATAAACGGATTAAAAGTTTGCCACCAATGGTGTCCATCCTCCTACCTTGGGCCTATTTTGTTTCGTATTAGTTTTGCTTTTCAGGAGCGTGCATCTTCAGGTATTCATTTCTCTGACGGAAATACGTTATTGTTTTAAAGTTCCGTTCGGTGTCATTGTCAACACAAAGTGACCGCTACAGTTGAGAAGGATTTTCTTGGCTCAGAAATTCATAATTACTAGAGCAGCGAACACAGCTCATTCTCTGCTCCATAAACTAAACTGCTTCGTTCGAGGGGGAAAGCACATCTACTAATTCAAAGTTAGAGACAGCAAACGTATGTTATATCTCTTGTAGTGAAAGACTCTCTGTACCTGCATGTAGCTTGGGGCACCAATTAACTACCATCCAAAAATATTCTACCAGACCATAGGGGCGGATCATGGTCCACTCCTCACACGACGATCTTCCATCTGATCGCATCGTCGTGGCTGTCATTTATCAAAATATACACAGACGACTCCAGAACAAGAGAGGGCTCTGGCTTCGCTTATTTCTGCGGGGATCCAGTTACTGGGCTATGTTTAAGCTTCCGGCTGAAGCAAGCACGGTGGTCTCGCGGTTCTAGGCGCTCAGTCCGGAACCGCGCGACTGCTACGGTCGCAGGTTCGAATCCTGCCTCGGGCATGGATGTGTGTGATGTCCTTAGGGTAGTTACGTTTAAGTAGTTCTAAGTTCTAGGGGACTGATGACCACAGATGTTAAGTCCCATAGTGCTCAGAGCCATTTGAACCATTTTTTTAAGCAAGCATCTTTACTGCCTTTAGGTATACTGAAAATCTGGTCAGTGACATCCTTATTGTAACGGATTGGAGGAGTGCATTGGAAGACCTAGAAAAACAGTAATGGGACTCCAAAACTAACCGCTGTTTGCTTGGTATACTTAAGTTAATCTACCAGGGTGAATACCAATTTAAACTTATCCAGTTATTATGGATAAATGGCCACTGATTCCTCGTATAACGAGTTGATGGATCAACTGGCGAAATGAAATGTGACTGATGGCCAACTTTTGCTACACTTGTCTACCGCGTAGAAATTTCATTGCTGGTATAAAGAAGCAAATCTTTCACGAATGGTTGCAGACTTGGCAGCTTTCACAGCACTCGAAAGGAAGACATTATGCAGCAATACAGCCGAATATTCCGCGATAAAAACCTGACTTCACAGATAAAGCTGTCTAGACAAGAAACCGCTACTAAACGCGCATCTGGCTCTGTCACGGCTTTTATCCTTCATATCTTTACAGGATGAAAGTTCCATCTTGCTACTACGAAGTATTATATCCAAAAGAAATCGCAGGACCGAGCCATATGATACTTGGCTGTTCATGCTTCTCACGGCCGTGATCAGGGCAGCATTGCCTCAACCTACGCCTGAGACAGACCTATTTCGGCAGCTGTCCACGGCGAGCTATCTCAGTATCGCCCGGTTTCTACAGAACGTGGATACATGGCTGTAAATCAGAGAAATGAATCCAAAGTGACAAGATGTGGTTCATGCACAGTGTTGAACAGTCGACGGCCAGCAAGGGGGGCTACCAGCGACACGGTCTTGCTGTCATTGGTGTGGTCTTCGCGAGAAATATTAAGTTTTAAATAAACGCGATTTATGTGGAGGACTGTCTACAACTCATGTGAACACTAACTCCTTGCTGTTAATGCCGTATGCTCTGCCATTTCAGTTGTACACAGTGTATCATGAAGTATAATTTGTATAAGTGTAATTTAAAATGCTTATGTTGTAGACTATACATGGTGGTCCATTGATTGTGACCGGGCCAAATATCTCACGAAATAAGCATCAAGCGAAAAAACTACAAAGAACGAAACTTGTCTAGCTTGAAGGTGGAAACCAGATGGCGCTATCGTTGGCCCGTTAGATGGCGCTGCCATAGGTCAAACGGATATCAACTGTATTTTTTAAAATAGGAACCTCCATTTTTTTATTACATATTCGTGTAGTACGTAAAGAAATATGAATGTTTTAGTTAGACCATTGTTTTAGCTTTGTGATAGATGGCCCTGTAATAGTCACAAACATATGGCTCACAATTTTAGACGAACACTTGGTAACAGGTAGGTTATTTAATTAAAATACAGAACGTAGGTACGTTTGAACATTTTATTTCGGTTGTTCCAATGTGATACATGTACCTTTGTGAACTTATCATTTCTGAGAACGCATGCTGTTACAGCGTGATTACCTGTAGATACCACATTAATGCAATAAATGCTCAAAATGATGTCCGTCAACCTCAGTGCATTCGGCAATACGTGTAACTACATTCCTCTCAACAGCGAGTAGTTCGCCTTCCGTAATCTTCGCACATGCATTGACAATGCGCTGACGCATGTTGTCAGGCGTTGTCGGTGAATCACGATAGCAAATATCCATCAACTTTCCCCACAGAAATAAATCCGGGGACGTCAGATCCGGTGAACGTGCGGGCCATGGCATGGTGCTTCGTCGTCCAATCCACCTGTCATGAAATAAGCTGTTCAATACCGCTTCAACCGCATGCGAGCTATATGCCGGGCATCCATCATGTTGGAAGTACATCGCCATTCTGTCATGCAGTGAAACATCTTGTAGTAACATCAGTAGAACATTACGTAGAAAATCAGCATACGTTGCACCATTTAGATTGCCATCGATAAAATGGGCGCCAATTATTCTTCCTCTCATAATGCCGTAACATACATCAACCCGCCAAGGTCGCTGATGTTCCACTTGTCGCAGCCATCGTGGATTTTCCGTTGCCCAATAGTGCATATCATGCCGGTTTACGTTACCGCTGTGGGTGAATGACGCTTCGTCGCTAAATAGAACGCTTGGAAAAAATCTGTCATCGTCCCGTAATTTCTCTTGTGCCCAGTGGCAGAACTGTAGACGACGTTCAAAGTCGTCGCCATGCAATTCCTAGTGCATAGAAATATGGTACGGGTGCAGTCGATGTTGATGTAGCATTCTCAACACCGACGTTTTTCAGATTCCCGATTCTCTCGCAATTTGTCTGCTACTAATGTGCGGATTGGCCGCGACAGCAGCTGAAACACCTACTTGGGCATCATTTGTTGCAGGTCGTGGTTGACGTTTCACATGTGGCTGAACACTTCCTGTTTCCTTACATAACGTAACTATCCGGCGAACGGTCCGGACACTTGGATGATGTCGTCCAGGATACCGAGCAGCATACACAGAACACGCCCGTTGGGCATTTTGATCACAATAGCCATACATCAACACGATATCGACCTTTTCCGCAATTGGTAAACGGTCCATTTTAACACGGGTAATGTATCACGAGGCAAATACCTTCCGCACAGGCGGAATGTTCCGTGATACCACGTACTTATACGTTTGTGACTATTACAGCGCCATCTATCACAAACCGAAAAAAGTGGTCCAACTAAAACATTCATATTTCTTTACGCACTACACGAATATGTAATAAAAAATGGGGGTTGCTATTCAAAAAAACGCAGTTGATATCCGTTTGACCTATGGCAGCGTCATCTAGCGGGCCAATCATAGCGCCATCTGGTTTCCCCTTCAAGCTAGATGAGTTTCGTTCTTTGTAGTTTTTTCTTTTGATGCTTATTTCGTGAGATATTTGGCCCGGTCACTATCCATGGACCACCCTGTATACGAGGTGTACGTAAAGTCCGGGAACACTTTCAATTATTTATTGCACAAGAACTAAACATTGTACAGATATCATACATATATCATTTTGAAGAGAAACCCTGAAAGTTTTTTTTTTTTTGTTTTTTTTTTTTTTTGTATACCGCCAGAGCGTAGTTTGGAAATTTGCCGATAGCGCTAGTCCCAAACGTTGCAAGTTCAGGTGCGGAGCGAGCTTTCTGTGTGTTGGAGTTCATGAAATGGCCTCCACGATCACCAGATCTCACTCCGTGTGACTTTTTCCTATGGGGAAACATTAAAGATCTGGTGTATGTACCGCCTCTACCACATGATGTAGCAGAGGTCCGGGAGAGAGTACGGGAAGCGACTGCCACAGTCGACGATGCCATGCTGGGACGGGTATGGCAAGAATTCGATTACCGTATTGACGTCTGCCGGGTCACTCATGGTTCGCATATAGAATGTTTGTAAAAAAGACTGTAGGAGTTTCTCTTCAAAATGCAATACGTATGACGTCTGTACAATGTTTAGTTCTCGTGCAATAAATAATTGAAAGTGTTCCCAGACTTTATGTACACCCTGTGTTGTGTAACCATGTCGTCAGTACTCATATCTCTGGCTTGATGCTTAATGCATAAGGCCAAGTAATAATTTTAAATACAGCATGAAGTGGTGTGCTTTGATTTGGTTATGGAAGTGCACGTTTGATAAACTCGAGCAGATGTAACGCGAGAAAATGTCAATGTAGTCTTTGAGAATGGAGTTGCAGCTCCGAAAGGCGTTGGACTAAATCGGGAGGATAAAATATTGTGACTCAAGACGGCGTATTATGAACAAAAATATTTCTAACCTGTAAGTCACATTCCGCGACAGCTTCTGACGAAATGTCAGTTAATAATGTATGTTATACGTGTATTGTGACGGTTACTCTGTACATTAATTTTTAACGGTCGTTGTGTTCCCCGCAGGCAGTACCTCGTCAGTTTCCTGTGAGTATGTTGTGTTCTACGTTTCGTTCGGCGTGACAGAGTCCGCTAATGACTGATGATCGTCTACACCCCTTCTTTTTTCTTTATTTTATGTTAGTTCAGTGGCTGGAAGTCCGCCCGGAAACTACACGCGTCAGTTATCGCTAGGAAGGAAAGCCGTTTGCGCTACCTGCCCTCCGGTATTCACATAAACTGACACAGCGCGTTTTCGTATTTCGTTTGTATATTGTGTTTCGGAGGCGCAGACCGTACTGATATCTGATTAACGTTAACTGAGCGAGCGAATTATAGCCGGATCCGATTTCACATCCCACTCCCGCAAGCCAGCGCACGCGCTTCGACATTATTACGGCTATGAGTAGAAACGAATATTATATACACCGGTGTGCAGAAATTAAGGACGGAAGTAACTTTTGCATGATGTGTCACTGCTAAGTAGCGTAGACTGATGAAACGTTGACCGTAAATAGAAAAGACTACTACAGTATAGTGCACAAGGTTATGTATATGAAAGAAATACGCAATGGGACGAACATTAATGACACATTTATTGAAAGCCAGTAATAATACTCAAGTCACTGCGATTCATGTTAGTCCCCTGTATATTAGAATAGGTGGGACATGGCTCTTAATGTGGAGAGTGATCACCACGGACGGCAGTGCATGGTTTGCAACGAGCTCCCCTGTTAGTCTCAAGGTAGTAAGGAGTTCTTTTGGCAGGGCGTTCTATTTCTGCGCCAGCGGGCTTGTCATCATGTAACTTTTTAGACGACGCTTACGATAATACCTGAGACAATATTAGCCTTTCAACAGAGACAACTATTCCACATATTGGAGATGGGTTTCTAGGTGCTTTCAAAACACTCAGTACGCCAAAGCATAACTGTACGAACTATCACCGGTTTTTCAGCAAAATTCTGCAATTAACATGTGAAACGAAATAGGGCCTAATCATCTCCGTACAAGCGTATCTTATTTTGCCACTCGTCACTATCAATAAACACTATTTGCCATTTTTACGACCGAGTAAATTTTCGCGCCCCCTCCCCCCCCAAAAAAAAAAAAAATTATCTGAACACAGAAACTGTTCCAGGTTGCAGATCTGAGAAGACACATGATTGCGTAGATGTTGGAGAAGTGTTCGTGACTGGCAGAAATGAGAGTTTAAATAACGCAATGAGGCACTGTTTTAGTAACTCTATTATACATGTGTGATCTCGACAAATGGACACCCTAATATGTTGGTTAATTCACATCGCAGTTTTAACTGAAGAAAGGTGACCGGGCATTCGAACGAATACCAGATACCAACGATTGAATGCGCATCGTGCACATCACACTGATCGATGCGTCGGCAGGTACCGTGTAGAATGCTAATTTCTGAAGCTATTCGGATCACGTATCCAACTACCTACGCTTCTGGACTCCGCACGTGAGCAGTCTTCGCCTAGGGAACTTCTCTCCTGTTACCATCGTGTCTTTCCTTCTCCAAGTCTGACGCAGACTCACCCTCCTCAACCTTCCCCTCGTACCCCCCTCCCCCCCCCCCGACCTTTACTGCTCCATATCCTTCTTTACGTCCCTCTTTCTTCTATACCGTATCGTCTCGAAGAGCTCCCGTAATCATGCTACTTAGGGGTTCTGTAACTCCCCTTTCTTCACCTACTAACTTTCACTTGCGATGTTTCACACTCTTCGGTAATAATAAGCCTCCTGTAGATAAATCTCTCGTTAATGTTCTTTCCATAATTTCTCACACTGTCGCCTCTATCCAATTCAGTCTGTCACAGAGAGAGCTAATAATCAGCGAACAGCTCTGTAACTATTTTTTTATATACGAGTATATAGAATCATATTGAGGCGCTGGGGTTATTGTCCTACACGATTTTGGCAGGACATTCCAGTGTCGGTGTCTGAGTAGGTTCACGGTCTTCCTTAACGTCTTTTATGAGCCACGCCTCAAGTACGATGACTCTGAGTGAAATAAGGTTCTCCAACCGTGTTCATACGGCGCTTAAGTAGAAACACGAGTGAAGTTCGCCTGACCAGATCGTTCTTTGTACCACTGCGTGACACCTCTACCGATGACGTCAAGGATACACTGTTAAGAGTTTCAAAGTACGGCAGAAGAGCAATTACAGTTCAGTGGGTCACTTCTCCTCTGGACAGCAGTTCAGGATTACCAAAGTTGACCCCAAATTGGGCGTACCGGAAACCATCTAGATGTAGCAAAAAACAAAAATAAATAAATAAGTAAAAAATAAAAAACATGGTAATGGCATATGATCATATGATCTCCGCCATCTGTGTAAGCGTAAATATTACGCTTGCTATTATTCATTATTTATGTATTTTTCTATTTTTAATGAACTTTGTATTTGGCTTTCTGATCATTTAATCAACACTCAGTTTGTAATAGAACTTAGCTGTTACCGTCGTCTTCATGAACTGGAAGAATGCATGTACACTCATTTATCTTTCTGTAAAAAGCCCACACTGGAACGGTACCTTTAAAACACACACCCATGTTTGCAGACGGGACACAGGCTTTGCGAGCTTCGTCAGGTATACCCTACTTTTTTACTCCAAGAAACACGATTAGTTGATGGATTTCTAGTTCTCGTTATCTGACAGAAATGTGACGTCAGAATGATACACTTGAAAGACAAAGCACGGTATTCCTTTCCTTTACTGGAACTCTCATTATTAAATTGCTCGCTGTTGCTCTCAGTCCCTTACTACTGCTTCAGGAGTTAGCAGATGGTTTGATATAGGATAACTAAGCAAATGACGAACACAAACGTGCACTTAACGAATTCCTATTTATTATCTGAAGATTTTTATAAAATTCGTTTCCAAAAAGAATCCCAGTTCAATTTACTGAATGTCGTACTGCTATGAAACACATTTTCTGGAAAAAATTTCTCATAACTCGAAAAAATGTTAAGCCAACCATAATCACAATAACGAATTGTGCTTCAAGAAAGGCCATACACTGCAGACTACTCGCTGCATGTTAGCTTTGTCGTTTAAAATGCATTATTGACGCCGGATCCTGACTCAGCGACGTTACGTAATACCACTGCCTGTCTACAGTAACAATTTTACACTGAAACGCCAAAGAAACTGGTATACATGCGTATTCAAACACGGATATATGTAAACAGGCAGAATACGACGCTGCGGTCGGAAACCCCTATGTAAGACAAGTGCAGTTGTTAGATCGGTTACTGCTGCTACAGTGCTAGGTTATGAAGACTTAAGTGAGTTTGAACGTGGTTTTACAGTCGCCGCAAGAGCATTGGGACATAGCGATGAAGTGGGGATTCTCCCGTACGACCATTTCACGAGTGTACCGAGACTATCGAGAATTCGGTAAAACATCAAATCTCCGACATCGCTGCAGCCGGAAAAAGATCCTGCAAGAACGGGTCCAACGACGACTGAAGAGAATCGTTCAACGTGACAGAAGTGCAACCATTCCACAAACTGCTTAATATTTCAATGATGGGCCATCAACAAGTGTCAGCGTGAGAACCATTCAACGGAACATCATCGATGTGGGCTTTCGGAGCCGAAGGTGCACTCGTGTACCCTTGATGACTGCACGACACAAAGTTTTACGCCTTTCCTGGGCCCGTCAACATCGACCTTGGACTGTTGATGACTGGAAGCATGTAGCCTAGTCGGACGAGTCTCGTTTCAAATTGTATCGAGTGGATGGACGTGTATAGGTATGAAGACAACCTCATGCATCCATGGACCCTGCATGTCAGCATCGGACTGTTCAAGATGGTGGAGGCTCTATAATAGTGTGGGGCATGTGCAGTTGTAGTGATATGGGACCCCTGATACGTCTACATACGACTCTAGCAGGTGACACGTACGTAAGCATCCTGTCTGATCACATGCATCCATTCATGTCCATTGTGCATTCCGAACAAATTGGGCAGTTCCAGCAGGACATTACGACATCCCACACGTCCAGAATTGCTACAGAGTGGCTCCACGAACTCTTTTCTGAGTTTAAACACTTCCGTTGGCCACCTAACTTTCTTGACATGAACATTATTGAGCATATTTGAGATGCCTTGCAACGTGATGTTCAGAAGAGATCTCAACCTCCTCGTACTCTTAGGGATTTATGGACAGTCCTGCAAGATTCGTGGTGTCAATTTCCTCCAGCACTGCTTCAGACATTTGTCGAGTCCATGCCACGTCGTGTTGCAGCGTGCTCGCTGGGGCCCTACGCGATATTAGGCAGGTATACCAGTTTCTTTTGCTCTTCGGTGTATAAGATTACCTATGTGACAGGAGGTAAAATGCTCTTTTGGTCGAAAGTGAGATTCGTTACTGTAGCAGATATTTTTTCATTTCAGTTAACAAGCTGAATGTGGTTTTACTATCGCATTAATGTTCACGGTAATCTCAGCCATTATTAATGCAAGTTTCAACTTTTATGGTAATGACAGACCTCGTAAAAATAGTTCTTTGATCATCTGAAGGTAGCAGGGGTAAAATACAGGGAGCGAAGGTTATTTAAAACTTGTTCATAAACCGGACCGCAGTTGTAAGAATCGGAGGACTTGAGACGGAAGCCGTAGTTAAGAAGGAAGTGAGACAGTGTTGTAGCCTATCCCCATGTTTTTCAGTCTGCACACTGAGCAAGCAGCAAAGGAAACCAAGGAGAAATTTCGAAAGGGAATTAAAGCTAGGGTGCAGAAATAAAAACGTAATGGTTTTCCAACCACATTTTATTTCTGTCCGAGATGTCAAAGGATTTGGTAGAGCATTTGAATCGATAGTGTCTCGAGAAGAGATTATAAAATGAACGTAAACAACAAAAGAAAAACAAGGGTAATGGAATGGAATGGAATTAAATGAGGCGATACTGAGGGAACAAGCGTAGGAAATGAAAAACGAAAAGTAGTCGATGAATTTTGTTGTCTGGGCAGCAGTAAAATAACTGATGGTCGAAGTAGAGAGGATATAAAATACAAACTGGAAGTAGCAAGAAATTCATTTCAGAAAAAGAGGAAATTTTTAACGTCTAATATTTGGAAGTCTACTCTGCAGGTCTTTGTGAGGAATTTAGCCATGTACGGAAGTGAAACGTGGACAAAAAGTGAATAGAAGCTTTTGAAATGTGGTACTTGTAAAGAACGCTGAAGATTTGATGGGTAGCTTCAGTAACAAATGAGGAAATACAGAATCGAACTGGAGAAAAAAAAATGTATGGAACAACTTGGCTAAAAGAAAGGATCAGCTGATAGGGCACATCCTGAGCCACAAAGAAATTGTCAGCTTGGTAGTGGAAAGACGGATGGAAGGAGACCAACGCTTGATTGCTGTAAGCAGCTCCATATTGATGTAACTGGGCATGGCGCAATGGGTATGACAACAGAATAAAACTTCAGAGACCTGGGGAGCAATTCTAGACGTCCAATTGAAACAGCAATAGACGCGATCAAACTCTTGTCCACGTACCGTAAAAATTATAATTTTCTGTAATAATGAAGAAAGTCAGACACCGTCTGGGTCACTTTTTATGTTTATTCGGATTACAGGTTTCGACCTGATTTATAGATCATCTTCGGATCCAGGCCTAATTACTGCGAATCGTAGTTCGTTACCAGAGCGAAGATTCAGTAAAAATTTTTGGTTATTTCGGCTGAATCTTCGCCTTGCTGATGAACTGCTACTCTGTAATTAGATATGGATCTGAAGACGACCTCTAACTAGAGTCTAAACCGGATAATTGGAATAAACTTCAAAATTTATCCAGATTGTGTCTGTCTTTCTTCATTAAATTAAAAGTGATCACGGTGCTTTCAGTAATGAAATTCCGGTAGTGTTTGACCAAAAAATTCTTTTTCTCAAAACATTAGTGGAAGTATAATCATCGGCATTGTTTGGAAACTGACATGCGCGCTGGCTTCGGAGCAGAGTAATTGTATTTTTGGAAACAAGATTAAAAATTATTTCCGATAGAATAGTGGGTATTGTCACTGATTGAGAGGCGAGACCTTTTTTTCCTGTTTCGCACTTCCGTGTTGATAGTCGCCAATATTTTATCTCGTTTCTTTATCGTGCTATAAGTACCGACATTATCTGAAAGTGGTACTTCGCACATAACAGCATTATGAGATGGGATCGACATGCAGAATTAGCTCATCTATACTTAATTTTTGAAAGGTCTAAGGGAAACAGAGTTTTTCGTGTAAATTGCATTTCTGCTTATACATTTCACATGTTTCAGAAATAACTCTTGGAGCTTCAGCTGTTTAAACAGAATTGACAATAGTCCTCCCACGACGAATAGTTCCCCCATCTCTTACTTTTTCTTCGGTTTGTAGTTTCCAGACGATAACGAATTTTCTTAATGACAACATATAAACCTCGTGGCAAACGTTTAGATGACTTCAAGAAATATAATTAGAGCACAGTAATTGTCAAAACCACCGAATGTATTGGCATGGCAGCATAGCGAGACTATGTTCTACAATGTTGCTGTCTATAACGGAAACTGAGGGTAGATTTAACATTTCTTCGACAACGAGGTCATTAGAGATGGGACTACTCCTTTCCCTGTCCGAGCTTGCGCTACAAGTCTTTCTCAATGGAATTATCGCGACATTTGTCTTCTGTAATAACCTAAATCTGAAAGGCATGTTGGGCATTTGAACCACGCTCCTCCGAGCGCGAGTGCCGTGCCTTCACCACTGAAGACCGCACACGTATTGTGATTAAGGCTCCAGTCTTGGTTTTACATTTCTTTATTTCCACAAATGACTATGTGCAGAATTACGACAAAAAGCTTCCATTTCTCTGTCTAGAGAGAAGGAAATGAACGCCTTTCGGATGCATTTGTTTTAATGGAGTAGGACGGTCGGCTGCCGTCGTCAGTTGCAGTAAGCATTGCTACAAACCGCAAAGAAAAATAGTGGAAATGAATTCTTATAGGCAGTAATATCTCACGCCGTACACTATTTCTGACTTGTTATTTTTGCTTGCGTTTACTGTTGGTAAAACAAGGGACTTTAGTTACCGGCTGTTGGCAATCGTACACTTCACACTTGTAGCACAAGCTCGGACAGGGAAAGGATTAGTCCATCTCTAATTCCGTTTTTCTGCTTCTATTTTCGATAGTGACCATGGTTAGGCTATTATTTTGGAGGCTCTATTGAAATCCATGGAAATGCGATAATTTTAGTAAAAACAGTTCATTTATTTCTAAACGTGCGGCGTACGTTGAGTTCCATGAGCTGCACGAACTTCATAGATGCATTTCTAATGGAGGCGTTGTCGTGGGTTTCAGTCTCCTCTCCCTCACCACGTAATGGCCTGGTCCGTAGGGTAGTAGGAAACCGTATTCTTTCATTGCCACTCTCTCTCCATGGCTGCATGGCGCTATCACCGGCCAGTGACGACAGGCCCAGCAAATAACTAAGGCGACCACCGCGATGGAAGTAAAACTCGAAACATTGAACATTTAATACACAAGGATTCAGTCGCAAAAGGTGACATCGCCGGGTCGTCGATCATAGAAGTCCAGTGAAAATTATTAAATTTATATTAGAGATCATGTGGTTCCATGAATTCCCTTGTAAATGGTAAAGTGGTTAACAACCGGAAGGTTGGTTTGAACACCATCGTGATACATTAGGCACGGTCCTCACTGGAGATTCCACTGACCTTCCTTTTGATTTACCTAGTCAGTTACATGGAGACCTTCTGTTTTTACCTTGACTCTAAACCAAGTTGCTCAACTCAACGTTTATCACGGTAATAAAAATTTTTCTGGTTTTCAGACCGAAGACTGGTTTGATTTCCACGCTATTCTATCCTGTGTAAGTGTCCTTATCTCCGAATAGCTAATGCAACCTACATCCTTTTCAACCTGCTAACTATTTTCATCTCTTTATCTCCCTTTACAATTTTTACTCCAACACTTCCCTCCAATACTAAACTGGTGATCTCTTGATGTCTCAGAATGTGTCCTATTATGCTACAAATTTCTTTTCTCCCCAATTCTATTCAGTACCTTCTCATTAGTTACGTGATCTATCCATCTAATCCTCAGCATTCTTCTGTAGCACCAAATTTCAAAAGCTTCTATTCTCTTCTTGTCTAAACTGTTTATCGTCAATGTGTCACTTCCATACATGGCTACACTTCACACAAATACCTTCAGAAAAGACTTCGTAATACGTAAATCTACACTCGATGTTAACAAATTCTTCTTCTTCTTCTTCTTCAGAAAAGCTTTTATTGCCGTTGCCAGTCTACGTTTTACATCCCCTCTACTTCGGCCATCGTCAGTTATTTTAGTGCCCAAATAGCAAAACTAATCCACTACCCTTAACGTTTCGTTTCCTAATCTCATTCCCTCAGCATCGCCTAATTTAATTCGACTACATTCCATTGTCCTTATTTTGCTTTTGTTGATGTTCATCTTATATCCTTCTTTCAAGACCCCTGTCCATTCCGCTCAACTACCCTTCCAAGTCCCTTGCTGTGTCTGACAGATCACAATGTCATCGGCAAATCGCCAAGTTTTTATTTCTTCTCCCTGAACTTTAATTCCCACTCGAAATTTTCTGGGATAGGCTACAACCCTGTCTCACTCCCTTCTCAACCACTGCTTCGTTTTCATGCCCTTCGACTCTTGAAACTGTCGCCTGTTTCTGTAGAAGTTGTAAATAGGCTTTCGCTCCCTGTATTTTACCTCTGCTACCTTCAGAATTTCAAAGAGTGAATTCCGGTCGACATTATCAAAAGTTTTATCTAATTCTGTAAATGCTATAAACGTAGGTTTGTCTTTCCTTAACCAGTCTTCTAATGGAAGTCATAGGGCCATTATTTGCATCGCACGTTTCTACATTTCTTCGGAATCCAAACTGATCTTTTCCGAGTCGGTGAGTGCATCCACTTTCCGAATGGAAGGTAACCTGATTTTCCGAGGTCGGTTTCTACCACTTTTTCTATTCCTCTGTAAAGAATTCGTGTTAGTATTTCGCTACAATGACTTATTAAAAAAATAGTTCGGTAATGTTTACAACTGTCAGCACCTGCGTTCTTTGGAATTAGAATTATCACATACTGACAACCGCCAGTTTCATACACTGGGTGGTGTGGGAACGCAGCCAGATGCATCTTGTTAAAAAAACCCTGACATTATATGCCATCTCACGTAGGTTTTTCATGGTTTCTATAAATCACATTAGACGAATGCTAGGTTAGACAGGACCGACATGAAATCGACGGAATTTAGTTTAGTTTTTGATCCTTCTCCAGAAGCAAATAGGACCTTTCGCTGTCAGTCCCATTTTCCAGACCTTATACTATTAGCTATTACACACTGCTGCTTTTCTCATTGCTAGTTAGAAGCGTAATTTGCAGTTAACAACGAAGTGATGTCACCGGAGAAACAGAATGTACGTCGGAGCAAAGATTTGTTTCCTGTGCTGACAAAAACTACTTATCGCTTATTCCTCGAGCGGTGTAGTAGACGATAAAGGCATCCGTAACTGAAAGTCTAAGGGCTAGAAGTTTTGCACGGCGATGGATTGAGAACATGAGGAGGAAACAAGTTCCTTTCCAAGAGTTTGGCTTGGTTAGTCTGCTGAAATGTTTAAAACCGTTATCAATTTTGTCACGTTTTCGAATTCTTCCCGACAACTGTAAAAGTATTTCATGCAAAACGTGCCTCGTCTGTTCAGTGTGAGGTAGTGCTTTTTGTCAAAAGATTCTGATCGAATCAATTTTTCGCGCGCTGAATACTGTTTTTCGCATATGGCTTCTGCTCTATTATCAGAAGCCGACCTTCCGCCGGAGGTTATCTTTTGCCAGTGTCCAGTGAACATGTTGACCCGACTATGCCAGATATAAAACTGCAGCTCTGTAGTATTTAATAATACTGCAAACTGGGTTCTTCTCTCCTTTTCCATTGATGATAGTTAATGGAAGAGTTTCTCAATGTTGTGCAAGAGTGAGGTTTTTTTCGTTCATCGCAAATTAAGAAGAATTCCTTGTTGCACCTCAAAAATCAGTCATGTTTCCTAAGAAACTAGCACGTTTCAGATACTCATTATTTCGTTCTTTAGGTACCATTCAGTGCGAGCGGTACCCAGGGTGGATTACATGCAATGAGAAATATATTACACTTCCCGCCTGGGCCTATGAAAAACGGCGTTTCTTAAACACACGGGGCGCTAGGAGTCCTTTACCCTGTGAGAGCCATCTGCGGTAAGATCATATTGACATTCTATCATTGAATATTTGCATGCTCAGAATGTGATTTTCTAGGAACTAGCTGCATCGTGATGTCGATAGGCACTGTATAATGGGGTACGATGATTCGTTCACTTCCTCCTTGTGACTAGTGTTCGCGCTTCCGAACGATGGTTAAGTAGAGCTCGTGTGGTTGATTTACAACCGCGGCCGAGAATCTGCTGGCTACTATAGCAGGTTAAAAGGGGGTCCAGCGATTAATCGTAGTGCTTCACGCAGTCAGAAATCTACTTTCATCCCTAGTAATAGCCGCTAAAGGCGACGCATCAGGCTCCAGTTTCAGAATGACAATTCCAGTTTCGCGGAAGTATTCGTTGGTTACAGATTCGCAGTTCACGCCGCTAGTTATGGACTTAGCTGTCATTCTGGCGATGTTCACTGGCTCTCTTTCTACGACCGCTAACTACGCTGGTGTGCAAAACTTAAGGTCCAAAGTAACTTTCGCATGAGGTGTCACTGAAAAGTGGCATAGCTCGACGAAACTTGGATCATACGCTCGTATAAAGAACAGCTACGGCGTAGTACAGAAGGTACCTGAAAGAAATACGCAATGAGACGAACGGAATCACTTATGTACAATGACAGTTACATTCAAGTCACCGCGATTCATGATGTCCCGTGGACATTACAGAAAATCGGACAGGATTCTTAATTGGGTGTGTGATTTCCGCGGATGGCAATGCATGCTCTCGCTCTTGTTCCCACAGTGGCCACAAGGTTGGTCAGGAGCTGCTGTGGTAGGGCGCTCCATTCCGCCTCCAGCGCCGTTTACAGCTGCTGCAAGGTAGTTGGTTGATGTGGACGTGCTGCACCACCTCTCTCCACAGCATGCCAGTTTAAGTCGGAGGAAGGGGCAGGTCAGTCCAGCCCTCAAATATCCTCTCGTTCAAAGAGCTCCTCTACCTGCGTTGTTCCATGCGATCGCGCGTGGCCATCTACAATGAAGTCAGAACCGAGTAACGCACCCCCGAAAAGACACGAGTGGGGAAGGAGTGCAGTTTCACAGTAACATCGACCAGAGAGTGTACACTGTTCTACTGTCGCAGGTTCGAATCCTGCCTCGGGCATGGATGTGTGTGATGTCCTTAGGTTAGTTAGGTTTAAGTAGTTCTAAGTTCTAGGGGACTGATGACCTTAGAAGTTATGTCCCATAGTGCTCAGAGCCATTTAATTTTAGCTTGAATTCCACAGGCAATTTATAAATGTTTATATTTCAATTTATAAATGTTTATATTTATTGTAGTCAAGAAAGTTAACACGTTCGAAGAAAGCTCTTGATTCGTGTGGACCAGCTCTGTAAGCTACCAGTCTGATTCTCCTTTGCACCTAGGGTAGCCAAAATACTGTAGATGGTTCACGTCCTGGAGCTGCCCACAGTCCCAGTATGGTGATGGTATGATGTGGATTCTCCAGAGGTGTTGACGGTAGCAGTTGCGGTTGAATCTCAGTCTGGCAATGGTTCTTAAAAACTGCCCCTTGTTCCGTATGCCAGACGAGCTGTATTTAATATCCCATTTTTCAGCGTATTAGTGGGTCGTCGGTAATTGTCGGTGGGTATGTTTTTACCCGGTAACCTTCTGCCGATATTCGGTTCCCACACGTTGTTCCGTTCAGTTCTGGCCATTACCGTAACTACAGCAATTAGATCACCTGCTGGAATTCCATTCTTTGTCAATTGATCAGCTTTCCCATTTCCCACGATCCCAGTATGTCCCGTGATTCACACAAATGATACCTCCTTACCTGTTATTTGTAGCTCTGATAACAGCAGCAGCAACTGTTTTAACACGCTAAATAACAGCTCTCATTGTCCTTACCAACTGATATCAGTATTTCCACCGCTGTGGGCGAATCCGTTATTATTACGTAGTATTGTTCACTTTGAGGGGAAGGCAGAAAGAACTGGTGGTGTTTTTCTTATGGCCTCAGTGCAACTTACGGAAGACAAAACTGACTCTTGTTGATGGATCGCAATTACGGAGATGTTCCGAACATGCGTCTAATATTTAAACCAGTGTACCACCTTACCTTTCTATGTCCTTAGAAGCGGCTGGTAATGAGGGAAAGTGAGCGCATTTCCCAGCAGTAGTGCTCTGTTTTACGATCACTGAGCTGGTTGATTGTGAATTCTACTTTTTCTAACAGTTTTTTTAAACGTTCCCGGCTGTCAGTATTTCAAGAATCAGTAGCTACAACTGGAATTTATATAGTTTTTTTGAGTGTTTTTAAACGTTAGGTGGGAGTTGAGGAATATGACATTCTCCGAATAAAAGTGGCGAATATTTTAGCGTTATTAAGAAAGGAGAGCTTATTTGTATGGACCGATCACGGAACGGTTACAAAAGTAGATAAGGATTAGTGAAATGTCATTTGAAAATTAACTACTTTCGAAATTTTGAAAGCTCTAAAACCACAGAGTGAACGTTTCAAATAAAAGGTAGAAGAAATAAGAAGAAAAAATCTCTTCTGCGACAACAAAGCAGCTACCTTTGGCTAATTACACACTAGAGAGGTGCTCCAAGAACTAACAAATCTCCTTGCAGTTGATACAATTGTGAGAATGAACTGTGCAAGAGTTTGGAAGCTACTGAACCTTAATTAGTCTCTCGAGTGCCTCCCAGAATTCAGATGTGGAGACCTCCCTCGTCATCCTATATACTGTACAGTATACCTTTGCTTGCGAAAAGTTCTCCATCCTTGTTGACACCACGGTAGAAGAGTCCATTCCACCTGGACAACATAGTGATCGGCTTTTTTGAAAATAATTTATTATCCGACACAATCACATATATTTCTTTACGAAGGCAACGTGGTTTCTGCGTGGTGGTAATTGAACCACGGCCTGTATTGTATGATATGGGGAAGGCCGATCCCGGCCGACACAAGTCTTTTCGTTGGGAAGGAAATGTGGCAGTGTCGGATAGTAAATTATTTGCAGATGTAAGTTCTACAACTGTGCTGAAGACATCATTGGATTTCGCCGTGCATTTGAGGCCAGATGTCGGCTCTGTTGCGGAGCGGGTATAGCCCCTGTAACGGCTCGTGACGAATGTTTCCCTCGTCAGGCAACCATAGCTAAACTAGCGGGGCATGACTGTTTATGGCGCACTTACAGATTGGACTGGTATCTGTGTCTCACCTGCTTCAAGGTGTCTGGGACCTGTAAACTTTCCCACGAGGCTGCTCGTTGGTCATTACGTTGTTGTGACAGTATGGATTTAGTTCTTTGTTTTTAGTTATATTTGAAACGCATCATTCGAAATAACAGTATCCCAATAGCTCTTAATTTTCATTCCGATAGTCCTTACATATTCAGAACTGTAAAATTTTCCACTCCATAAGCCGGCCGCGGTGGCCGAGCGGTTCTAGGCGCTTCAGTCCGAAACCGCACTGTTGCTACGGTCGCAGTTTCGAATCCTGCCTCGGGCATGGATGTGTGTGATGTCCTTGGGTTAGTTAGGTTTAAGTATTTGTAGGTCCAGGGGAGTGATGAAAAAAAATGGTTCAAATGGCTCTGAGCACTATGCGACTTAACTTCTGAGGTCATCAGTCGCCAGGAACTTAGAACTACTTAAACCTAACTAACCTAAGGACATCACGCACATCCATGCCCGAGGCAGGATTCGAACCCGCGGCCGTAGCGTTCGCGCGGTTCCAGACTGAAGCGCCTAGAACCGTTCGGCCACAACGGCCGGCAGTATGGATGTAGATGTAGACTAAAATATCTGTTCGTGAGGAAACCATGACGGCCTCTTACATTAATATCTTTCTGTTTCTAGCGTCTTCTCCTGGCGACTGGTCTTAACGTTCGTATACTATCGCATAGTACTGTTGGAATGCATACATATACGCTACTGAGTAACGAATGAGGCACAAGACTCGAAACCGCCTAAAACGTTTCGTTACACGCATGTATTCTTCCCCACAAGCAATTGTTATCGATTCGATACTTTTCATTCCTTCCATTGCGTACGCTCATTGGCCCAAGTCGGTAGTGAAACAGAGTAACGAACGTATTTTCTCGCTCATCACGATTTTTTTCTTTTGTCTCGTATACGGGGTGTGTCTCTCTCGGGCTGAATCGGAATTATTTGCCATCCTCGAATTCAAAACTCTCAGATACGTTTTGTTGTCCTGTGAATCCAAACGTCGTGCGCGAGCAACAGATGGCGTGAGTGATTCGTGTGGTAACTGTAACGTCTCCATCAACAATTAGTTTGCTTATGATTCTTAGAATACGCTCAGCATCTTTCATGATATTAAATCTTCCTCCATGTCAGCCTAACTGCCGTGGAACAGGTCATCCTGTAACCTCCACCCTATCCGAAACCACTCTGCGTCCAAAAGGAAAATAAAACTGTATCTTTTATCATCGGCGTACCTTACCTCTCAACATGTCCCATCTATCTAGCTATATTCTTTCTATCTAACAGGGGACCAGCGTCTCGGACACGCTTTTCTCATCTCTTGCTATTAGGTGTTGTATTCTTTCCATCTCATGTGCTAACCTTGCCCTGTTATTTCTTACTCTTCCCCTGACCACTGAACGTCTGTTCCTCGTTGATTCCTTCTCTAGTGTGTCATACGTTCTTTTTAGATGTAACTATTCACAATGGACAAGAATGTAATAACGAAATTGTTTAATGTTAATAAGACCAGTACTTCTTAAATTCTACATGTTAATTACTATACTTACTATCATCATCATTATTACTGTAATACTGTACATTCCTCATATACAAACTGTAGTATTTGCTCACTGGAGTCTGATTACATCAAACAGAGAGCATGTAGTCTGTAGTCTTGCTACCTGAAATAAATGAATAAATAATGTCATTAGTGAGCTGAGGTGAATGGAGAGCTTAGTTATATCATACAATGACTCGTTATGTTACTCACGTGAGTTAACACTATAGATAATTTAGTACATGTTCTCATCACATAGTGTAATCATCATGATTTTACTTTAAGAATTATAGGAACGAGCTACTTTATGTATTTTTATTCATATCAGTAGCGTTTCGAATTTCGCCCATCTTCAAGTAGTATAAAACGTATTTAAATCTTCAATCAGTATGTTGTTAAAAACATCGACTGTAATTTAGATGCTGTGGCTGCCCTGCGCAAAATAGTTTTGTTTGCCTACCACATTTCTCGAGTTGTCGTTTGTGACACATCGATACTCTGAGAGTTTGACGCAAGGATTTAGATTGTGTCGATTTCTGCAACTCCGCCGTGAACCAGAGTATCTGGCACTATGTTGCGCGCACTTGCCTGAGTCAAGTTGTAACATTTTGTGTGTCCATCGACCGAATTTAACTGAATAAGTTCTCCAGAGAATGAAAGACTGAATGAAATTGTAAAAGTCGCGTGGTATGACGTGACCTGTTCTGGCGCAGAGCACCAAAGATGACTGTTGCGATCCGATGTACTCAAAAGCGATCGAAGACATTTTTTAAACCTAACGGCGGGGAAACAAAATATGAGATACAATGTGAAAACAAAATGTGTACTAAATCCTATACCACTTATATTTTGTCTGTCACACAGACGCACGTTATTACAGTTCATTGTAATTTATAGTTAAAAATAAGTAATGTGAATAGTTTCGATATGAAACGTCTCAGTATATAAGGAAGTACGACATATAAAAAAAAAAGTCAATGGATATTTACCTGTTTCTGAGGAATTGTAATTATTAGCACAAAAGCTAGTTTATGTGGCATTGTCAGCCGCGATAATGTTTGAAAAAATGTTTAAAGTAAGTTTCTCTTTAGCTTATTAAAAATTAATTCTAAACTGAATGCAGTTACTTGACTTGTTATTTAAATAGCAATCACCAGTTAATTTCTCATGCCCTACGTTCACAAATGTTTAATTGCCATTTTAGTACAAATTTTCATAGAATTCATCGACGGCTCCACAGGAGGAAGGAACTTGAAAGAAGTTGTCGTAATCAGCAAACTACTATTCGTCACTGAATGGTAATTCGCTGTACTTTATTTCCAAACGTAGGTCCCTTCGGCCGCATCTCGTGGTCGTGCGGTAGCGTTCTCGCTTCCCACGCCCGGGTTCCCGGGTTCGATTCCCGGCGGGGTCAGGGATTTTCTCTGCCTCGTGATGGCTGGGTGTTGTGTGCTGTCCTTAGGTTAGTTAGGTTTAAGTAGTTCTAAGTTCTAGGGGACTGATGACCATAGATGTTAAGTCCCATAGTGCTCAGAGCCATTTGAACCATTTTGTAGGTCCCTTCCGTAATCTTGTTGAAATCCAGGCTCAGAAGCTATTCGGTGAAAATTTGATTACAATCCCCACTTTTGTTTCCCAGAAAAGTGTATCAAAATTATCGATCGCTTCTTTCAAGTATCCGATCGTCACTGCACGGAACAAGATGCGCTTATGTCGAAATCCGGCATACTCGCAAGGGGCTAAAAAACCACATCTTCTAAAACATCAGGTACCATAGTTAACAGCAAAATACTCTCACCATTTTCCCCCATTCAAAATATTTATAATAATATAAAGTGCCGGAGGGGAAAAATGAAAATCTCGTCCGCCTTTATTGCTGACGTGGTTAACGGTAGATCACCATGTGCTGCCGAAACCATACCTATTGTTGTAGAGAGATGGTTGAAACGTACGTACGTACTGCGTCTTCTGAAAACAGGTTCTGACCCGCCACTTGACGCCGTACAATGCACTGCACACGTGTACGTCCTGCCAGGCGCTGTACTATTGTGTCTTCAGAGTCACTAAGTCTTATATCACTTTAAACAGTTCTTCATCCATGTTCGGGAAGATAATTTTTAATTAGTCTCTATCGTTACACAGCCATATTGCTGGAAAATGCACTCCACTCGAACCATTCTATCGGATGACCTGCCCAGAAAGTCGGTAGCCGTACTGAGGCTTTTGTATTTGGTGATGATACAGCGAAAATGCCCGGTTCGACGAAATATTTGGGAAAACTATGAAAGTGGAACGATACTGATTTTGGTTTTCTTCTTCTTGTTTGCAGGTAAGCACGCGTGGTTGTGACTTCTCTACTGTCGTGGCGGCGCGGTAAGTTACGCGACGCAGAGATGATTTTTGCAAAACAGGGTCTCAACTGTGGCTGTTCATTTTTACCTTCCTATAAAAAACATACAAAGAGTAACAACTAAAGGACTTTATTAAAACTTGCAACACGTATGAAAGATACACTGAATCAAAAATTGCATGTTGTTAGCACGGAGTCGTACACCATACTGCTCTTGTACAGAACAACACTCTCTAAATCACACGCGTCGATGGCATGAAGCAATATTTTTTTTTTTTTCACAGTGACCTCCACGACTGTTTGGTTACGTATTGAAGCAGTTAAGCCATCGCCGTTTTCCCCTTACGCTGCTCCATATCTGGTGATACAAAGCGGTTTGCACACCTTCGTTATAATTCAATATGGCAGAACCACGACCGCCTCCATAAATAGATGGGGTGAGAGAGAGGGGGGGGGGGGGGCTGCAAATGTTACAGACGCACACACAGTTCCGCTAATTCAGACCTCACCTGGGCAAGCAACTCCCAGAGGACAACACCCCCACAGCTTCACCGAGTCAAGATGCAGACAATCCAGTTACATCGCAACAGCTGCGGGATGCAACTTACTGACACGCGAAACTCCGCCTCCATCACGTTTTATTACACCATCAGGTCGAAAAATCAAACATACTGGCCGCCCCACGCTTTCGCCCAGCAAAGCCATATTTCCGTGGGACACACTCAGAGAAACCACCATCAGCGATACGTCCTCCAGCGCCTGCAGTCCCACCACCTGCAGCCACCTACCACAACACAGTTCCAGATAAAACGTGGCAACCTTCCGCAGGTTTGTTCGCTCGAGCAGAGCGGCAGATGCACCTCAAAATCACCCGTCTTCCCGGAGATTCCGGATATAGCCAGCGTTAAACACATGGCCCATCTGCTACCTGCAGTTGCTGAGATCCATGCCATAGATGGTAATGGCAGAAACGGTCTAGCTGTTTTCGGAGCGTGGCACCATCGGTCACTCACCGTTCAACACGCAAAAGAGGGAGGCTACGGTGGTGACTTATCGTTCGTCACGCATCGATAGTGCGAGAGGTCGAGGCAAGAGATTTAGTGTGGGTTATTATTTGCAGAAGAGCAGTGTGGTTTACGACTCCTTACGAACCTCATGCATTTTGTGTTTCGATGTATCTGTCATGTGTTTTGCGAATATTAATAACGTTCGTTACATATTACCCTTTATCCGTCTTTTATATTAGGTTAAAAGTGAGTAACTGCACACTTTTATCGTAGTTAAAAGCGATTACGAGGAAGGAAACGCAACCGCACATTTTCAGGGCACAGTACAGCACAGCACAGTATTTTCTTTCTCGCAGTCGGTCTTAGCCTGTACGTTGCTGTATATAGATATATACAGGGTCGTACGGGACTACAAGTCCCACCGCCACACCTTCACCTGCCCATGTTGGGCAAAATTATTCTGCCTGACTCTTGTAGTACTATCACCGTCAGAGGGTGGTACGGGACTACAAGTCCCACCGCCACACCTCCAAAGCGAATTCACTGCCCTGTGGATATTTACTGCCTCACCAACTCAGACCGCAATAGACCGGTGACGCTGTATTGTAACATATCACCCCGGACTACAAGCTCTCCACCGTGCTGGGTGAGTCACCTAACGTTACCGCTGGATATACTTCGTGAACCACATCAAATACTGACGAATCGATCCCATAGACCGAACGTGAGGAGAGGGGCTAGTGTAATTGGTTAATACAAACCATAAAAAATGCACGGAGGTATGTTTTTAACACAAACCTACGTTTTTTAAATGGAACCCCGTTAGTTTTGTTAGCACATCTGAACATATAAACAAATACGTAATCAGTGCCGTTTGTTGCATTGTAAAATGTTAATTACATCCGGAGATATTGTAACCTAAAGTTGACGCTTGAGTACCACTCCTCCGCTGTTCGATCGTGTGTATCGGAGAGCACCGAATTACGTAGGGATCCAAAGGGAACGGTGGTTGACCTTAGGTACAGAAGAGACTGGAACAGCACATTACGTCCGCATGCTAACACCTTTTTATTGGTCTTTTTCACTGACGCACATGTACATTACCATGAGGGGTGAGGTACACATACACACGTGGTTTCCGTTTTCAATTACGGAGTGGAATAGAGTGTCCCAAGATGTCAGGCCAATAGATGTTCAATGTGGTGGCCATCATTTGCTGCACACAGTTGCAATCTCTGGCGTAATAAATGTCGTACACGCCGCAGTACATCTGGTGTAATGTCGCCGCAGGCTGCCACAATACGTTGTTTCATATCCTCTGGGGTTGTAGGCACATCACGGTACACATTCTCCTTTAACGTACCCCACAGAAAGAAGTCCAGAGGTGTAAGATCAGAAGAACGGGCTGGCCAATTTATGCGTCCTCCACGTCCTATAAACGCCCGTCGAACGTGTACCTCACCCCTTATGGTAATGTACATGTGCGTCAGTGAAAAAGATCAATAAAAAGGTGTTAGCATGTGGACGTAACGTGCTGTTCCAGTCTCTTCTGTACCTAAGGTCCATCACCGTTCCCTTTGGATCCCTACGTAATTCGGTGCTCTCCGATACACACGATCGAACAGCGGAGGAGTGGTACTCAAGCGTCAACTTTAGGTTACAATATCTCCGGATGTAATTAACATTTTACTATGCAACAAACGGCACTGATTACGTATTTGTTTATATGTTCAGATGTGCTAACAAAACTAACGGGGATCCATTTAAAAAAACGTAGGTTTGTGTTAAAAAACATACTTCCGTGCATTTTTTTATTGTTTGTATTAACCAATTACACTAGCCCCTCTCCTCACGTTCGGTCTGTGGAATCGATTCGTCAGTATTTGAGGTGGTTTACGAAATATACCCAGCGGTAATGTTAGGTTACTCACCCTGTATATATATATATATATATATATATATATATATATATATATATATATATATATATATATATATATATATATATATGTGTGTGTGTGTGTGTGTGTGTGTGTGTGTATATAACGACAGGGTGAGCATTAATGACTCCGACAAACTGCAGAGATGGTTTCCCGACTGGTAATGGAGGAAAAGAGTTCCTACGAACATGTGTCCGGAAATGGACGGTGTACGAACAGCTGCAACAAATCGTGCCGGAACGCGGTACAGACCTGCATCGCATCTACGTCACTAGAGACGCTCAAAGTGGCCTGCATGGGGTTGCATGTGGTAAGGATAGTCGAGGCTGTCATGAGGATATATATAATCGTACTTTGGCTTACACCGTGTTGGCAGGTCACTTACCCCGGTAGCTGAGTGGTCAGCGTGACAGTTAATCCTAAGGGCCCGGGTTCGATTCCCGGCTGGGTCGGAGAGTTTCTCCGCTCAGGGACTGGGTGTTGTGTTGTCCTAATCATCATCATTTCATCCCCATCGACGCGCAGGTCGCCGAAGTGGCGTCAAATCGAAAGACCTGCACCAGGCGAAAGGTCTACCCGACGGGAGGCCCTAGCCACACGACATTTCCATTTACCTGGAGCTTGTACTAGGGTTCGTCTCAATATTTTGTAGAACCCAGTCCTCCAAATCTGGTGTACGCACAGTCCACCGCTTCCCTGCACGTTCCTCTATTTGAAAGGACCATGATCACACAAACTCCCAAAAAGGGCTAGAAATGTTGTGTGATGTGGCTGGTGTTTGTGAAGGTACTTGTTTTGATATAGCCGTGCTGCCTTTCGACTCTTTCCATCTGCTTGGACGTAAGAAAACACCATCTCGGCTTGTTCCCAACTAGAATACCGGACCATTCTGCTGTTTACAGTATGCTGCGTTAACACACAGCCTGCAACACGCAATGAATACAGGGAACGCGGTCAGAAGAACTTTCATTCGTCAGCACCATCTACCGTGGCAACGATGCATTTCCGGACACATGTTCATAGGACCTTTCTTCCTCTGTTTCCAGTCAGGAATCCGTCCCTGTAGTTTGTCGATTTTATTAATGTTCACCCTGTATATAACCTATTTCTGTCGGAATGTTTTATTAGAGTACTGTGTGAAAATCTGAAGTAAATCGGTCAGGAACTTTTCGAGTTTTTTTCTAACAACGTTTCCCCTTCCTGTGTTAGTATAGATTTATTGCATTATTTTTGTAATGCTCAGTATAATCAATTAGTCACTACGGCACTGCGCAAATAACAATGCATAGCACTCAGTGCATTGAATACTGATAAATTTCAGTTCAGATGCTTAAATTAAAAATATTTAATGTATTACACTCAAATGAGTTGATCAGTACTTTCTGAACATATATACAAATTGTACAGTAACTTGACTTTGGATATAATCGTCCAGTGTAAACAACGTGGCGGATGTTGCACTATTTACATGTATCAACAAAGAAAATAGAGTTGATGATGCAATTCACGAGCCGGCCGGTGTGGCCGTGCGGTTCTAGGCGGTCAGTCCGGAACCGCGCGACTGCTACGGTCGCAGGTTCGAATCCTGCCTGGGGCATGGATGTGTGTGATGTCCTTAGGTTAGTTAGGTTTAATTAGTTCTGCGTTCTAGGGGACTGATGACCTCAGATGTTAAGTCCCATAGTGCTCAGAGCCATTTGAACCATTTTTTGCAATTCACGAATTTTATAGATAAACAAAAACCGTTATTTTGCTCGGTGCAGCTAAAGCATTTAAATTCCAGAAGATATTTTTAACGACGTGCTGATTGAAAATTTAAATAGAGGGAGTGGACAAAAATATGGAAACGCCAGAAAGGCAAAACATTTTTGTGCCTAATGTGGTGTAGGGAAACCGTTAGCATTCAATATGGCTTCCAGTCATCTCGGAAATGGATAAATACAAGTCCTGTATGGTTCTCAAAGGAATCTTGTACCATTCTGCTTGCAAATAGTGGCCAGTTCAAGTAACAATGATGGAGGTGGATACCTGTGACGCACCCTTCTCTTCAAAGCAGACCACAAAGGCTGAACAATATTGAGTTCTAGTGACTGGTGGGCAGGGGGATGCGTCAGTTCATTCTAGTTCTCACTAAACCAGCCCTGGAAGACGCGAGCTATGTGAACAGCGCCCTGTCGTCTTCGAACATGGCGTCACCATAGGTGAGTATGTACAGTGGGATGAACCTGACCAGGCAAAATGATTACATAATCCTTGGAAGAAATTCGATTTCTCTGCCTCGTGATGACAGGGTGTTGTGTGCTGTCCTTAGGTTAGTTTAAATAATTCTAAGTTCTAGGGGACTGATGGCCATAGATGTTAAGTCCCATAGTGCTCAGAGCCATTTGAACCATTTTTTGAAGAAATTAGACCTACAGATCAACCATGGGGCACGCGAATACTAAGATATGGCTGCCCAAATCATCACCGAACCCCAGCCTTGTTTCATTTTTTGGACGTAAACTCGGCTAGAATTTGGAAACAGCTTACTCCTTAGTGCAGGTTTTATGGCTTCGGCACCACGATTTTACTGCTACGGGTATTTGTGTCAGTGATGGGTAGTTTTGGAACTGCAGCTCGCACCTACAATACCCTGCTCATGACACTCCCTTCCTGTGGTTTTGGTGCTCACATGGTTGGGCAGTGTGATATTCCTATCTGTAGTTTGTGACGTTTGCAGCTGTCGTCCTCTTAATTTTCTTCACAAATCTCTTCAATGACCATCTGCCACAATCACACAACACACACGTTCGTCCGTGTTGTCACTTAACGGATGATGTTTTCCGCTTTCCCTGTACGCGGCACGACTCTTTCTTACAGCGCCTCTTGAAACACCAAACACTTCGGCTACCTTGGTTATGGAAGCACCAACACTGTAGCCACGTTCGAATTCACTGAACTCCGACATAATGCACTCACGACTGAACTTGCACCGTATTGAGGACACGGCACGGGTGCCATTTGTGGTCAAATACAACAGCGCAACCTGCAGACTTGGCCAGCATCTTCATCCATTACGGTCAAGCACGGATATCTCGCGATGTTTCCATATTTCTAGCCAAACGCTGTATGTATTAAGCTAATTGAAGATAGGCGCGTATAGGTATAAATAAAGATACACAAAAAATGGCCGGCCGGGGTGGCCGAGCGGTTCTAGGTGCTACAGTCTGGAACCGCGCGACCGCTACGGTCGCAGGTTCGAATCCTGCCTCGGGCATGGATGTGTGTGATGTCCTTAGGTTATTTAGGTTTAAGTAGTTCTAAGTTCTAGGGGACTGATGACCTTAGAAGTTAAGTCCCATAGTGCTCAGAGCCATTTGAACCATTTTTGAACAAAAAATGGCTGGTTGTCTTATTTCTTAAGGCAATGTAATCCACAGCTAGGGAGCTCAACAACCAATAAAAGAAATAAACTGAAGTATGAATTTGTGTCAACACTCACAGTCACATGAGTGCAAATTTTTTTTTTTTTAAATGTACGTAATCTCATTCAGTAACGAATACTTCGAAACGGTTCAGTAACGAATACTTCAAAACGGGTGTGTCTATCGACATCGAATAAATACGCTGTTAAGTGCAGTCGCTACTTTTGCAGCATTACTGACGTGGTCAATATGGTTCTCGAGAGAGACGTCGAGTGGCTCTATCAACTTTCCTCAATATTTCGTCGGCGCAAACGACCGACTTCTTCAGGTGCAGCGAACACGCTGCTGAAGCTGTAACCGAAGCTTCGTATTTGCACCAAGTTGAGAAGAAACTGCATAGGAGTGAACGCGCCAAATTCGGCGACCAATAGCGCAGGTATCCTGGTCGGTGGCGAATGAAAGAGACAGCTACGCCACCTGTCGGGCGATGAACCAACAGCTTCGACACACGCGCAGAGGCTAAAGTCGTGTATCGAAGCTGTTGGTTCATCGCCCGACAGGTGGCGTAGCTGTCTCTCTCACTACTGACCAGGATATCCGCGCTATTAGTCACCGAATTGGGCGCTTCATGCTCGCGACGTTTCTTCTCAAGTTGGCGCAAATACGAAGCTTCGGTCAAAGCCTCAACGTAAAGTTTGGCTCCACAATCTGATAATCAAATTACGCCACTTCCGGACAACTTTAAGACAGAAGCCGCATCGATGACCAAAACTCAACAATTCCGTCTGTTGCTGCGAGAATTTCCACCCGCACTGTACCACGGGTACCAGTCAGCTTGTCTGCAGACGACACGGCTTTCTTAACTACTGCAAACGTGTCGTCTGACCCAGTTCTAGCACGAATGCAACGCCAACCAGACGTCATGGAGCAGTGGGCACATGGCAGTAAAATACAAGTGAACCCGAATAAGACGAAGGCTGTCGTATTTACGAAGAAGAGACCACCATTGCCGGCCGTTGTGGCCGAGCGGTTCTAGGCGCTTCACTCTGGAACTGCGCGACCGCTACGGTCGCCGCAGGTTCGAATCCTGCCTCGGGCATGGATGTGTGTGTGATGTCCTTAGGTTAGTTAGGTTTAAGTAGTTCTAAGTTCTAGGGGACTGATGACCTCAGACGTTAAGTCCCATAGTGCTCAGAGCCATCTGAACCATTTAGACCACCATTATGACACACTCCGGTGCTCCGGTCAGCCAATTCCTTGGTCCAACACGTTCAGATACCTAGGTGTCCATCTCGGCGCACTAAAGCCGTTTCTAAAGAGCGCAGATCTGAGTGCGCGAACAGAAGCACAACTTTACCTCGCCACGGTAGAACCAACTTGATTGTACGGATGAACATCGTGGGGAATAACGTGCAAAACCAACAACAACAACCTACAAGTCCTTCGAAATCGATGTTTACGTTGGATTACAGGAGCCGCCTGGTAGGCGAGAAACCGAGACCTTCACCGCGAACTCGGTGAGATACACCTTAAAGACAAAGTGAAAGACAAGGCCACAAAGACGTTGGACAATCTCGACGCCCTCCGAGGCGTAGTATGCCCAACAGGTCCAGTAGGGCAGTTGAACACGCACCAAAAATACAAAGTTGCCGAGTCAACAGTGTTCGATCCTCCATAAACCAAGACATTAAAACGAAGAGAGATTACCAGTCCTACAAATCTGCCCATGTGAAAAAGAAAAATTAAACATCAGCTGGTTCATGGACCTAATGAGCGCCTGAAACCTGGCTGACTGAAGCAATAAATAAAATGTGCAAACCTTTTACTTGTACCAAACACTACAGAAGTATAACTCACAGAACCACAGAAGGTGATGAGATTTCAAGCAACACGCACACACACACACACACACACACACACACACACACACACACACACAAATAAAAGACAGCCTCAACAGTTTGTCCGCCGCACATGAAGTTGTTTGTCAGCTGCGCCGACGAATTCTTGTGCAAATTTCACGACGACATCTGACGTCTCGGCCGAGAACCATATTTACAACTAGTCCGTCGGGCATGTCTCAAGCAACACAGTACTAACGTAGTTTAATGCACTGTGGCTCCTCTGTTCTGAGGGGTAGTGCAGCAGCCTGGTGCCATTTGTGAGCGCCTCTCGCAGACAGAATTGGGGTGACACTGGAGAGTATCGCTGGAGCGCCTCCTGGAGCCGGCTGGGTCCCGCCTCCCGTGGCAGGGCGTGGTGGCCCGCAGCTCCCCACGCAGTCTCGCCCCTCGGGATTCGGGCCTGCCCTCCCCCAGGCACCGTGGCAACGTCGCCCACCCGACAAGTGCTTCCTTGCCGGCGCCTTCGTGGCCGCATCCCGTCTCCTTACGCAGGAGCAATTTCCTCTCGTTTCTCATTTAAAAGTGGCCGACGCCGAGCATAATTCCCAATCTGCATCTACATCTATACTCCTTACGTCACCTTAATATATATACTAATGACCAGCCCCTCCCCCAAGGCACCGAAAGCTTCATATATGCAGATGATTGCGCCATTACCGCTCAAGCAGACAGCTTCGAAACTGTTGAACAAAATCTGTCAGAAGCTCTCGAACAGCTTGCCACCTACTGTAAGGGGAACCGTCTCAAACCCAACCCAGGGAAAACCCAAACCTGCGCCTTCCACCTAAAGAACAGACTATCTGCAAGAAGATTACAAGTTAACTGGGAAGGAGTGCCCCTGGAACATTGCGAAACACCAAAATACTTAGGCGTCACCTTGGATAGATCAGTCACCTATAATAAGCACTGCATGAACACTAAACACAAAGTAGCCGCGAGAAACAACATTGTGCGCAAACTAACGGGCACTACATGGGGGGCACAGCTTGGAATAGTGAGAACGACAGCTCTTGCTTTTGCTATTCAACAGCGGAGTACGCGTGGCCAGTGTGGTACAATTCTAGCCACGCCAAGCAAGTGGACATACCGCTTAATGAATCCTGCCGCATCATCACAGGCTGTCTGAGACCTACCACGACTGATAAATTGTACTGCCTGGCAGGCGTGGCCCCACCAGACATCAGAAGGAAAGTAGCGGCCAGGAAGGAAAAGACAAAGGCGTTGACCTCACCTGCCCACCCGCTGTACAAACACCAGCCAGCCCGCCGTCGACTAAAATCTAGAAAAAGCTTCCTGCACACAGCAGAAAACATCGTCGGAACACCGCAGAAAGTGAGGCTGGCAATGTGGCGAGAAGAAAACGCGCACCTTGGGGAATGGTTAGTCGCAAGCGAAGAACTCCCTCCCGGCCATACGGAAGGGTGGACGACATGGAAATCTCTTAATAGGCTGCGCTCTGGTGTCACACGATCCAAAGAGAATATGCGCAAATGGGGCCTCTCAGATGAACCGGCGCTGTGTGACTGTGGACACACTCAAACCACCATCCACCTCACGCAGTGTGTGCTGTGCCCAAGCACCTGCACCATGAACGATTTGATGAATGCCACCCCGGAAGCTCTGGACATGCCCAGGTTCTGGTCCAAGACTCCATAAAATAAAAAACTACTTCTACATCTACATCTACATCTACATTTATACTCCGCAAGCCACCCAAAGGTGTGTGGCGGAGGGCATTTTACGTGCCACTGTCATTACCTCCCTTTCCTGTTCCAGTCGCGTATGGTTCGCGGGAAGAACGACTGTCTGAAAGCCTCCGTGCGCGCTCTAATCTCTCTAATTTTACATTCGTGATCTTCTCTGGAGGTATAAGTAGGGGGAAGCAATATATTCGATACCTCGTCCAGAAACGCACCCTCTCGAAACCTGGCGAGCAATCTACACCGCGATGCAGAGCGCCTCTCTTGCAGAGTCTGCCACTTGAGTTTATTAAACATCTCCGTAACGCTATCACGGTTACCAAATAACCCTGTGACGAAACGCGCCGCTCTTCTTTGGATCTTCTCTATCTCCTCCGTCAAACCGATCTGGTACGGATCCCACACTGATGAGCAATACTCAAGTATAGGTCGAACGAGAGTTTTGTAAGCCACCTCCTTTGTTGATGGACTACATTTTCTAAGCACTCTCCCAATGAATCTCAACCTGGTACCCGCCTTACCAACAATTAATTTTATATGATCATTCCACTTCAAATCGTTCCGCACGCATACTCTCAGATATTTTACAGAAGTAACTGCTACCAGTGTTTGTTCCGCTATCATATAATCATACAATAAAGGATCCTTCTTTCTATGTATTCGCAATACATCACATTTGTCTATGTTAAGGGACAGTTGCCACTCCCTGCACCAAGTGCCTATCCGCTGCAGATCTTCCTGCATTTCGCTACAATTTTCTAATGCTGCAACTTCTCTGTATACTACAGCATCATCCGCGAAAAGCCGCATGGAACTTCCGACACTATCTACTAGGTCATTTATATATATTGTGAAAAGCAATGGTCCCATAACACTCCCCTGTGGCACGCCAGAGGTTACTTTAACGTCTGTAGACGTCTCTCCATTGATAACAACATGCTGTGTTCTGTTTGCTAAAAACTCTTCAATCCAGCCACACAGCTGGTTTGATATTCCGTAGGCTCTTACTTTGTTTATCAGGCGACAGTGCGGAACTGTATCGAACGCCTTCCGGAAGTCAAGAAAAATAGCATCTACCTGGGAGCCTGTATCTAATATTTTCTGGTCTCATGAACAAATAAAGCGAGTTGGGTCTCACACAATCGCTGTTTCCGGAATCCATGTTAATTCCTACATAGTAGATTCTGGGTTTCCAAAAACGACATGATACTCGAGCAAAAAACATGTTCTAAAATTCTACAACAGATCGACGTCAGAGATATAGGTCTACAGTTTTGCGCATCTGCTCGACGACCCTTCTTGAAGACTGGGACTATCTGTGCTCTTTTCCAATCATTTGGAACCCTCCGTTCCTCTAGAGACTTGCGGTACACGGCTGTTAGAAGGGGGGCAAGTTCTTTCGCGTACTCTGTGTAGAATCGAATTGGTATCCCGTCAGGTCCAGTGGACTTTCCTCTATTGACCCTGCTTATATATCTGTATACTTTTATACTCTTTTTGTATGTGTTATATACTTGATATGTACGTGTTAATCATTCTCATTTTATGTACGATGCTTCTGACACGATTAAATAAATAAAACGCCACCTTATGGTGCCTGGCGGTGCTTAGATAGGGTACCGCTGTCACTTGTTCCCTTCCAGCTCCAGTCGCGAATGGTGCGTGGGAAGCGCGACTCGTATGTTGGTTGACTTGTCTGGGAAAGTACACTCTCAGAATTTTAGCAGAGAATCGCACCATGACGCAGAACGCTTCTCTTGCAGCGTCTACCACTGGCGGTGGCTGAGCATCTCTGCGACACTTTCACACTTACCAAATGAAACTGTAACGACATGTGCGGCTCTTCTTTGGATCTTCTCCATTGCCTTTATCAATCTTACCAGTTTAGGATCCCCGACTGACGGACAACACACACGAATCGGTCGAAGTGGGGTTTTGTAAACTACCTCCTTTGTGGCTGGACCACTATCCTTGAGAATTCTTCCAATGAGTCTGTCTGACATCAGTCTTACCAGCAGTTAGTTTTATGAGATCGTTCCACAACGCTCCCTAGGTATACTCGTATATACTTAATGAATATGGGGTGTTGCCGTATTGGTTTGTAATTGTGTAATCATGCAACAATGGGTATTTCTGCTATTTATACAGGAGTTAAGAGAAACACGGGATTTAAAAAAAAACAGTGGGTAAAATCGGTTTTATTACTTTTTGGGATTCTTTTTTCGCATTGCCGGTTAAGTAGTTCAGTTTAAATTTCTGTGATTAATTTATTAAAAACACTAACACATTCTTACAACTCCTTTATTAGTGTCTCATTCCTCGCCGTGGCAGCATTCCATCATTGAGAGAATCTTCTCCACCTACAGATTTTTTTTTAGGAGAGAAAAAGTCCGAGAAATTGGTGAAGATCTATAAATTTTTGCATTTCAGCCAAATCTTGCTTTACAGTCATTATGATTCTACATAAAGTTTTCTTTCTGGAAATGTAAACGTTATTTAACTGTGTTTCTTTAATTGCAATAAAAGTTAAAACACAGTTGTGGATTAAATAGTTGCCTTCAAATTGTGTAAGGCTAAATACGAGGGTTGGAACTTAAATAGTGGCAACTATTTATTCACAACCGATACAAAAGAGTTACATGTTCGACCCTGTTACTGTCCTTCAAAATATTCGCCACCGTTGTGTAGTACCCGTTGCCAGCAATGTGGAAGGCGTAGTATACCGTTAGCAGAGCCTAGTCTGTTGTTGATGGTGCTAATGGAGCGGTCTACTGCCTGTCGAATCTCTGGAAAAGTTCTGAAGCGAAAGCCAAGAAGCGGTTCTTCATCTTCGGAATCGAATCAAAGCCACAAGGGCCTAAGTCCTGGGAGTATGGTGGATGGTACAGTACTTCCCAGTCCCATCGACCGAACAGAGCAGCCACAGCTTGCGCTGTATGCACCCGCGCATTGTCGTGCAAAATGATGGGTAGGTTGCGCAGAAAGTGTCGCCATTTCTTTCGCGAAGCTGGTCGCAGGTGATCTCCAAAAACGAACAGTAATACTGTGCTCTGACGGTCTGCGTGGAGGAACGTAATGCGTTAGGATAACACCATCACATTCGTACACGAGAATCACCGTAACTTTAGACCGCCCCATTCGCACCATCAACAGAACAGGCACTGCTAACGATATACTACGCCTTCCACATCGCTGGCAACGGGTTCTACACAACGCTGGTGACTACTTTGAAGGACAGTAACAGGTGCAAACATGTAACTCTTTTGTATCGGCTGTGAATAAATAGCTGCCGCTATTTAAGTGCCAACCCTCATATGTAACGTTTTCTGTGTTAATTAAATTTTCGTAATTAAATATAATGGGTTTTATTGTCTTATATGATGGATTTTTTATTTTTTTGTCTGCGTGTTTTTTTGTTTTTTCTCTGTTTTTTTATTATTATTTTTTAATTAAATTACAGCAACTCTATTTATACACAGCACGTCAGCTGCCAACTTCTGCACTAGTCATCGATCCTCTCTGCACGTCTTCCTGCTTTTCGCCACAATCTTCTAGCTTGCCGACCGCTCTATTTACGACAGCAACATCCGCAAAAAGCTTCATCGAACGTCTGACAGTAACGACTAGGTCATTTATAAATATTGTGAAATCTAATGGTGCTATAACGGTCCCTTGGGGTGTACTCTAAGATATTTTTATGTCTGAAGAATTTTATCCTTTACGAATAATTTTCTGTGAAAGCCAATCACACATCTGCTCTGAGATTCCGTAAGCTCGTATTTTGTTCGTTACAACTGAATCAGAGGTTACGTCCGCTACCCAGGCTACGCCTAATCTTGGCATCTTGTACGCAAGAGTTACAATGTAGAAAAAGGGGAGGAAGAACGGATCAACAGGCACGTGGTCACACGAAAGCTTTTCGTTGGCCAAGGTTGTTAGGTAGCGTTGTGCGACAAGTAAATGAAAGTGAGTGTTCTAAGAAGAAAACTTCCTACCAAGTTCGGACCACGGGAAACTGGGATAACATTTTGAGAAATGCAGAAACTGATGAAGAATTCTTATTACAGATAAAGTAGTGACCTTTGCATTGGGTTTTATCGATAAACCACAGGAAACGAAATGGACCCGTAAGTCTTCGTATGAAATTTACGGTGGGCCTTTAAAAGTGCGCCCGCATCTCGTGGTCGTGCGGTAGCGTTCTCGCTTCCCACGCCCGGGTTCCCGGGTTCGATTCCCGGCGGGGTCAGGGATTTTCTCTGCCTCGTGATGGCTGGGTGTTGTGTGCTGTCCTTAGGTTAGTTAGGTTTAAGTAGTTCTAAGTTCTAGGGGACTTATGACCACAGCAGTTGAGTCCCATAGTGCTCAGAGCCATTTGAACTTTAAAAGTGCTTCACAATGGGAGTGCAGTAAACAAACAGAAAATAGGCAGGAAATGTACCACAAAGCTTGAATATGTAAATGATTAGCATTTCAGCTCACAAAATAGGAAATAACGCCTTCTACATTATATACAGGTGTAACGAGAGTAAGTTCAGATATTTTTATTTGCACACCTCGGTGTGCTAATTATTTTTTCTCTGTGTCAAACAGTCTTCCCACAAACACGTCACAAACTTCACGACTTGAGGTTTTTTGCAGGCCTGTCAGTACAGACTAACCATTTGCGTCCACGCATCCACACTTCAACACCTAACCTGCTGCCTAGGGGAAAATAAGCATTAATGGCTTGCTCTTGCCACATCCACTTGGAGGCACTAACCAACCTAAAAACACACGATTTGTAATACCTATTATTATTAGTCAGCAAATGATATAAATCCAGATGTAATGTTGTTCAGTAACCAAATGGTTCACATGGTTCTGAGCACTATGCGACTTAACTTCTATGCGACTTAACTTCTGAGGTCATCAGTCGCCTAGAACTTAGAACTAATTAAACCTAACTAACCTAAGGACATAACACACATCCATGCCCGAGGCAGGATTCGAACCTGCGACCGTAGCGGTCGCTCGGCTCCCGACTGTAACGCCTAGAACCGCACGGCCACACCGGCCGGCCGTTCAGTAACCGTCCTCAGTCATCAATAGAAATACTTGCACTTACACCCATTACTTCCTGTATTTAAGTCTTACGCAGCGGTTTCTCGCTCAGAAATGGCCTTGACTGTTGGTTGTTTGTGCGTGTAGAGTCTCATGCGAGACAGAAAGAACAGCGAGTGTCGAAATTCGACATCGCGAGGATAGTGGCGAGTGGAGACGTCGGTTTATCGTTCCGCAATATTGCTGCTCGTGTTGGTCGGGATCCCACGACTACTGTGCAAAAGTGGAGTCAATGGGCTCAGGAGGGCTATAGTACACGCCATGCAGGATCACAACGGCCCCACGCGTTTAGCGCCCGAGAGTAAAGATATACTATTAGCTCAGCTGTGGAGGATCGTACAGCCGCGTCACGTACCCTGAGTTAGGGGATGGGCTTTTCTGCAGCCAGGCGGGCATCCAGATGAACAGAGCGACGGCGTCTGGAGTGCCACGGACTGCCAACACTGCGACCATTGTTGCTGTTTCCCATGACGCAGCAGTAGGGAGTGACGTGCGGACACTGGTGTGCTCGACGTCTACACTGAATACAGGAGTGTAACGAGGTAGCCTGTTCAGTCCAGTTCCTGTTCTGTGTACAGCATCACGATGGACGTATCCCTGTGTGGAGGCTGTGAGGAGAATGGATGTTGCCACTTTCCATTCGTCATCGTCATAATGGGTCAGCACTGGCTTTATTTGGATAGGGTGCCATTGAGTACGCAATACGACTAACTACGATTTGCGCAGCCGGCAATTTGGACAGCAGCCGTTACACAACTGACATGTTAAAGCCGGAGGGTGCTATCTTTCAACAAGGTAATGCAATATAGCGTTTTGCCTGTGTTGAACTCGATACAGAGTGTTCCGACTGATGCCCTGCCAGCCCGTTTTCCAGATTTCTTTCCCTTCTGGTAATGAATTGCCGAGAGACGGGCACGCCAATACTCGGAAGCCACGGAGATTCATGATCTCTGGCGTAGATTTCAAGCAGCATGGAATGATGTACACGCACCTAACATCCAGGTTCTCTCCGATTCTGTTTCTAGCTAAGCTAGGGCCACTATTGCTGCCAGAGTGGCAACTCTGTGTACTGAATTTCCCTCTGTCTATACCCCAAACCGCGTACAGACTTAATCATGTGTTGTTCCTATTATTCTGTATGTGCACCATAAGAAAAAAACGTTAGTTGCTATCCTTCCTGTTGTTAAAATTTCAGTGGGTAGCAGTGCTCACGCATTATTGATCATTCGCCAAATCACTGTCAAGTGGGTTACATACGCGTGTATAAGGGGCGATCAAAAAATTCCCATTCGAAGGGCTTAGAGTCCAAAATCGGTATGCCGTTCAGGCAAAATCGCCTCGAGCACTGAGGCAATCATCACACCGACGCACCAGGTCGAAGACTGCCGTTTGGTAAAACACCGTGTTCTGCTGTATGAAGAAGTCAGTAACTGCCTGCTGCACATTGTCGTTCGACAGGAATTGTACACCCTACAGGGCGTCATATTCGCAAGGGAAGAGATCAGGACTATTGGGCGGATGCTCGAGTGTCAGCCACTAGAGCCTCACAGTTGAGGCTGACCTAGATTGAATGGCGCCTTGTGTCGCACCGCGGCTACTAGGAACGAGGCGCTCCGTTCCAAAACGTTGGTTTTCGACAGAGTTGCTGCCCCATACATATTCTTCATTGTCCGATGCATGTCTTGTCCTTCGGCAGCCAAGAAAACAATAACAGCACGTTGGTCTTGTCGGGACCTGTTTGGTAACAACGTCGCCATAGTTCACATTTCCACATTTACCGTACCTACGTCGGAAAAATCCGAACGGCACACTAAACCCTCGCTTAACTGTCGGTATTTATGTTCCCGCATCGTAGCAACGTCCTCAAACAGAAGCTGTTTGATCGTCCCCTATACAGGGTGGTCCATTGATAGTGACCGGGCCAAATATCTCACGAAATAAGCATCAAACGAAAAAACTACAAAGAACGAAACACGTCTAGCTTGAAAGGAGAAACCAGATGGCGCTATGGTTGGCCCGCTAGATGGCGCTGCCATAGGTCAAACGCATATCAACTGCGTGTTTTAAATAGGAACCCCCATTTTTTATTACAGATTCGTGGAGTACGTAAAGAAATATGAATGTTTTAATTGGACCACTTTTTTCGCTTTGTGATAGATGGCGCTGTAATAGTCACAAATGTATAAGTACGTGGTATCACGTAACTTCCACCAATGCGGACGGTGTTTGCTTCGTGATACATTACCCGTGTTCAAATGGACCGTTTACCAATGGCGGAAAAGTTCGATATCGTGTTGATGTATGGCCATTGTGATCAAAATGGCCAACGGGCAACCATCACAAAGCGAAAAAAGTGGTCCAAGTAAAACATTCACATTTCTTTAGGTACTACACGAATATGTAATAAAAATGGGGGTTCCTATTTTTAAAAAACGCAGTTGATATCCGTTTGACTTATGGCAGCCCCATCTAGCGGGCCAACCATAGCGCCATCTGGTTTCCCCCTTCAAGCTAGACAAGTTTCGTTCTTTGTAGTTTTTTCGTCTGACGCTTATTTCGTGATATATTTGGCTCGGTCACGATCAATGGACCACCCTGTATATTCTCCATTCCACTATAGAATGTTTGACAGTGGGTATGTCTGTAGCGAGTATACTTTAGCATTTCTTTCATTTCCATTCGAGGTTGTTATGTGCTGGAAGGATGCCTGCATGCATGATCTTTTATTAGCCTACTTCCATCTTGAAGACGAAAACAACATATGCCTTTAGAAGGTCCATGAGAATTATACGAAAACTGAAAATCTGATTGAAGAGAGTCCACTAGGCAACAATGCATTAGAGAGACGTTAGTGGCTGCGGCCGCTGAAATCAAAAGAGAACCCACGAATGATGACAAGCAAAGCGTTAGTACAATCTCTGGAAAGATATATGCACGAAGCATACAGAAACTAAAACCTTCATACCTTAGCAAAAGACCTGGCAGAGAACCAAAATTCTGGTCAAATGTAAGATCGCTAAGCATGTCTAAGGTTTCCACTTAGTCCTTTGTTTACTAGTCTGTTGTCGCAGTTGAATAGCAAAACAGAAGCCGAAGTTTTAAATTTCACGTTCAAGAAATCGTTCACGCAGGAGAATCGTACAAGCATACCGTCATTTGACCGTCGACAGACTCCCGTATGGATGACATAGTAATAAGCGTCCCTGGCGTGGAGAAACAACTGAAAGATTTGAAAGAAAATAAGTCACCAGGTCCGGATGGAATCCTAGTTCGGTTAACAAAGAGTACTCGACGGCATTGACCACTTAGCTAGCTTGCATTTATCGCAAATCTCTCGCTCAGCACAACGTCCCAAGCGACAGGAAAAAACGCAGATGACTCCTGTACATAAGAAGAGTAAGAGAACGGACCCGCGAAGTTGCAGACCAATATCCGTAACATCGGTTTGCTGCAGAATCCGTGAATATTTGCTCAGTTCGAATATAATAAATTTTCTTCAGACTAAGAAGCTTATGACCGCAAATCAACATGGTTTTAGAAAATGTCGCTCGTGCGAAACTCGACTTGCTGTTTTGTCACACGCCTAGGCGCTACAGTCTGGAACCGCGCGACCGCTACGGTCGCAGGGTCAAATCCTGCCTCGGGCATGGATATGTGTGATGTCCTTAGTTTAGTTAGGTTTAATTTGTTCTAAGTTCTACGGTAGTTAGGTTTAAGTTGTTCTAAGTTCTACGGGACTGATGACCTCAGTAGTTAAGTTCTATAGTGCTCAGAGCCATTTGAACCATTTGTTTCCTCACATGACATACTGTGAACAATGGGTGAAAGGCAACAGGCGGATTCCATATTTCCAGACTTCCGAAAAGCATTTGACACGTTGCCCCATAGCAGGCTGTTCGTGAAGGTACGAGCGTGTGTAATTAGTTCACAGATATGTGAGTGGCGCGAAGACTTCTTAAGTAATAGAAGCAAATATGTTGTCCTCGACGGCAAGTGTTGATCAGAGGCAAGGTTATCTTCAGGAGTGCCTGAGGGAAGTGGGATTGGACCACTGTTCTTTATATACATAAATGATTTCGCAGATATTGTGGGCAGCAAGCTGCGGTTGTTTGCTGTGATGCTGTGGTGTACAGTAAAGTGTCGAAGTTGAGTGACTGTAGGAAGATACAATGTGACTTATACAAAATTTCTTGTTTCTGTGATGAATGGCAGCTAGCTCTAAATGTGGGAAAATTTACGTAAATGCGGATGAGTAGGAAAAACAAACTTGTACTGTTCGGATACGGCGTTAGTAGTGTCGTGCTTGACACAGTCAAGTTGTTTAAATATCTAGCGTAGCTCTGCAAAGCGATGCGAAATGGACAGAGCGTGTAAGTATTGTGGTAGAGAAGACGGATGGTCGACTCCCATTTATTGGGAGAATTCTAGGAAACAGTGGTTCGCCTGTAACAGAGACCGCATGTAGGGCGCTGGTGCGACCTATGCTTGAATGCTGTTCAAGTGTTTCGGATACGTACCAGACTGGACAGAAGAGGGACACCGAAGCAGTTCAGAGGCGGGCTCCTAGATTTGTTACCGGTGGTTCGAACAACACGTGTTTCGTAAACTCAAACGGGAATCCGTAGAGGGAAGGCGACTTTCTTTTCGATGAACACTACTGCGAAAATTTAAAGAACCGGAATTTGAAACTTCCGAATAATTCTACTGCCGCCAACATACGTATATTGCGCTGGAGGGCCACGAAGTTAACGTACTAGAAAGTGTGGCTCATACGGAGGCAGACAGACAGTCGTTTTTCCCTCGCTCTATTTGCGAGCGGAACAGGAAAGTGCCGGCCGGTTGTGGCCGAGCGGTTCTAGGCGCTTCAGTCTGGAACCGCGCGACCGCTACGGTCGCAGTTTCGAATCCTGCCTCGGGCATGGATGTGTGTAATGTCCTTAGGTTAGTTAGGTTTAAGTAGTTCTAAGTTCTATGGGACTGATGACCTCAGATGTTAAGTCCCATAGTGCTCAGAGCCATTTTTTGGAACAGGAAAGGAAATGACTGGTAGTGGTACACCGTACCCTCCGCCATGCACCGTAGGGCGGCTTGCGGAGTATCTGTGTAGATGTAGAGGTAGAAATGAACTATTGTTTCCTGCGAATTTACACGTACAATATAAATTAACCATGCTGTAGCTAACATCAGCCTAACGCGAATCTCGAGTACGGCCTGGACACATTGATGCAATTTTGGAAGAACGGAGTTTGAATTCCTCGTGGTTCTCCTGCCTAAAGTTTCCGATGCTTTCGCTTAATCGCTCCAGGCGTATTCTTTAATGTACTCTTCAACACTTTCCATACATTTCTCCCTTTGAGATACTCGTCCAATGATCTAAAGGCTGTTTAAACGCTTACCTCCCGTGTTTTGCACATACACACATCACCCTCTCCCACTAGTCGAAACATAAGGCCATAACTTATTAGTCTGTAAAGGAAGAAAGGACAGATGATTAGGCTTTAGGGCCGGTCGACAAAGAGGGCACTGAATTTGGAGTTCAAACTCTGATACAGGTTCAGAGAAACCACTCTTTCACTGATGGATTTAGGGAAAGCAGAGAAGACCAAATTCCAAATGGCTGTATGGGAATTTGAACCCGGTTCGTCCCAAATGCGAATCTAGTGTCTTAACGACTTTGCCACATTCTGTGTTGAAGAAGTACGTGTGAGGTCTAATTAATCTGCCACGGGCGATACTATGTGGCGGCCTCTAAAACAGTAGCTGTCTGACACGTGTATCTGTGCAAAATAACTTTGCCCCGATTTTATGCACAGACGATCCTGCGCGCCACAATACTGATCTATTTACGCGTTGCAGTGTGTGCACATCGGCTAGACAGCTGTGTCACGTTCAAGCGTGGAAGGATTTCGCATTGCAATTTGAACGTTTCCATAACAGCTCGTCGATGACCTTTATGAGTACGCGCACACGCTAGACATACAGGTCAGAGTGTGTTTCAGTGTTATGAGATGCTAGAGCAGCGTTTCCTTGCGCAAACACATCTGTGCACGCGCTGCGCCGAGCAGTCTTCTAACGTTAATGAGATTTGCCGGTCGCTGCGACTGAGCGCTGCTTGTTCCCACAAGTGGTCAACTGTAGTTTTACTAATACGTCCGTCAGCTGCGCACAGCGCAGCATGCAACATGCATTCGCTTACCGAAAGGGTGAACTCTGTCGTTAAGCTACTGAGTTCGTGTTCTGGCGGAAATGATTCAACGGCCTCAATCCGGCCATTCTTGCGTAGGATTTCCGTGATTCCCTTGAACCACGCGAGAGAACTTAAAGAACGTCATGACCATTGGGGTAAGCAATGAGTTTCGATCACATACGCCTTGTCCAAAAAATGTTTCGAGATCGGATTAATGAAATATAGAGAAGACTTAAGGTGGTGCTTTTATTGCGACATGTTTTTTGATATGCCCGAGTGGTTGTCACCCTCAGCAGACTCACATCTATCCTTAAATTGTTGAAACAACTCAAATGACATTGCTTAACTCTAAGCTTGCTTACCTAAAGCCTCTCTTAGCATGCAGTGAGTTTCAGGTGCAGATCTGTGAAGCTTAAAACAAAACATAATGCAGATCCTTTGTCTCCCTACGGCGGCCGTTGTGAAATTCGCAGACTCAGTAGAGCACAGTGTAAAGAAATCAGCAACGACCTTCACGCCGATGCACCCACAATCACGCTACGAGGAAGACTGGCATTTGAAAAACAGCCGGCCGGGGTGGCCGAGCGGTTCTAGGCGCTACAGTCTGGAACCGCGCGACCGCTACGGTCGCAGGTTCGAATCTTGCCTCGGGAATGGATATGTGTGATGTCCTTAGGTTAGTTACGTTTAAGTTGTTGTAAGTTCTAGGGGACTGATGACCTCAGAAGTTAAGTCCCATAGTGGTTCAAATGTATCTGAGCACTATGGGACTTAACATCTTAGGTCATCAGTCCCCTAGAACTTAGAACTACTTAAACCTAACTAACCTAAGGACATCACACACATCCATGCCCGAGGCAGGATTCGAACCTGAGACCGTAGCAGTTCCGCGGTTCCAGACTGCAGCGCCTAGAACCGCACGGCCACCGCGGCCGGCTTAAGTCCCATAGTGCTCAGAGCCATTTAAACCATTTGAATTTTTTGAAAAACACATTAAGAGGCTCTAAGTGGCGGAAGTTTGGTCTGCTGTGGACCAATATTGAACTTTTCGAAAATTTCGTGTTGCACCTCGTACGAGGAACTTCACCAGATTAAGCGAGAGGACATAGTAAACTTGTTAGTGATGACTGGTAAACCTCCACCTTCAATTCTTTAAAGAAGCGAATTCCATTTTGTAGAACAGCTTCACGGGTCTGATTTCTATACAGATGAATTAATGTGTTAAAATATTTCACGTTAACCATGTAAGAAAGAAAAAGTTTGGAAAAGATTTGAAATTAATGTTTTAACTTTGTTGCAAATCTTAAGTGCTGTCATTATCAAACACTGGATGACTTTAGTCTGGGAACCTGCGCTGTTTTAAGTTAAAGCTTCACGTATCTCAATGTTTCTGACGTCGTATATCTTGAACTGTGTATCGTATAGTGATTTGATTTTGCAGGTACATTGACTGATGTGTGTGGGTACTATCTTCAAAAATGTCTAGAGGTAGTACAGTAGTAAAGAAGTAATAAATTAAAACGTCATGCTTTGATGCTCAAGTCTTACTGTACAAACAGAAAAATGAAGTAGGCGACAAACTGTTTTTCCTTTCATGATTTTGTATGTGTGTATATGTATGGGAGGGGGGTGTGTTATAGCTGAGAAAATCATCGAAAAAGGTTGGAAAGTATATAAAGTTCGTTGCAAGCCGCTAACTGCTCTCATTCGCAAGTAATGGATGAAAAAGTCCGGGTAATTTACGCAGTGAATTACGCTGCCTCAACACATACTCGTGTACTCCGTTTCTAACTGTAGTACTTGGCTTACTGTGTTAAATCTTTAACATAAAATTACACGTGTTAATGAGTAGATTAGGCAGCTTTCCCAATTCGTTTAGTAATTATATGAAATGTTAAAAAATCAAATTGTTGTAACCCCTGCAAGCAGTTAGACAGGCAACCGCAACTGGGACCGAGCATCGGATTAGCCATTTACTAATAATAATGTGTGACGCAGGCTTGTGAAAAATTGGAGAACTTTAAAAAATATCTTTGCTTTTTCTTGCAAAGATTTGTCAACTCTGGGTGAATCTCCCGCTGGTTCCTCACGACGCTTTGACATGTGCATTCTCCCGGGACTGCCTTCCCTAGCGGGTCTGCTTATAGCGCGTAGATAGGCAAGCAAGAACGTCGCGTTTGTCGCTGCAGCCAGCTTAATTTTTTGCCGCCGTCTGCTGCGGAAGCGCCGCCACATGGCGTCATTCGTGCGTCCGAACCAAACCCACGCGCAATGTCGTAGCGCGATAAAAACCTCGATTCAATTAGTGCGTCCTCACTGCGCCTCAAGGATATTATTGGCTCTGTCCAGAACAAAGTTTTGAGTCGACCTGCAAGACGAAATTGGGTGGCAGAGCTGCCAGAATACTGGCTGCAAATGGAAAAAGAACAGGGCTCCGGTGCGATGCACAATTTTCGTCGCCCAAGTTCCCGTTAATGCCTAATTCTAAAAAAAGTACCGCAAATCATAATTAATATCCGAAAATCATGATTTGACACAATAGCTCTATGTCAGTTCTTTATTAAAACAGTCAGTTTCGGTCAAACAATAGACCATTCTCAAGCAGGGAGAACGCCATTAATTAAAGGTCAAGCGACCAAACGTTTTCATAGGTATCAAGATCAGCGTTACACATCCAGTGTATTAAAAGTGTAGATTGCAGGAACGGCACCCTATTTACACTTTGGACGGTATGTTGGCATACTTTTCTACTGGACATCGACTGTATTGCAGTGTTGCTGTGTCAAAGTCCTCATGGTCCGAAAATCTACGATTACTACGAATGAGTTCCTCGACTGGCTGTACATTGCCGATCGTCTTTCTTCCGGATCAGCGTCACACACGTACGTGAGGCCTTGTTCAAACTGCTGCCACTATTTCACTATGGCAGGATGCGATACTGCTTCTGGTCTACACACTGGCAGAATTTCACGGTGAATCTGTGTGCAATTTAGAAGTTTTGCCCACAAGACCTCTACTGCCCCGCGTACTTCAACTCTGGACTGTGCTCCCAGTCGCTGCGCCACGTCACTCCTTCTCTGCGATGCACCTGTTATGCGTACCGCAGGATCTGCAGGAAACCCGGGACTTGCCCTCTGATCTGAGAATGCGCCCACTCTCCACTCGTGGTGTGCAATGTCTTAGCGACGGACGACATGTATAACCAACTTTTTGAAGTCCCCCCGCACTGTCTGGTTATTTCTCTTTGTTCCGGGTATTACCTTACTTTTACCCTCGCTCAAACATATCTTTATCCACATTTAAATGGATCTGCCATTCATTACATCGAATAGAGACTCAGTCGATGTCTTTCTGCAAATCCTTATACTATTAGACGATCTTTCCTGTGCACAACTGAACCGTCAGCGAGCAATTTATAGTGTCGCTGATCATACAGATTGGACAGAAACAGTTTGAAAAGCTTGTAAGTGTGTTACAGGGTACATTGTGCTGATAAATAATTGTTAAGAAAAATATTCGATACGTTGCGCCGTTTCCGAGTTCATTCCCATTGAAGTTAGCCAGTCAGGTCGTTGCGCTCGCAAATTCATGCCGCCCGTCTGAGACGGTGTCGCCAAACGTGTTCGTCATTTGTTTTCCTAAATCCGAACAAGAGAGCAATACAAACATTGTACATGGGATGATAGTAAGCATCGAACCCGAGTCAAAGGCGGGGCAGTCTCGTGCGCTACCATCTCCGCTGTGAGAACAACTGACGCTAATTGTATCTGGCGGACCGCTTGAATTTGCGCGCGCAACTTACCCTGCAACTCCCTGACTAGCTTTTCAAACTGTTGCTGACCACCCTGTATATAGAGACCGCCCGGCTAGCCGCGCGCTCTAACGCGCTGCTTCCCGAGCGGGAAGGCGTGCCGGCGGATGACTGTCGAGGTCCGGTGTGCCGACCAGTCTATGGATGGTTTTTAAGGCGGTTTTCCATCTAACTCGGCGAATGCGGGCTGGTTCGCCTTATTCCGCCTCAGTTACACTATGTCGGCGATTGCTTCGCAAATACTGTCTCCACGTACGCGTACGCCATCATTATTCTATCATGCAAGCATTTGGGGTTTCATTCGTCTGGTATGAGACGTTCCCTCGGTGTGCGGCAGCGGACTGCTGTGGCCTGTTGTGAACCACTGAGGACTACGGCGGGACGAAGCCTCTCCGTCGTTTCTAGGTCCCCGGTGTAATACGCAATACAAACACCCTGTATATATGCGTACTACGAACATAAGAGGTCCTATTAGAGGTCCTTGCGACACACGCAGTGTTACTTTCGTTTCTATTATTCAAGTATTCCCCGAACCAGTCAGACATTTCGGAAAACACTCCATATGAAAATAAAGGAGTTAACCAAAAATATGGAAACACCGCGAAAAGTGCATGCTTTAACGCTAGCCAAGCCTGCAGGTGCGCTGTTGTCTTTGACCACGAACGGCACCTGTGGCATTGTCCTCAGTCTGTTGCAAGTGCCATTCGAGGTAAGAATAGTCTTCTGTGTAGTAGTGAGTGCATATGTTGCAGTTAGTGAATTCGAACGTGGGCAAATTGTTGTTGCTTGTGTAGTGGGTGCTTTATTATCCGCTGAGTGAATGTTGCGTGATCGAGGAGAGGGAGGGGGGAGACGGTCTTTGAAGAGGATTGTGACGCAAAATAAGAGGACAACAGTTGGAAAAGACACTGCAGAAGTGAATGTCGCGTTCGCGAACCGTGGCAAAATCAAAACATCATGGAGGGACTCCATATGCTGGGAATAGCAGCGCAAGCTGGAATTCCATAACCATCACTGATGCGAATCCCCAAAACAGGGAAACGCGGTGCCGAATCGGTGAAACCTGGACTATGGAGTGATGGAAGAATTTGGTCGGATAAGTCTCGTTGCACACTTTTTCCAATTTCTGACCGAGTTTGCGTCCCGAGAGTGAAACATGGCGGGGGTTCAGTGACGATTTGGGCAGACATATCATGGTATGTCATGAGTACCATGGTTACTCTGCATGGTCGCGTTACTTCTAAGGACTGATCGTTTTGTCCGACCAGGTCCGTCCAATGGTACAATGTTCATTTCCACAATAGTGGTGTTGTGTTCCAAGAGGAGAGATGTGATATCGTGCAGAGATCGCAGTGCCAGAGCAAAGTCGGCAACGCGAATCAGTACCACAGACATTAGCGAGGGCTCGCTGCGGTCCACAACGACGTATGGGAAGCGCTCCAGAAGACCGCACCACCCTCTCAGCAACTGCAGCGCCCTCGCACTCAGGTCAGTATAGTGAGTGTTGGGCAGGCAAGAGCTCAGCCTAGTTCGAGACCTCAACTGCAGCAATCAACATCATCACCTCGGATCAACAAGTAGTTAAAGTTTCGGACGAACTTGTAGTTTTGTTAATGTTGAACACTGTACTTCAGGAGAACAGTTTCTTAATTAGTGCATCTTTGCTCGTCAATGACAGTCGTAAATTATTCAGTACTCGAGTGGCAAAAAAGTGTGTCAAAGGTAAGTAAATCTTTTATTTATTAATTTAGTAGAGTGAAGTAATATTTCGTTTATTCTAGTTTTATGTGGCACCTGACCTAGCGATCAAAGGACTCACAGTTGTGGCCGACGAAAGTAGTTTCGCCTGTTCACAGCAACAGGGACCTCATTCGCACAGCTCGCATCGTCCACGACTGCTTTTGTGAGCACTAGGATGAATTGTTCAAAAAAATGGTTCAAATGGCTCTGAGCACTACGCGACTTAACTTCTGAGGTCATCAGTCGCCTAGAACTTAGAACTAATTAAACCTAACTAACCTAAGGACATCACACACATCCATGCCCGAGGCAGGATTCGAACCTGCGACCGTAGCGGTCGCTCGGTTCCACACTGAAGTGCCTAGAACCGCACGGCCACACCTGCCGGCAGGATGAATTGTTGCTTCTCCCCTGGCCACTTCAGCCATCACATCTTAGTGTTATTGAACCTTTGTTGTTTACTTTGGAGAGAAGGGGACGTGTTAGCTATAAACCTCCATCCTCGGCTGAATCAAAAAATTGCCATTATTTTGCAGGAAGAATTTGGAAGATTCCCTTGAAAACCACACAGCAGTTGTATATATCCATTCCGAGGCGACTGGAAACTGTTTTGAGTGAGGACAGTTTTCCTACTACATCGAATTGGGCATGGTAACGCGTTGTATTTTAGTCCACTCCCTGTATCTTGACTAGTGTAGACGATGCGGTACAGTGTCGAAAGCCTGACAGTAATCTAGGAAGAGGGTGTCTACCTGTTCATCTTCACCTGTTGCCTGCAAGATGTCGTGTATGAGTAAAGCAAGCTGTGTTTCACATGAGTGGTTTTTGGGAATCGGTGCCGACTGTTTTAAGAGAAACGTGTCTTCTCTCTCTCTCTCTCTCTCTCTCTCTCTCTCTCTCTCTCTCTCTCTCTAGAAGTGTCATAATGTCTGAGATTAGAATATGGCCAAGGATTCTGCAAGCGACGCGCGTTAGCGATTCAAACTGTTACCCATTTCGTAAACAGGAGTGACCTGTGCTCTTTCGCAGTCACACGGGACTAATGGCTGCCCCATGCGGTTCTCGATAAATATGAGCTAGGAGATGAGGCAATTCCGTGGCGTATGGAAAGTAAAATGTAACTAGAATTCCATTAGCGCCCGGTGCAGTTTTCGTTTTAAGTAGTTTTTGTCTATATTAATACCCGGGGTGCAAATATCGATCTCTCTCATTTGTGAGTCTGTTGGGCGGTCAAATGCCATTATGGTAATATTCTCTTGCGTGAACAATTTTTTTTATGTGGAATTTAAAATTTATTATTTCTGTGTGCTACCTTCTGTTTTGAAAAGAGTAGTAGTATTTACAAACTCGAAACGAATCGAAGAGGAAAGATTAGTACAAAAAATATTATTAAAAAGATTAATAACGAGAAAGATTGGAAAGTATAGAATGGAACTGTGGCTCATTCAAAGATATAGTTATTAGGGTACGTTCAGAATAATGAACCTTTTTACGACGATGGTTCGTGAAACTAGTACACATTCATGCAAACAAATGGCAACGACTGATGAGAGTATCAGAATTTTTTCTGCTGATGGCATCAAACCGTGTCTTCAAGAGGCAGATTTGAGATGTAGTTTAGTCAACGGCATATACATTTCTGACATTGCCAAGTCCGAAGTCGTGCAGATGTGTTAGCGTGTAAACACGCCGGCTAGAAGCGGGCGGCGCGCGACTTGCGAGCAGCCGCGAAGATGTTTTTTGCCGGTCGTTTTCGAGACGCGACAGAAGCTAAAAGGCGGCGCTGAGAGCTCTCCGTGTAAATACAGGTCGCAGCGGCGTTTGGGCCGCCCGGCCTTCCGCGCCATGTGCGCCTCTGGCGGCGACGGCGGCAGTTGCCGGGTGACGTCACGCTGGCCCTGCTGGCTTTGGACAGCGCTTCGCTCGGTGGGGCAGTTTGCGTTTGTGGTTTCAGGGACAGCGCCGAGGCTTTAAGCGTTAAGTATGACCGTAATACTGTCTTGAACAGAGCCAAAGCAGAATCGCCAATTCAAACAAATTACTGTAAGCAGTCACTTCTGTTGTCAAATTCTTCATGACGCGTTTTCAGGGATTACAGTGAGAACACAAAAGTCATGGGGGAGCGATATGCACATACACAGATGGCGCTAGTATCGCGTACGCAAGGTATAAAAGGACGGTGTACTGGCGGAGCTGGCATTTGTACTCAGGTGATTCATGTGAAAAGGTTTCCGACGTCATTATGGCCGCACAACGGAAATTTACAGATATCGAAAACGGAATGGTCAGGTAGATGCATGGGGCATTCCCGTTTCGGAAATCAGTAGAAAAGCAAAGAAACACTGTTCGAACAAGCCTTGAAGGCCCAAACCGTTAGGAGTTCAGTATTTCAAGGTCCACAGCGTCGAGATTGTGCCAAAAATACCAAATTTCAGGCATTACTTCTCACCACGAACAACGTACAGGCCGACGGCCTTCACTTAACAACCGAGAGCAGCGGCGTTTGCTTAGAGTTTTCAGTGCTGACAGACAGAAAATACTGCGTGAAATAAATGCAGAAATCAATGTGGGACGAACGACGATCGTAACCGTTAGGACAGTGTGGCGAAATTTGGCGTTAATGGGCTGTGGCAGCAGACGACCGATGTGAGGGCGTCTGCTAACAGCACGACATCGCCCACAGCACATCTCGTGGGCGCGTGACCATACCCGATAGGCCCTAGACGACTGGAAATCCGTGGCCTGGTCAGCTGAGTGCCGATTTCAGTTGATAAGAGCGGATGGTAGGATTCGAGTGCGGCGCAGACCCCACGAAGCCACGGACTCAAGTGTCAACAAGGCACTGTGCAAAGTGGTTGTGGCTCCTTAATGATGCAGGCTGCGTTTACAAGGAATGGAGTGAGTCCTCTAGTTCAACAGAACCGATCACTGACTGGAAACGTTTACGCTCGGCCACCTGGGCACCATTTGCACTTTGCAGGCATTCATGGGCTTCATGTTCCCGAACAACGATGGAATTGTTAAGGATGACAATCCGCAATTGTTCGCGATTGGTTCGAAGAACATCCTGGACAATTCGAGCGAATGATTTGGCCATCCGTATCGGCCAGCATGAATCCCCTCGAACATCTACGGGACATAATCGAGTGGTCAATTCGTGCACAACATCCTGCACTGCCAACATTTCCGCAATTACGGACACTATAGAGGCACCATGGCTCAGTATTTCTGCAGGAGACTTCCAACGACTTGTTGAAATGTCGTGTGGCTAGGGCGTCCCGTCGGGTAGACCGTTCGCCTGGTGCAGGTCTTTCGATTTGACGCCACTTCGGCGACCTGCGCGTCGATGGGGATGAAATAATGATGATTAGGACAACACAACACCCAGTCCCTGAGCGGAGAAAATCTCCGACCCAGCCGGGAATCGAACCCGGGCCCTTAGGATTGACAGTCTGTCACGCTGACCACTCAGCTGCCGGGGGCCGTTGAACCCACGCCACGTCGAGTTGCTGCAGTACGCCGAGAAAAAGGAGATCCGACACGATATTAGGTGGTAACCAACACTTTTGTGTCCTCAGTGTATACCTCCGTCATAAGGTGGATTATTATATTGTCGTGTCCGCGTTTTATGGTGTACTACGCAATGTGCCTCAAATATGGATTCATGCATGTCTGAAGGAACAGACACTCCTACGATATACAGCTGTATGAAATAGAAGAAATGTATTCGCAATTGCCAGTGCAATTAGAGTTCAGGTGCACAGTTTATTTGCGACATATGAAAATATGTGCCGGACCAGGACTCGAACCCGGATTTCCCGCACTACGCGAGTGGTCGCCTTAACCACTTCTGCTATTCCTTCAGACATGCATGCATGTCTGGAGGACATTGCACAGTGCACCGTAAAAGACAAACATTTCAAAGTACGGGGGTAAGGTCTCCTATTTTTTTATAAGTACATAGACCTGTTTATTTCTACAATGCTTTACATCAGTTTACAGCTTGAACATTTAGCTATTTTTCGACATAATCACCATTTCTGTCGATGCATTTTTGTAGACGCTGTGGCAGTTTTTGTATGCCCATGTCATACCAGCTCGCCGCCATGCTGTCCAGAAAGTTACGAATCTCTTCTTTCACCTCGTCGTCGGAGCTGAATCGCTTTCCGGCCAAATGTACCTTTAACCTGGGGAACAGGTGATAATCACTGGGCGCCAAGTCAGGACTATAGGGTGGGTGGGTGATTATGTTCCAGTGAAACTGTTGCAGGAGAGCAACGGTTTGCCGAGTGATGTGTGGGCGAGCGTTGTCATGGAGAATGTGTACGCCCTTGCACAACATTCCTCTTCTCCGGTTCTGAATTGCCCGTTTGAGTTTTTTCAGAGTCTCACAGGACCTGTCAGCGTTAACTGTGGTCCCAGCGATTCAGTTCCGACGACGAGGTAAAAGAAGAGGTTCATAAGTTTCTGAACAGCATGGCGGCGAGCAGGTATGACATGGGCATACAAAAACTGCCACAGCGTCTACAAAATGCATCGACGGAAATGGTTATTATGTTGAAAAATAGCAAAATGTTCAAGCTGTAAACTGATGTAAAGCATTGTAGAAATAAACAGGTCTACGTACTTATAAAAAAAATAGGAGTATTACATGCTTGAACGGGCCCTCTACAATAACAATGACAGTCTCTCTCTGGACGGGAATCACAGCAACTGTGTGAATGCAGCGGTGGGCACACGGCGACTTGATGGGGTCTGGTTGGTCCGGGAGGCGTGCTCAGATGCCCGAAATGGGTAAGGCTACCGCTCGAGTAATGCGGGAAATCCGGGTTCGAGTTCTGGTCCGGTACAAATGTTCATATGTCACCAATGAATTGTGCAGATGAAGTCTCATCGTATTCGCAATTGCAAATACATTTCTTCTATTGGCTTTATGTTAGTAAGGCGTGGGTGTACTGCATATAGGTAACCTGTGGGATTGTTGTTCAGTGGTCGCAGGGTAGGCCTACATTTCCAGTCATATTTACATCGTCGCGTGAAGTTCATCTCATGTGACAGTGCTAAATATTACCACCTGTGGAAAATATAGCAAAAGTGACGCGTTATTGTAACTCGTTGTTTCTACTGGCATTCACAACAGCCATGGCCAAGCCAAACCTAAAATGTTTGCACTTTAAGTAGCTCCGTTGTTGGACTGTGTAAAGAAAACTACCGACGTTAATAGTACGACGTAGTCGGTCCTACTGTCTCACTCATCGCTGGTTCCCGGAAGAAAGCGCAGCTGGTAACTCGTCTAGGTATCACTAGACGGTCAGTGAAGTTAGTGAAGGAAAAAAAAAAGACGAGCTCAGCGAGTATCGGACTGTATTTGCGACTGGATAAAGAAATTCCTAGCAGGTAAAAGTCAACACGTCCTTCTTAACGGAACAAAACCAACAAAAGTAAAGTTAATTCCTGGCGTACCCGCCAAAGAAGTGTGATAAGATCGTTGCTGTTCACAATGTATATAAATGATGTAGTAGAAAGCGTCGGAAGCTCTCTAAGACAGTTGGCAAATGAAGCGACTGGTAATAAGAAAGTAGCAACGTCAGAAGACAGTATCGATTTGCAAAATGATCGTCAGAAGATTGATGAAGGGTGCAGACTCTGCCAGTTCATCCTGAACGTAAATAAATTTAACATATTGTGCATACATAGAAAAATAACTGTACTAGCTTAGAACAACACTATTAATGACAAAATCCTGGAAAGAGCGTAGGCTATATTGTAAAATATCTAGGAGTAACTATCCAGAGCGATCTTAAGTGGAATAGTGGGAAAAGGAGACGGGGAGAATGAGATTCATGGGAAGAATCTTAAGTGAACGTGATTCATCCACGAAGGAAGTGGCTTCAAAAAATGGCTCTGAGCACTATGGGACTTAACATCTATGGTCATCAGTCCCCTAGAACTTAGAACTACTTAAACCTAACTAATCTAAGGACATCACACAACACCCAGTCATCACGGGAAGTGGCTTACATGGCGCTTGTTCGACTGATTCTTGAGTATTGTACATCAATCTGGTAGCCTTACCACGTAAGATGACAGAAGACACAGAAAAGATCCAACGAAGAGCGGCACGTTTCGTCACGGGTTCCTTTGGTCGGCGCGAGAGCGTTGTAAGAGACGCTCAAAAAACTCCAGACGCTGTAAGAGAGACGTCGTGTATCACGGAGGCGCTCACTAACGAAATTTTGTGCGAGTACTTTCCGGGAAGAGTCGGAGAACATATTACTTCGTGCCACATACATCTCGCGAAATGACCACGACGAAAAGAATTGAGAAATTGCTGATGCAGAGGCTTACCGATAATCATTCTTCCCACAGAGAAAGAGGAATCAGTTAGGGGTACCAGAAATACCCTCCGCCACACACCGTTCAAAATGGTTCAAATGGCTCTAAGCACTATGGGACTTAACATCTGAGGTCACCAGTCCCCTAGAACTTAGAACTACTTAAACCTAACTAACCTAAGGACATCACACACATCCATGCCCGAGGCAGAATTCGAACCTGCGACCGTAGCAGCGGCGTGGTTCCGGACTGAAGCGCCTAGAACCGCTCGGTCACAGCGGCCGGCCCACACATCGTCAGGTGGCTTGTGGAATAATGATATAGATGTAGGAATGAGTTGGTCAGCTCCAAGGCATGTCATGCCTAGGACTGCCATCCGTCCCGATGTATCACGACCGTCACCGTTATGGACGTTCTTGTCCCGACATCCCGACAAGACCAATTTTGTCCCGATTTTGCAAAATACTGTTACGAGGTTGGTTCTAGCACTGAAGTAACGCCATCTGTTACCGCAACATGTAAATGTAGCCTCAGTTAGTTTTATTTATGTCAAGTATATGTTAACAAGGTCGTCTCACAGATGGCGTTGCATGTTGCGTATCCTGCATCGACGATGCCAGCACCTTCTAGATCTGGCACCATCATTCGAGAAAATACGAGGCTTCTCCAGTATTACGGGGCTGGAACTGTTTAAGCAGCGCCACGCGGAAGAATCGGTCAGTTCCCATTTGAATTGTGATTTGATAAGACGTTTCTTTCTAAACGTAATACGAACGAGTGAAAGTTAGAAATATTTGAAATGTATACTGCGGGTACATAGAGCGTTAAGCGTACAGTGACGTGCACTTCGATGACTAAAGTGTTATTGTCGACTATTTACCGTCTAATAAACTTATCATAGCTGACGAAAATACCTGAGGATGGAAAGAGAAAGTGGTACTTTTCGGAAGATTACACGAAAGGCTGGTCTTTTGTTGAGAAACGACCTACGGATCAGGAAGGGTTGTGTGGGGTTTTTAGCTGTTTCTTCTCAGAGACGGAGAGGTAAGGGAATGTGACTCATCACATTTCTACCAATAATCATACAAATAGATTCACGGTAGCATCGATATCTGCAGTCATGATTAAAGAAGATATCCAGGAAGAACTGCTCCTTGCTGCTGAAAGAGCTTGTAAAGTTGACAAGCAAAATCAATCCTTCAGTTCTCGTGACGGTATCGTAAAACTGAATGCCAAACCACAAGGCTGAAAAGATGTTTCCTATAGTTGCTCAATACTTTACTCAAATTGACAGAATCCAACAGACGTTGTTGAAGTTTGATTCGCTGAATAACGAAACATCGGAGAAGTTTGCAAGGCGTTGTATAGACACCAAGATCAACTGAAAATTCCACTACATAAATTAATCGCTTTTTGTCGAGATAGTACCAACTACGGAGTGCTTCGTCGACGCGACCAGCGGAATGTGTTTCACCAAATTAAAGAACAACTAGGAAAAAATGTAAAAGGAATTGGATGCCCTGCCCATAATCTCCAAAATACTATATCAAGCGCTGCTGGGCTCTTTAACTGTCGACATTTAAATAATTTCTGCTTATACGTTTATGTCAATCATCACCCTCCTCTGCCTCACTCAAAAACAAGGTGGCTGTCGTTAATACCCACAGTTGAGAGAATTCTTAAGCTTTGAATTTCAGAATTCTTAGGCTTTGGATTCCATTAAAACAATTTTTTTGACGCCGAAGACAAGCAATCTATAATAATTTAAGATTTTTTCAGTAGTCCGATCGGTGAAATTTACTTTTATGTTTCTGCAGTCAAACTTGGCTTTATTTGAAAAAAAAATATAAAAAAAGCGTGGAGAAGAATGAAGTCTCGATAACTGAAATAAGAAATATATTAATCGACACTCAAAGATGTCTGAATGAAAGGAAGACAACCAGTTTTATTGGCATACAAACTTAGATGAATCTGAACAAATTTTTTAATAAGAACCCTAACCAAGAAATAATAACTAGATTTCGAGATTTGAGGAAGAGACGATGGCTTTCTATACCTTAGCATTAGATTACTTAGAGAAAATGACTATTTCTTTTAATAAAAATGAAGTATTTGATTGGATAACGCCCATCTGAAAGCCCAGATTGTGTGATAATTGAAAATACTATTATATACCTGACTAAAAATGGTGTGCACATTTCAGGCGACATTTTCAGGAATATATATATGTGAAAAACTTTTTAGAAACTAGGCGCGACACGGAAGAATGTATGTCTAAACACATCCGTGGAAGAAAGGTTGATATACTTTCTTAAGGAAACCGAAAATCCTGAATACAAATGCCAATTGCTAAAATTACGCAAGTATTTGTTTTCTATTCCAGCACACAACGCCACTGTGGAAAGAGCATTTTCGCTAATGTCGACCCAGTGGACTGATGAAAGAAATCGACTGCTGCCAGGGACTGTGGAATCAATCTTACAGTGCCAGTTTTTTAAAAAGTGGTTTGCATGGAGTTTTATGCAACAAGTTCCATATGTTTTACTTCATTCCTACACCCCCATCACAGAGCGTCCCCGACAAGGCCCCAGCTAGATATGGCAACCAAATTTTTTTGAACAGTTTGTAGATATCTGTAAAATATGAGTTTAGAAGTTTTCCGTCGAATAGTCGAGCAACACTAAGAGATTAATCGACATATTCGCGGAGAATGCGCGTAATAACACACCAAAATACGTGGACAAATATAGCGCCATGCTTAGTCATTAGCGTCCGTTGGCGGCCAATATCCGTCGGCGGCCAATATTATTATTGGAATAATTATTACGGCTAATGCGAACTTTTATAGCGTGGTAGTTTTATGGCAATGACGAATTTCAGTGTGAAAGTGGAAGTAAATTTAATAGCCAGTATGAGCATGGTGGGTCTAACCATTTTAAGAAAGAGTGTTACGGAGTAAATTATATACACTGTTAACCTTCAAAACAACCTCTTTCCTTAAATTGAATACTTTGATATTTGTAGAGAAAAGGGTTAGTTTTAGTCTTAGGCAACACAGCAAGGTTTCATATGAAGCACTTTTCCTATTAACCATCCTTTATGCACGCCCGACTGCTGCAAAGAAAACTTTTAATCAAGAATCAGCGAAATACAGCGAGACAGGAAGTTTAACAGCTGCAGCTGCCTGAGTGAATGAACTGATTACATGGTTTGTGTAATTCCCCGTCAAATTAATTTTCAAGCCAGCAACAGCATTTGCAACATTTATTCTAACAAAAAAAATGGCTCTGAGCACTATGGGACTTAACTTCTGAGGTCATCAGTCCCCTAGAACTTAGAACTACTTAAACCTAACTAACCTAAGGGCATCACACACATCCATGCCCGAGGCAGGATTCGAACCTCTGACCGTAGCGGTCGCGCGGTTCCAGATTGTAGCGCCTAGAATCGGTCGGCCACCCCGGCCGGCTTTATTCTAACAATTCGAAATGCTTATTGTCTCCAATGTACATAGTCACTAATGAGCCGTCCATGAAGAGAATGTCTAGTAAATCGCCTCTCCTATTCCAGAAGCTCCACAGTGCCGATTCAAGGGGCACTACAGTACTCGTCTTCCTCTTTCTTTTTCCGCCCTTATTTTTGTTATAAACAGATGAGTGCAATAATTTTGCATGGAGCAGACGTGCCATGTGGCGGACAGAACACACGCGTAGGACAGTAAGACAGTGTGTTTCAAAAGCCCTGAAATACTTTAAAAAATTTATTGTAGCCGAATAAGTAGCACTAAGAGGTAACTATATAGATAATTTGAAAGAGTAAGCTTCTAGTTTTTCTTTTTTATCCCTCTTAGCAGGTGGAACGGGTTGTTCCATGTATGTTCGCTAGGTGGTATCATAATCAAGATGGCGCGTTATGGAGCTGAGAAGGCTTTCCGCTTGCTAGAATCTGACAAAACAAAGAGTGCAACGGATGACCAATGAAAACTTGGGATGAAGTACGGGAAAGCAGTATTGTTAAACACAAGGTAAATTCTCCGGAGGTCAACGTTTCTTATGCCACGTCTCACAAGAAAGTTCATGCGCCTTTCTTCTTTGAACAAAATATGGAGGGTCCTTCTCAGATGTTGCAGAACTGGTTAATGCCATCGTTGCAAACAGAATCAGAGAGCTCCACGAAGATAGTGAACCCCTACATTTCCACCGTGATGTTAGGGGCATATCTGAACACAGTGATACCCAATCGTTGCATTGGTGGTGTAGGAGCAATAGACCACTGTGTACTAAAATGGCCTGCTAGGTCCCACGATATTTCTTTTCATATGGTTATGTAAAGGACCTTGTTTATCCCTCCTCTTCCAGATAGTGTGGAACTGAAAAAGAGAATTGCACAAGCAACAGTCACAGTCTCGGAAGGCATGTTGTCCATGTGTGGCAACAAGAGTTCGATTATCGCGTCGACATTTGTAGATTCACTCATGGTTCCCACATGGAGGGTATATGAAGTGAATGTTGTCGAAAAAAAGAAACAAGTTTACTCTTTCAGACAATGTATGTTGGTACTTGTAATGCTACTCATTCGGCTACAGTAAAGTTTTTAAGTGTTCCCGGGCTATGAAACATGCAGTGAAACTCATTCAACTCGCTGAAACAGACAAAGTATTCTCTGTATAAATAGCGAACTGCCATTAATGAGTTACGGTCGAGCTGCACTGTGTTCCTATTTTAGTTTTATTTGCGGCTAAATATGACGATATACGGACAGGTTGCGAACATGCATTTTCTAACGGCGTTACCGAATTTTTGACATATGGGAGGCTTTTTTATTTATTAACGTTGTATGAACACATTAGGCGAATAAAATCTGTTGATTACAACACATTTTCATCCACTCTTCCAGATTTTTCTAACTCGAGATAATTTCAGTTGACGCTGCTTACAATTGTAAACAGCAGATTCTCAACTGGCAGCTGAATCCGCCTATGCTTCATTTCTGTGGTGATAATGGAAAAAATTCCACTGACATCAGTCTTATCACTACGACAGATGCCTTCGACTATACGTGTGTCAATGTTGTCATTAAATGAAGTAATGATCTTCTCCATAGAATTTATCAAGAAAGCTTCATTCTGCTCTGCTTTTCCATGATGCTCAATGTATGATGACTTGCTTCCAGTCGGCGGAGATTACGTTCGTAACAGTGGTAACAGCAATAAATATGACGATGAATCGCATCCTCAGTAACTGAATCTGTTTTCCACTCATCCGTACACGTTTTTTCCACGGAATTTCTTCCTTCAATGGTTTTCCAGCTTCCTTTTCTTTCTCGAGCAGTTCGTTGCTAATATTCACAACGGCCTTGTTGTGATACACAAACCTGCAGACGTTCTATCGATTAGCTTGTTAACATGGAGCAGCGGGCAACAATGAAGTTTTTCAGTCTCCAAGTCGGCAAGTAAAGGTACGTTGTCCAAGACGCGACGCACACTAGCGACTGCGACGGGTCGCTATGTGACGTCAGAAGTTGCCTGCTGGCGCATGCGCAGTTCGAGTTTGGGATGCGTGGTGCGACTGTTGCGGCAGCTGCCGCAGCACTGCACCAGTGAGCAGTGTTGCGACGGAAGTCGCACGACACAAAGACGTACGGCTGCCAGAAAGATATCGAGCCAGTCAAGGAAAACTGAAATGAGCCACCCACAGGATGTGATGCTCTGTGAGCTGGTCTCGCAACATCCTTGCCTTTACGATTTGAAGAACCCTAAATATAGAGACACTATGTTCAGAGACAGAATTTGGGAAGAAATTGGTGCACAGTTGAAACTGGCGGGTGAGTGAAATATATAATATTTTCCCATTAATGCAAATTTTTCAGGCCTGTTATGAAAATCAATATAATCCATGCAGATGTAGAATTAGAATGATGAAAATGAACTTGAAGGTCAATTTTCGCATTACTCTTTTTTGTGACGATAAAAATTGAAAACGGCAAGTACATTATAAAATGAACAATCTAAAGTACAGCGAGAAAGTTACATTTTACAATACCTTCACTTTGAAAGTAAACGGTAAATTGGTGTCTTGATGATACCTTCTAGTTGTGAAAAACCACCACCAGATTGTTGTACAGCTTTCTGTAATCAATAGATGTTCGTTTTTGAGGAAGGCGTTTCTCAACAGATTGCGCAAACAGTATGCTGCAATAAGTAATTTGTCACATTCACTTCAATTCATTGGTAGAAGATGGTGCTCAAAAAACTTGTGCCAAAAGTGCACTACTGTTTTACAAGGCCCTTCTGGTCTGACTCAGTTCACAATTGAAATTCGTCTTTTGTAAATCCTGGAGTCATCTTTTGAGTGCAGCTTGGCAAGATTAAATGTTCATGTCATCCATAACGATGTATGCTGTCAGAATATAAGGATATGGAAGTTCATTTGCATGGGAATAAAGATTCAGTCAGCTATGAAAGTTGCCTTAGCTTGTTCCAAAAGTTTCTGCATGGGAGAAACTGACAAGTATAATTTGGGGAAATTTTGTGAACAAGCACGGACATTATTTCTTCCACATTTCTGCCAATGTATACTGTAGACGTTCAGAATCAAAATTCTAGAAATGTTTAAGGTGTAACCCTATCTTGTTGTCAAGAACTTGAAACAATCCAATGACGCTAGCGTGCGCTTATTGTTAATAAACTTATCTTTCATTGGAATTTTAGGTGAAATGTGCAAAAACAGATGGAGGAATATTCGGGACTCGTATCAGAGAAATAAACGAGAAAGAAAGCTTGGAACAGGTTCAGATGCCTCAGCAAAACCAAGAAAATGGGTTCTGCTTGATCACTTGGCTTTAAGAAACCTACATTTCGTGGCATTTTAAATGAAACTGTCAAGAGCATATGGAGAAATATTAGTAACTCTTACCGGAGAAATATGACATAAAATGGTTTCATTAGGTCCAAATGTGTCAGCGAAACAAAACAAATGCATTCTCTATCGTGTGAAGACCACACGATTCTCGTTGCGCGTCGACAGAACTGGCGGCTAGTCGCGACGCTCCCGGAGATATATGAGCCCAAATCTCGGAAACGGAGATCGATATCTTTCTGATCTCAACTTTAAAAATAATTTCGATATGTTAGCTTCTTTTCATCGGCAACGATGTATGACCTAACGTGAACCATACGTAAAGTAGCCAGCGACCACATTTTTCACTGTACACAATTCAAATTTTATGCAGTGGGTTACTTGTAAATTAAGTACCGGAATAACTGTGACGAATATCCGAAAAATAGACACCTCATTATCAAGCTGTGATGTGAAACTGTAAGATACGCAAACATCAATTTTTTGTGCCTTTTACTTTCCTCACAATTAATAGAGAAGTAATATACAGCGAAAAAAACACGCAAAACCGGAAGAGATACTTTTCAATTTTTTGAAGTAAAAGGAGAATCTGTATCGAAAAACTAACTCTGGGAGCCGATGTAACTTTGTTGCATTAACATACAGTATTTTTTACAGCAAGAAAATCGGAATTCTTATTTTTCTTATGTATTTGAATCCGCCCCCGCCGACCGGAGCTTGGGAAACGGCGACGACTCCAGTCGTGTTGCGGCCGTGTCGCCGTCTGCCAGGGTGGGGAAAGAGGAGGGGGCAGCGTCGCAGTCGCAGCCAACTGTCGCGTCTTGCACAACGTAACTTAACGCGCAAACGATTTATCGCGACTGACTTCGTACGGCGATCCGCTGGCCAAGACATCGACGCCGAACTTTTCCTATTACCAAATTTTCGGCGAACTTCCTTCTGACATTGTTTGGTAAAACACAACAAATAACTGATTGGTTCAAATGGCTCTGAGCACTATGGGACTTAACTATTGTGGTCATCAGTCCCCTAGAACTTAGAACTACTTAAACCTAACTAACCTAAGGACATCACACACATCCATGCCCGAGGCAGGATTCGAACCTGCGACCGTAGCAGTGCAACAAATAACTGGAACAACAAATAAAATAATAACTCCTGCAACAGTAAAACGATAACAAACAAAATTACAGAGCGCAACGATCCGACAGGACAGGAAGCTGCCTGAAACTGTAACACCGTTTAAGATGGGAATATTGTGTGAAGTACTGTCAACTTTTGCTGCTTGCTGCGGCTACCAGTCTCATGAAATTGGCAGAATGCCCTTCCTCCCAGCCCCCTCCCCTCCATCTTCACTATTACCCGTCGTAGCTGTCAGTCCAAAAGTAATTTTGAACATACCATGTAACTGCAGTGAGATTAGCTTCTTTCTGCTCAGTAAGCAATGATATATCGTAAAAAAAAGAGGGAGGGGCAAAGTGAATACGAAAACACTGAAGTTTTAACAATAAAATTTATTTCATTCATGTGCTCTCGTAAACTCTTTAATGGGTTGCCGTTCTGAACTGATCACTCATTATCGAAAGCCCACAAATACTTTCTGGTCGATGGCTACGTCAGAATATGCTAGGAGTCAACATTTTCGTGAGATTGGTACTTGAGGATGGGCAGTTGCTAATGACTTGTTAGTCGAATTTGTCTGAACATTTATGACTGAAATAAAATTTACTGAATATTTCTTTTGTAAACTATTCTGCAGCCCCAACAAACTGTACGAAATATATATTGTTGTAAGAAAAGGAGCACTGCTAGATTATTATTACAACAGTAGGCATCTAATGCAATGTATTATTTAAAAGTAATGTGTTCGATGATGCTCTCTACAAATATGGACAATAAACGTTTTATTACTGTATACTGATAATTTTTACTTTTTGGACCCTCTGACTACAACTGAATGAAACACAGTTTTCGTGCCATACGCGTTTCGCCTTCATTCCCTGCAAGGTATATACAGTGGCCTGGAATGTACATATTTCTACTATTTAGTGTACATTTTGGTCCAGTGAACCTATAGGTTATAAACAGTGCTGGTGGTTGGTTTTTGCTATGATGTAGTAAGATTTTAAATTCTACTTACAGGTTGCGTGGACGATTTTCTACGGATCATGGTTCTGTTTCATTTTTGGTGCCGTTCCTCTTCTTATAATTACCTCTTGGAGTTTCACAGCACTAGGAACTGAGCACTTGTTTTGATGCAATGTTTTGGTTTGTGTTGCCGACTGTCGGATGTTTTTGCCAAAGATCGAATGCAAACTTTCGAGTGTAATTTTTGACCTGTTTTTGTATTCACGTGTGTGTGTGTGTGTGTGTGTTTTGGTGTGAAATAACATTTATTTTGGTGATGTGTGTATGTGTGTGTATGTGTGTGTGCCCTGAAGGTGGAGGGAGGGGGAGATACTTTTATTGGCTGCTTGTATGAGAGCTATTGTTTTTATCTTATTATTGCTTTTATTAAGTGTAGTAGGGAGCCTGTACTGATAGACTTGCCAGGTTAGATGAGAGCGCTAATGCGCTGCTTCCTGGACTCGGGTAGGCTCACTGGCCCCGGATCGAATCCGCCCGGCGGATTAACGACGAGGGCCGGTGTGCCAGCCAGCCTGGATGTGGTTTTTAGGCAGTTTTCCACGTCCCAATAGGTGAATACCGGGCTGGTCCCCATGTCCCGCCTCAGTTACACTACTCGCAGACATTTGAAAACGTTCACACTATTTAATGGCTTACACTAAATGCAGACAGTTGGGGTACACTACTTCTGTCCTGGGGCATACAGTGTGGCGACAGGAAGGTCATCCAGCCACACTCTGACACTAACATTGCCAATTATCACATGTTTGTTTCCAGTGATGGATTTCTGAATGTGGAAGTTTTCTTGCATTTGTATAAGATATTTGTCATGTTTGCTTATTTTCATTACTTTTATTTCTTGTTCCATATTTGTAGGATGTTGGTTTTGGTGTTTTAAATGTTCTGCAAATGTGGAATGGTTTGTTTCGTACTTCCTACACCTGATATTTTCCTTTTACCGTGTTTTAAAATTCCTGCATGTGATACCTATGTATAGTTTGGCAATAACAAGCGACAGTCGGCAACACAAACCAAAAGATTGCATCAAAACAAGGGTTCAGTTCCTAGAGCTGTGAAATGTGGAAAAAGCCCCAAGTAGCGATTATAAGAAGAGGAATCTCACCAAAAATGGAACAGAAACGTAATATGTAGAAAATCGTCCGCACAACCTGTAAGCAGAATTTAAAATATTACTACATCATAGTAGAAACCAACCACCAGAACTGTTTATGACCTATAGCTACATTGCCCCCCCCCCCCCCCCAAAAAAACAAGCACTTTGTCTTCAGGCCACAAGTGACCCATCACACCGCTCTCCTGGTCGTTACGATGGTTTTCTTTGACCAGAGCCGCTACTGTTCGGTCGAGTAGCTCCTCAAATGGCATCACGAATCTGAGTGACTCCGAAAAATGGTAACAGCGCATGGGGGCCCGGATGGTCACCCATCCAAGTGCCAAACGCGCGACAGCACTCAACTTCGGTGATCTGGCGGGAGCCGGTATATCCACTGCGACATTGCCCCAAAACGTAAACTAAATAGTAAAAATATGTGCATCTTCCAGGCCACTAAAGATGCCTTGCAGAGAATAAAGGCGAAACGCTTATGGCACGAAAATTGTTTCATTCAGTTTTAGTCAGACGGTCCAAAAAGTAAAAATTATCAATACACCGTAATATTACACGCAACTGAGAAAGACAGGATTAGAAAAGATGAAGATGTTAATAAACGTTTTAGTTTATCCTTCCAGGACGAAATTAGCATTCGTCCCATTGATCATGTAGCCGACGGTCACGAAGCAGAATTGTGGATAGTCGCTCCTCTTCACGAAAATCTCTCTATTTCTGCGTTGGAGTTCTGTGGCGTAAGTAAAAATGTAAGATATTACAAATGAATACTCTATTAGTCCAAATAGTCGAGACTGCAGTAATAAGAAAATGGAGAAGAGTTAAGATAGTGGGTTAAATGTTTCAGATGTCATGTAGTCTTCCGTCTCCCCTCACACCTCCTTGAGTAGAATGTACAGAACATTCATATAGCCCTGTGAACTGTCAGAAAAGTAATTTGGAATGTTAAACACTCGCGAGTCACATTGGCTTGAATGTCGGTTATGTTGTAAAAACATTGACTCTTCGTGTCAGTTTCTTTTCTTTGCCATTTTATGGTAGGTTGGTAAATGATGACACGAAGCATCGTAAACCATGACGATTTTTTCCACAAAAAGAGTGTCCTTGTTTTGCGTTTCAATCAAGTCGCGCGCCGTTGTTTTTGTTCGCGATTCAAGCTGTGGGGTACAAACTTTGTATACGCTTCTCTCATCTTCAGAATATTCTGGATGACGTCTTGAGGACCTGATTTAGAGAAGTTGCTGCTTTGCGATAACGACATCGAACACTGCGGCTGTACGTCCAGTACTTAACACTGTCTGCTCACAGCTGGCTGGTCGAATGCACATAAGTCCTGTTGTTTACAGTTATTAGTTCAAGCTACCACCGTAGTTAATGCTCTGAAGTCGCTTATCGTAGGCAATGAAACCCTCTAACTCCATATGTCTATAAAAACATGCAGTTCAAGTAGCCAGTAACTGCATAATCGAAGAGAGGTTGCATCTACTATAAAGTTACACATGTAGCAATTTTCTGCGTCACTTTATATATTTTTTTTTTAGGAAGGCTGTTTTGTTCCACTTGCAAACATCAACGAAATAGAGTTACGAGGTTTTCATTGCCTACCATCGTTATACGCCAGGAATAAAATCATACACGTAATATTTTGAACTAACGGTGTACAACCATGAGGTATAATTGTTCTATATCTGGAACAATTATAAAAAAAATTGCAGGATATAGCCAGGAAACACGAATTTGAAGTTTTACAGAACCGTAGCAGCACAAATCCATACTTACAAAAGTGAATTATGGGCGATAGCACAGGATACCAAGAAATAATGTTACCGAAAAAAGTTGAAGAATGTACAAGAGAAGATATAACGAAAGGTTTGGGAATATATGACTGAAACGAAAAACATAACAGCAAACTGGAGAAAATGAAAGGAACATGTAGATCATAAGAGTGCAGACAGACATCTGGTAAGGGTTGTCAGTTATAAATACAATAGAAGAAGAAATGTAAGAAGGCCATGCACGAGATAGAATACCGTAGTAGGCAATTTGCCTAGTACTCAAAGTGAGTAAGAAGAAGTGTAATGGAAGACTACAGTGGTTTGTACTCAAAAGTCTTCCCTGCGACGTTTCTGTTAAGAATTTTTCGTATCGTTGCATCCATATGCTAATGCTGGAGGTGTGTTAAGGAGGAGGAGGAAAACGAGAGAGGAAGAGGGAGGAACACACCATTCTCGGCGTTCTCGAGGGTAACAGTTCCACCGCGTCCCGGCAGTGAACCACTGTTTCTCCCTTGGAAAGGGAGTCCCTTACCGTGATTCTTATTTTGAGGAATATTTCGGATACCACTTGGATTTGTTTACCGAGACTGCTATCACAGATTACGCAGAGATATCTCGTATTAGTCGGTGAATTTGAATACGCCATCGTTGGTCTGTTCTTGTTTTGTAGCTGAATTACTCGTGGTATGAAACACATTGTTCGCGTTATTTTTAAAGAGACTAGATTTTTTTGAGTGCCACTACTGGAAATAAAAGCTGCTTTCCTATGGAACGCTGTATCCGTTGGAGGGAAAAAACATACTAAAAATGCCAGAAGTTTATTGATCATTAATCACCAATCCATAAGAGCTCCGCATAATTTGATTCCAAAAGAATGTGCGTCGTGTGTGATGGGCGATTCGCTTACGTATTGTTAGTCAGTGGAAGAGTAGCTTTGATATTCATATTTTATTTTATTTACATCGAACTGTCTGAGTTCGCATCTTATTAGCTTTACGTTATAATAAAGCTCTTGCACAAGGATTTTATGGAAACTACCTTTTCATTTCTTCCTGCAACAGAATGATTCGTTTCGTTTACATTATTAACGTGTTAACAGTTTGCTTTTGGGACCTCTTTTCACGGTCACAGTTTTACAAGTAATATGGGAGTTCCACCGTCTTTTGCGGCTGTGTGAAATCGTGTATGCACCAAACGCGTTTTGCTTTATCTTAAGCGTCCTCAGTGGTCAGTTTTCTCTCTCCCCCCTTACGTCCATGAGTTCTTCCGTACACAAGCGATGCGGAGTGCTAAAATTGAACATTGTTTCTGCGATTAGTATTTTATTTTAGTAATAGAAGACTGTATAAGAGTGTGAATAACTTCCTAAAATTTGTACTTACTCATGCAGCTACATCGTCAGTCTTGGCAAACACAGGTACTTCAGGTACTTCATTGTGGTTGAAGAATAAGTTCTATCGTTGTTTTGGGTGAGCGTATTGTAGTCAACACATTCCACGACAAAGTAGATAAATTGACAAAGAAACAAGAAGTGAAACACGAGGAGCAGTTTGTAATAACTTAAGTTGATTTTCAAGGTCGATACTGCGTGCAAATGAGGTACTTGGTAGTCGGTCCGGATGGCAAGCTGGGACTGGTCCAGTACACAGGCGATCCGGTCGACCTCGGAGAGTGAATGTTTCAGTGGGAAGTGCACCCTCTGGCAAGGGCAAATACTACAGGAGGCAAGGAGGGGGCATTTCTTGTCGCTCACAGAGGCGTAATTTATTCGGGTAGCGCCACCTGCCGCCGTAATAAACCGTCTCTGTGTATTTTAGGTGTCTGGTTCGTTTATGTGTACACAACTTGTGATACCAAGTTCGTTTACTTTCGTTCCGTTAACTAAATATAATTGTTGGTTTGTAGTAGTTCCTAGGAACGGAAAGCATCGTTCGTGCGACATCAGCTTGCCCTTTTCTTGAACGATATCATGCGAACTACGGTTGAAGAGCAACAGGCACATACCATATTCATAGATTTCCGGAAAGCATTTTAGACGATGCCACACTGCATATTGTTAACGAACGCACAAAATAGGTTCCTAGACATGTGAGTGGCTCGAAGACTTCTTAAGTAATGGAGAAACAAATACGGTGTTCTGGACGGAGAGTGTTCATCAGAGGCAGGGGGCCCGAGGTAAGTGTGGTAGGATCGTTCGTATTCTGTACAAACATAAATGACCTGACGAACAGGTTGAGCAGCAATCGGTGGCTGTTTGCTGATGGCACTGTGATGTGCGGGAAGGTGTCTTGGTTGTGTGACTGAAGGAGGACGCAGGATGACGTAGAAGGGGGACACTCAACAGTCGGATTTTTGTAATGTTTTATATTTATGGTATGTGAAGAACAGAACTTAAATATTACTGCTTAAAAAAAAGTTCTATTCAACTGTCAGAAATTATAGAGAAAATCGTCTTTGAATTTTTCCAACAGTCTTTAATACGCTGAAGCTAGGTCGATGCTTCGGCCGTGTGGGAGAATGCTTGCCTGAAACGTAGGGGTTTTAGATTCGATTCCCGACTGATGCAAATTCAATGAAGTTTAAAGTGCAAAAAAAACACTGGCTCTTGTGACTGGTAATCTCCGGTTCGAGTCACGTTTCGATCATTAATTTTTTCTTTGCTTTACCTCCGTCATTTAAATATAAAATTCATCAAATATGTGCTACATAAGAGATATCTCAATGCTATTCATATGAAGTAGGAATTTTTTCATATGGCACAAAAATCAAGTTTTTTCATTGCAAATGTAAATTTTAATTACTGAGCCTTTGTAAAAGATCGTTTAAATTAAGTAAATATCACAAACTGAATTCTATTTCAGCTTTACGCGTTTTGCGCTTCATGGAAATGTGCATGGAACATACACCTTTGGCAGGGCTGGAATTCAAACTCTTGGGACACACCAGATAGATGACCCACTACCACACAGCCCCACGATCTGTCGAGAAAAATTGATCTTGCTCTTGCATAGTAAAGACGGTCGGAAAACTTCAAAGTCGGTTTCATCGAGAGTTTTTAAGAGTTGCATCGAGTAATTTTGGGGGACTGATATTTGAGTTCTGAACCTCTCGTACCATAACTTAATATAAAAAATTTCTGGAAACCGGATGTAGTGTGGTTCACTTGCTACACAAAATTTCTAGTTGGCGTGTTTAGTAACAGCTTGGTTTAAATGTAGAGAAATGTAAGCTAATGCAAACAATCGCGTAGTGTTCGAATGCAGCATTAATAGTGGTGTGTGCTATTTGACAAGGTCTCGTCGATTAAATATCCATGTGTAAAACTGCAAAGCGCTATGAAATCGAACGAGCACGTAGCGACGTTAGTAGGGAAGGAGAATTCGATTTACTGGGAGAAGTTTTAGAAAAGTGTGGTTCATCTTTAAATATGACCGCATAAAGGACACTAGTACGACCTATTCTTGAGTACTGTTTGAGTGTATGGGATACCCACCTGGTCGGATTAAAGGAAGACATCGAAGCAATTCAGAGTAGAGTTGCTACATCCCTGGAGAGGGGCGGGGGGGCTATTGAGAAAATTTAGATAACTGGCGTTTGAAGTTGACTGCAGAACGATTCTGCCGCCGCCGACATACATTTCCCGTAAGGACCACGAAGATAAGAGAAATTAGACCTCATTCGAAAGGATTAAGACAGTCGTCCTTCCTCGCTCTATTTGCGAGAGGAACAGGATAGTCAATTGATGGTAGTGTTACAGGATACCCTCCGCCGTGCACCATAAGTGGCCTGTAAGGTGTATGTAGGTGCAGATTCAATGGTATTATAGTAGTTGTTATTGTTTTCGTTGGCTTAGCACAAAAATGTGCACCAGCACGAGCGCAAGTGACCTAGTCGAACAGCTTAGTACGCAGCATTTTTGCTCATGAGACTGCTGTGGATTAACGACCGTTGTCTGGTACAAGGGCCAACCTGAGTACGGTTTTTAGGTGGTTTTCTATGCCCGTTTAGGCAAATGCTGGGTACGTACTCAATCTCCGCACCGGAAACTATGATACACAAACCGTTAAAATACCGTAACACACAAAACCCAAGCGTATACGAGTCATAAACTGTCTGTAATGTCAGTTCTGTATATGTGAGTAAAGTGTTCGCGATAATTCGAACTCTCTGCCCCACCTTCCCATTCATAACGAATCGTAATGCTGTTACGCCAATTTCTGCTGCTGGCGATGTCATCTGATTTACGTCAAACCAGAAATCCTTATCTTTTGGCCATTTCACATCAATGACGCCACAGTATCTAGATTGTGCCTCTGCATTTCCCTTTTCACATTCTCTAGGTTCCATATTCAGACTTCTGACAGTCCACTCACTGACTCGTAGTATACTACACTTTCGTTGGTCGTTCAATATTTTTCTCGTGGTTACCTTTCCGCCGGCAGTTGCCTCCCGGAGTCCCGATTGGGGAGGCTAATCCGGAATGTTTTGCCAAAGGAGAGAACAACATGACCCTTTATCAATTACCAACCACGTGCCCAGTGGCTACTCATTACCTGTCTTTCACGTAGCGGTTTCTGTTGCCCTCTGCATGACTGTTAGCTCTCTTTAAATTTAGGGCGGTGCAGAATTGTGTCTACACCAAAGAGAAATATCCCCATAGTTTCCTGTTACAAGACAAGTGCTGAACGTCTTCAGTGTGTGACAGCGTATGAGTATTTAGGGGTAATGCTACGAAGTGATATGGAGTGAAACAGAAACGTAAAACCAGTGTTAGGGACGCCGAATGAAAGACTTGGATTTGTTGGTTGTGGGGAAAGTGCCGAGCGCTTTCAAAGGAAATAGCGTATAAGGTGCTGCTGTGTTTGAGGCAAGTACGCGTGAAAACACACATCGATTTCCGAGACGCACTGTTGGGTACGTAACAGATTAATGTAGCACAAATGTGTGGTAGCTATTCTCTGGGAACGTGGAGTTCTTAAGACAAGAGAGCTTAGGACGCAGTCACAGGCATAAACTTATATTCCCTCGCGCAATACGCGAATGGAGTTCCAACGTTAGGCGCGTTATGGGGCCCCTTAGGGACAAGGCAGCCAAGAAGGGAAAGAAAACCAATGTGCACTCCGTGCATACCGGGTGGAACCATTCCAGATGTGGAACGGGTCCTCCCGGATGTCATGAAAAGCCCAGGGTGCAACCAACTGCAGGTGGTTGCTCACGTCGGTACCAATGATGTGTGTCACTTCGGGTCAGAAGAGATTCTCTCTGGTTTCGACCGCCTAACAGAAGATAAAACCAGAGCTGACCATTTGCAGCATAGTCAACAGGACCGATTGCGAACGTCTGGTACAGAGCCGAGTGGAGGGTTTGAATCAGTGGCTCCTCAGACGGTTCTGCAACCGTGTAGGCTGCAGATTCCTCGACTTGCGCCAAAGGGTGGTTGGGTTTCGGGTTCCGCTGAATAAGTCAGGTGTCCACTATACGCAGGAGGCGGTTACACGGGTAGGAGGGGCTGTGTGGCGTGGAATGAGCGGTTTTTTAGGTTAGAGGGTCTCGGGAATATACGACAAGGGCTTCAGTTACAAAGGGCGCAGGCCGACCATAGGAAAAAGGTAGATACAGGAACCATCCCTATAAAAGTTGTGTACTGTCATAGCTGTGTTGAAAGCTGGCTAAAGCTGGATATAAGCTCAGCCGAAATTTTTGCGTAGAACCTAACGGTGTTCCGAAAGGATAGGGTAAACACGGTTGACGGTGGCGTGTTTGTTGCTGTTAGAAGTAGTTTATCTTGTCGCTAAATTGAAGTAGATAGATAGAGCCTCTGAGTTAGTATGGGCAGAGGTCATTTTTGGCAACCGGAATAAAAAAAATATTGAATTCTTTTACCGACCTCCAAATTCAGATGATACAGTTGTCGAAAGGTTCAAAGAAAACTTTAGTTTGATTTCAAACACGTACCCGACTTATTATACGATCATAGGTGGTGGTGACTTTAATTTACCCTCGATATGTTGACGAAAATACATGTTTAATTTCGGAGGTACGCATAGAACATCATCCGAAATCGTGCTAAACGCATTTTCTGAAAATTATTTCGAGCAGTTAGTTCATGAGCCCACGCGAATAGTAAACGGTTGTGAAAATACACTTGACCTCTTAATACACACTTGACCTCCTAGCAACTAATAATCATGAGTTAATAAAGAACATCAAAACCGATACAGGGATTAATGAACACAGGTTGTCGTAGCGAGATTGCGTATTACAACCCCCAAATCCCACAAAAATAAACGAAAAATATACCTATTCAAAAAAGCAGATAAAAATTCACTTGACGCCTTCCTGACAGACATTCTTCACTCCTTCAAATCAATAATGTAAGTGTAGACCAGATGTGACTTGAATTCAAACAAGTAGTATCGGTAGCAATCGAGAGATTTACACCAATTAAATTAACAAATTACGGAGCTCATCCTCCTTGGTACACAAAACGATGCAAAACACAGTTGCAGAAACAACGAAACAAACATGCCAGATTTAAAGAGACGCAAAATCCCCAAGATTGGCGATCTTTTGCAGAAGCTCGAAATTTAGCACGGACTTTAATGCGAGATGCTTATAACAGTTTCCACAACGAAACTTTGCCTCGAAACCTGGCAGAAAATCCAAAGAGATTCTGGTTGTATGCGAAGTAAATAAAAATGAGCGTATGGCATCGTTGGCCGGACCGGAAGGGGCAAGGCCCCTTCCGGGGAAGTTCGGCCGCTAAGTGCAAGTCTTATTTCAGTCGACGCCACATTGGGCGACTTGCGCGCCGGTGATGTTCAAATGTGAGTCAATTCCTTCGGCACCCAACTGCTTATGTCATCTGTCCATAGACTTACACACTACTTAAACTAACTTACGCTAAGAACAACACAGACACCCATGCGCGAGGGAGGACTCGAACCTCCGGCGGGAGGGGCCGCGCAATCTTGACACGCCGCCTCAAACCAAGCGGCCACTCCGCGCGGCCGCGGATGAGGATGAAATAATGTTGAGGACAACACAACACCCGGTCTCCGAGCGGAGAAAATCTCCAACCCCGCCGGGAATCGAACCCGGGCTCACTTGCATGGGAGGCGAGCACATTGCCACCCAGCAAAGCAGATGGACCGTACGTGAAGTATGTTAGCGGCAAGAAACAGTCAATGGTTCAAATGGCTCTGAGCACTATGGGACTTAACATCTATGGTCATCAGTCCCCTAGAACTTAGAACTACTTAAACCTAACTAACCTAAGGACAGCACACAACACCCAGCCATCACGAGGCAGAGAAAATCCCTGACCCCGCCGAGAATCGAACCCGGGAACCCGGGCGTGGGAAGCGAGAACGCTACCACACGACCACGAGATGCGGGCAACAGTCAATGCCTTCTCTGCGCGATAGCAATGGAGATACTATCGAAGACAGTGATGCCAAAGCAGAGTTACTAAACACAGGCTTCCGAAATACCTTCTCAAAAGAACACGAAGTAAATACTCCAAAATTCGAATCAAGAAGCGCTGCAAACATGAGTAACGTAGATGTAAATATCCTAGGAGTAGTGAAGCAAATTAAATAACTTAATAACATCAAGTCTTCTGGTCCAGACTGTATACCAGTTAGGTTCCTTTTAGAGTATGCTGATGCATTAACTCCATACTTTACAATCATTTACAACTGTTCGCTCGACGAAAGATCCGTACCCAAAGATTGGAAAGTTGCACAGGTCACACCAATATTCAAGAGTGGTAGTAGTAGTAATCCACTTAATTACAGTCCCGTATAAAAAAAAAATGACTCTGAGCACTATGGGACTAAACATCTCAGGTCATAAGTCCCCTAGAACTTAGAACTACTTAAACCTAACTAACCTAAGGACATCACACACATCCATGCCCGGGGCAGGATTCGAACCTGCGACCGTAGCGGTCGCGAGGTTCAGGCTGAAGCGCTTAGAACCGCTCGGCCACTGACGGCCGGCACAGGCCCGTATCGTTAACGTCGATATGTAGCAGGATTTTGGAACATACATTGTGTTCGAACATTATGAATTACCTCGAAGAAACCGGTCAGTTGATAAACAGTCAACATGGGTTTAGAAAACATCTTTTTTGTGAAACACAACTAGCTCTTTATTCGCATGAAGTGTTGATTGTTACTGACAAAAGATTTCAGATCGATTCCGTATTTCTGGAATTCCGGAAGGTTTTTGACACTGTACCACACAAGCGGCTCGTAGTGAAATTGCGTGCTTACGAAATGTCGCCTCAGTTATGTGACTGGATTTGTGATTTCCTGTCAGAGAGGTCACAGTTCGTAGTAATTGACGCAAAATCTTCCGTCGTCGAGTAAAACAGAAGTGATTTCTTGCGTCCCCCAAGACAGTGTTATAGGCCCTATGCTGTTCCTTAGCCACATAAACGATTTGGGAGACAATTTGAGCAGCAGTCTTAGGTTGTTTGCAGCTGACGCTGTCGTTTATCGACTAATAAAGTCGTCAGAAGATCAAAACAAATTGCGAAACGATTTAGAAAAGATATCTGAATGGTGCGAAAATTGGCAATTGACCCTAAATAACGAAAAGTGTGAAGCTATCCACAAGAGTACTAAAAGGAATTCGCTAAACTTCGATTACACGATAAATCAGTCAAATCTAAAGGCTGTAAATTCAACTAAATACCTTGGAATTACAATTACGAACAACATAAATTGGAAGGAACACATAGAAAATGTTGTGGGGAAGGCTAAGCAAAGACTGCGTTCTATTGGCAGGAAACTTCGGAAATGTAACAGATCTACTAAGGAGACTGTCTACACTACGCTTGTCCGTCTTCGTTTGAAAATGGCTGCGCGGTGTGGGATCCTTACCAGATAGGACTGACGGAGTACATCGAAAAAGTTCAAAGAAGTGCAGCACGTTTTGTATTATTTTGTTGACACCGACCTACATAGGGAGAAACGATCACCACGATAAAATAAGGGAAATCAGAGCTCTTACGGAAAGATATAGGTGATCGCTCTTTCCGCGCGCTATACGAGATTGGAATAATGGTGAATTGTGAAGGTGGTTCGATGAATCCTCTGCCAGGCACTTAAATGTGATTTGCAGAGTATCCATGTAGATGTAGATGCAGAAATAAAAATTCGCTAATATTTCAGTGCACTTTTAAGTGGTTTTCGGAATATCTGCGTAGATGTAAAGTCGGATGAAAGCGGTTCGGGCCCTGGTGGTGGAATAAAGTTTCATCGGTAGCGGAGGTGTGGTGCGTTGCAGTTGCCATCACCATAGGCCTTCTTTGCGCTAATGTCCGGGTATCGAATACCGAACGACTGCGTAATGTCTTACGACGTGAGGGGGCTGTGACCCCGTTAATGGTATCCGTCCGTCGGGTGGGGACTTTACGTTCCCTTGGTGCTATTCGACAGAAGTAGGCACCATTTTCGTGCAACAGTAACACAACACTACACTACACACATTCCCGTTTTGATCACCTACACTGGAAAGATACACTTAAAACACAAAACGCAAGTAAGCGCGATTGTGCGCGAAATAAGAGAAACGTATCCAATTAGCCAATCTAACCATAACACCAGACAAGCAAATAAATTGGGAGTTCTGCATAGTTACTGTACTGGTCAGTAAATAAGAAGCCACCAGCTGATCTGACGCGTTTCTGGTAGAACCCGTCATCAGATGGTCTACAGACCAGTAACACATAGCAAATAACAGAAAATATAATAATACAAATAATATACAAGAGTAAGAAACTACAAATATCGCCGAAATTAAACAGCTGAAATATACGCCATGAAGATCTTGGTGAGCAGACCACAGTTTTTGACAAACAAAGCTGTCATGGCAGACCAACTGACCAGCTACAAAGCAATAATAAGAGGCAAAAATGGTTCAAATGGCTCTGAGCACTATGCGACTTAACTTCTGAGGTCATCAGTCGCCTAGAACTTAGAACTAATTAAAGCTAACTAACCTAAGGACACCACACACATCCATGCCCGAGGCAGGATTCGAGCCTGCGACCGTCAGAGAGACAATTTAAGCCACCAGAGGGTGGTGAAGAAGACAAAAGTACGAGGGCAGTTCAATAAGTAATGCAACACATTTTTTTCTCGGCCAATTTTGGTTGAAAAAACCGGAAATTTCTTGTGGAATATTTTCAAACATTCCCGCTTCGTCTCGTATAGTTTCATTGACTTCCGACAGATGGCAGTGCTGTACGGAGCTGTTAAAATGGCGTCTGTAACGGATGTGCGTTGCAAACAACGGGCAGTGATCGAGTTTCTTTTGGCGGAAAACCAGGGCATCTCAGATATTCATAGGCGCTTGCAGAATGTCTACGGTGATCTGGCAGTGGACAAAAGCACGGTGAGTCGTTGGGCAAAGCGTGTGTCATCATCGCCGCAAGGTCAAGCAAGACTGTCTGATCTCCCGCGTGCGGGCCGGCCGTGCACAGCTGTGACTCCTGCAATGGCGGAGCGTGCGAACACACTCGTTCGAGATGATCGACGGATCACCATCAAACAACTCAGTGCTCAACTTGACATCTCTGTTGGTAGTGCTGTCACAATTGTTCACCAGTTGGGATATTCAAAGGTTTGTTCCCGCTGGGTCCCTCGTTGTCTAACCGAACACCATAAAGAGCAAAGGAGAACCATCTGTGCGGAATTGCTTGCTCGTCATGTGGCTGAGGGTGACAATTTCTTGTCAAAGATTGTTACAGGCGATGAAACATGGGTTCATCACTTCGAACCTGAAACAAAACGGCAATCAATGGAGTGGCGCCACACCCACTCCCCCCACCAAGAAAAAGTTTAAAGCCATACCCTCAGCCGGTAAAGTCATGGTTACATTCTTCTGGGACGCTGAAGGGGTTATTCTGTTCGATGTCCTTCCCCATGGTCAAACGATCAACTCTGAAGTGTATTGTGCTACTCTTCGGAAATTGAAGAAACGACTTCAGCGTGTTCGTAGGCACAAAAATCTGAACGAACTTCTCCTTCTTCATGACAACGCAAGACCTCACACAAGTCTTCACACCCGAGAGGAGCTCACAAAACTTCAGTGGACTGTTCTTCCTCATGCACCCTACAGCCCCGATATCGCACCGTCGGATTTCCATATGTTTGGCCCAATGAAGGACGCAATCCGTGGGAGGCACTACGCGGATGATGAAGAAGTTATTGATGCAGTACGACGTTGGCTCCGACATCGACCAGTGGAATGGTACCGTGCAGGCATACAGGCCCTCTTTTCAAGGTGGCGTAAGGCCATAGCATTGAATGGAGATTACGTTGAAAAATAGTGTTGTGTAGCTAAAAGATTGGGGAATAACCTGGTGTATTTCAATGCTGAATAAAACAACCCCTGTTTCAGAAAAAAAATGTGTTGCATTACTTATTGAACTGCCCTCGTAGTACCACGTAGTGCCAAAAGCTGAAGAAAAAAAACTTTCTTTTCTTTTCACAAGAAACGCGGTATACAGAATTAAACATTTATAAACATTTACAAACTGTATATATTAAAATGAACGAAGAATGTAAATATATTATATGTATACAACAATCGCGCAACGCGTCTTTAATTTTGAACGAACAGCTATCTTTTAATCGGAAGCAGTTCTTTAAAATATTTAGCGAAATACTGGACCTGTGATTCTAATGCATTCCCGCATTTGTTATCCCATTCTTTATGTCTCTACCTCCACGCAGCTGTTTCCCATACTTATCGTTTTTGTTATATGTATTTCTTGAGGATTTGAGTCCAAAGCATCCTTGATATCTAATATTGTAATAATTAATGCTCATATAAAGAATAGATTGTTGTTACCGCTTAGGCTAATGCTTTTGGAAATTTTATCACGTCCTCCTTTAAGGTTGTGTCCTTTTTTATTATTACATCAAGTACTTTATCTTCTAATGAGTTTTACTAGTAAGATCTCCTTCATCTACTCTTGCGAGGGTTTGAATCCTTGCCCTATCTTACGATTTTTAAATTGTTTTCCTTCATTTGTTTTATTTATGTAATTTTGTATGAAAGTTTGAATTTGTGTAACTGTTCCGAAATTTTTATTCTGTTTATCTGTCAGTTCACATGTACGTCTTTTTTCCGATGGTATTTTGTATGGAACAGTAAATTTCTATTCTTCGTTTATTATTCATACTTTGTCAACCTTCGTAAATGTTTGATTCTGCATGCTATATTTCTTGTGAAAGAAATTTTTTTTCTTATACTTTTGTCGCTGCATGCCGCTACATTTGTACTGACCACCGCGCTCTGGCGACTTAAATTGTCTTCATAGGTGTAGCTAGTCAGTCTGCTATGGCAGCTTCGTTTGTTACATACCGTCGTTATACATCTTATCACCAAGATGTTCATGGTGTGTATTTTAGCTGCCTAATTTTGACGATACTTGTATTTTTTTTTACTTTTGTATATTCTTTTATAGATATAGTTTCTGTTATTTGCCGTTTATTTCTGGGTTCCTTACAACCTCATGTTTGGTTCTGCCCGAAACGCGTGAAATAATGTCATTGATTTATCAGGTAGTGGCTTCTCATTTAGTGACCGACATGGCAATAGCGCAGTACTCCTATTGTTTTGCAATATGGTCGCATTCTTCCTGCATGACTTTGTCACAATTACCAGAGAAGCAGCCGCCAGATAGCGCTCACTGCCCTGCAGACCGAAATTACACACCAGGCAACGGAAAGTACACACACAGACATTAATTACGGGACTCTGTGATAGCTTTGAATAGTTTTGCAGCTGTAATATACTGTTAATCATTAGGTTTGTTTGTGTGCGTACTTTAATTTGCGTACTGCATTCATCGCTTTAGTGAAGTTTCCCTCTGTCAATAATAATGCACACATTACGCAGAACAAATCGCACGTGCAGGTATTATTACAAATGGCACTCACACACTGACATATCGGAACTGCTTTTGTTTTGTGCCGTTAGCGCTGAGAATGCCACACACAAATACTGATCCTGCACGTAATTTGTGTCCACGCCATATCTTGTTGAGTACAGAAGCATGCAAATAAGGAGATCAAGGCGTGGCGCAGAAATCGAAATCTCCAACAGTCTGAGTTACAACATTCCACTAGCAAACTTAATCTAGGAATTACACCCAGGACGGTGAAACAACATATGATTTTTATTTATTTGGAAGTATGTTATATTTAATTCCTTTATTTTAATTGCGAGGGATTGCTGAAAAATAATGTCCCAGCAAATATGAAAAATCTTAAAGCTTTTTAAATAAAAGAAAGTTATTAACATTTTACATCTTTATTCTTCATATCTACATATCTGCAGCCCTCTGCCGCCAGAGGGCTCCGAATTGTAGCGTGTGATATGGCGGTGTCTAAGGTAACTGCGTCGGTGCATGAGAAACAGCGTACTGTAATCGAGTTTCGGATGAGAAGAGTTCGTCCACACATGGAGCACCCTCTACTTCAGCATGGCAATGCCAGACCACACACGAGCGCAGCCACATCGACAACAATGCGACGCCGTGGGTTCACTGTCAGCCATCATCCTCCATGCAGCCACGACTTGGCCCCATCCGATTTTCAGCTGTTTCCAAAACTTAAGGAACATCTTCGAGGACTTCAGTTTCATAGTGGTGTAGCGTTGCCAGCAGAGGTGAGGTTGTGCCTCCTTTAAAAAAGTAAAACATTCTAGGCGCTTCAGTCCGGAACCACGCGGCTGCTACGCCCGCAGGTTCGAATCCTGCCTCGGGCATGGATGTGTGTGTTGTCCTTAGGTTTAAGTAGTTCTAAGTCTAGGACACTGATGACCACAGATGTTAAGTCCCATAGTGCTCAGAACCATTTGATCACTGTCAGTCGACAAACGAGGTCGGCCTGTATGCTTTTTTGCTGTTCTTGTCCCTTCACGTCTCCACATCACTATCACATCGGAACCAGAAGACCTAGGGAAGTTTAGGACTGTGGAAATCTCGCGTACAAACGTGTGACACAAGTGACACCCAATCACCTGACCACGTTCGAAGTCCGTGAGTTCTGCGGAGCGCCCCATTCTGCTCTCTCACGAGGTCTGACTACTGAGGTCGCTTATATGGAGTACTTGGCAGTAGGTGCCAGCACAATGCACCATGTACCATCGTAGCATGGTCCAGTTCGAAGCTGCATGCATTTGCGCTTCCATTAAGTAAAAACAGCTCGTGCTGTGTCAACAGGACGTTTTACAGAGTGCGCATTATTTACATTTGCACCAGCCGGAAAATATGTTTCAGTGGACGAGACACAGCAATTCTGGGTGCTTTAGCTTCGAGATCTTTGCACTGCCATCTGTCCGTTAAAAAAATGTTAACAATTTTGGTAGTAAATTTAGGAAAGAAATACCTTGGTGTTTTGCACATTTCAGAGAACAGATGACTGACCTAACCGTATTTCTGTTACTTCTGGGTAAGTCAGTGTTTCATAGAAGTGGTTTTCTTCACAGCAGGATTATGTATTATTTCGAATATTTTAAGGTACGGAAAAATATTTTGTACGGAAAAATTAAATATGAGACAGGAAGACTCCGTTAGCAGCAGTACGTCCATTTTTTTTTCTTTTCTTTTAGAAACTCAGATTTATTTATTCAGTACCATTACTTTATCAACGATGATAATGTCAACGCATGCAGATAATATTTAAACACTTCACTTTCTTCTTTATTTGTAGGAATTAACTGAGTGCTGTTTCGGAGCTTCGAAAAGTACTAACTTGTGTTCGAGAGGAGAGGACAAACTTCCAGTGCAGCATGCATTACTTGGTGCATACTTCTTGGTCGGCAGGCCACGGTAAGAGCAGCTGCATCACCAAACGTCATACGCTTGAAGCCCTGGTTATCTGGTCGTTAAAATGTGTGCCTTGATAGAAGCACTTTAATAGCTGGAGGCACAGATCGTATTTCTGGATCGTATTTCATAGCTCCCTCATGGCCAGATCAATATCGTTGATGCGTGCAGTGTTATTGACCTCGGCTGAAGTTTGATGCATGCTTTTCAAAAATGCCTGTTGCATTTTAAGACAGCAGCTCTATTTGAAAATTACTTATAGTGTAACAGCTATAAGTTTAGGTATTTTTATTGGCGACTGAGGACAGTGTACTGAACAACATTACGTCAGTATTTACATCATTTGCAGACTAACAATCATAACTGGGTATAGCAGTAGTATGTTTTAGGTTGGTTAGTACCTCCAAGTAAATTTGGCAAGAGCAAATCGTTGAAGATTTTTTCTAGCTTGGCAGCAGTGTGGACGTGTGGATCAGAACGGTTGGTATATACTGACAGGCGTAGTCCACTTAATGTTGCAGTTACGAGAGTGCAGAAAGCAGCAGGTAGTAAATTATGTGACGTGTTTACGACAAGACAGTTCGACACACGTTCATGTGTGTACCTACTAAGGTACCCTATATAAAAATATCTACACTTACACCTGTTACACTGTATAATGATTTGGTAATTAAGATAGTACGTAACAAGAGCTCGTAGCTTACAGAGAACGAAGTCTCGATAAGGGGCGCATCTTCCGAGCCGCGTTTTTAGCAATTTTCCGTCGCTTAGGGAATGCCACGAAACGCGCTGCCGCGATAGCAACCAGTGGTCCCGCGCGGTAGCCACGCGGTCTGGGCGCCTTGCCACGGTTCGCGCGGCTCTCCCCCGTCGGAGGTTCGAGTCCTCCCTCGGGCATGGGCGTGTATGTTGTCCTTAGCGTAAGTTAGTTTAAGTTGGATTAAGTAGTTGTAAGCCTAGGAACCGATGACCCCAGCAGTTTGGTCCCATAGGAATTTATCACAAATTTACCACAACCGGGAGTCCCCAGGGCGGCAGCCTTTGAAACAGATACAAGCCGGTATGAAGAGACCGATCGATGAAATGATTGTGCAGTGCTATGGTAGACAGTGAGCGAGTTGTTTCTCATCAGCATGTTTCAGGACTAGCTGGCCACAGTCGCCGTTATCAATTTAATAAACGAAGTGTTGACGCTGTGTCTATTTTAACGTCGTCCTACTGAGCTGATGAATTTGAATTATCATGGGGACATCACTAACATCCCCAAAGGTTTGATGTTTTCCTTCCACATTGTTCATAAAATGGCTCTGAACACTATGGGACTTAACTTCTGAGGTCATCAGTCCCCTAGAACTTAGAACTACTTAAACCTAACTAACCTAAGGACATCACACACATCCATGCCCGAGGCAGGATTCGAACCTGCGACCGTAGCGGTCGCGCGGTTCCAGACTGTAGCGCCTAGAACCGTTCGGCCACTCCCGCCGGCTCTATATTGTTGAGGAATTTGCTATTAACTAAACTTTTTGTAAGCCTAATGACCACAGTGTGGCGAGAAGTTGTATGGAGGCTAACGTAGGTCTTATCACTGATGTTGTATCGGGTACTGTTGCCTTTTGCAAAATACGTATCTAGATGTAATATTTTGTTATGAATTTGTGAACAGGATGTAACGGATATAACTGCAGATATTTCTACCTGTGGTACCTTAATATGTACGCACATCGGTGTGTTCGTTGTTTTTTCTCTGTGTATAACTGTCTTCCCACAAATACGTCACAAACTTTACGACCGGATGTTTTCTGCTCGGCCGTAGCTGCACCTGTCAGTATAGACTAATCGTTTTACATCCACACATCCACACTTCAACACCTGACCTAATGCACAGGGGAAAATTAGCATTAATGGCTTGCTTGTGCTGTAATAGCTACAATTATTAGTTTGCAAATGATGTAAGTACTAATGTAATGCGTCCGGAGTTGCCGAGCGGTTCTAGGCGCTACAGTCTGGAACCGCGCGACCGCTACGGTCGCAGGTTCGAATCCTGCTTCGGGCGTGGATGTGTGTGATGTCCTTAGGCTGGTTAGGTTTAAGTAGTTCTAAGTTCTAGGGAACTGATGACCTCACAAGTTGAGTCCCATAGCGCTCAGAGTCATTTATGAACTAATGTAATGTTATTCAGTACAGCACTCCTAGTTCCCGATAGAAATTTCTGCACTTATAGCCATTACGCCCTGTATAATGGTCAAAAGTAAGCTATGTGAAACCTTTCAGTCACTGCAACTATAGAGGTACGTTTCTTATGTTTTACATCATACACACTTTCTGTATGAAAGTACCTTCAAAATTTTTGTCTGGGAATGTTGTTTTACAAGGCGTAGGGAGAGGTTTTGAGACACAGTACCAATATTACTCATGTCTGTGTAGCACCTTTTTCAGCTTCTGTTAAATGTTCATGTTAGTTTCATTTGCATTACCAGATTCTGTGTATCACACTTACGTAAGTTGCGACGAAATACGTCTGGTATTAACAACATTACATGTTGCTACTACTGCATTCTGCTCGGTTCGCTAATACCAGTATTTCGTTTCAGAATTAGGCTAGTCGGAAAATTCACGTTTCGACCCGCGTGACACGCAGCTAAGTAAACTGCTGTTTCTCGTGCAAATGATTTCTGTTCCGCCAGCTCGACTAAATTCGTCTCCGCAGCTTCTGCTTCCCGTTCGGTGCGCGTGATGTCCGCGGGCCCGTCACTTCGCACGATTCCTTCCAGCTTTCGCCACATTTTACTCCGCCTTTGATGTGGGGCGGTCTTCGTGACGCGCATCATACATGCCCGTCTGGTTTTCACTGAACAATTTGCCACTGCCGCACTGCTGTGTGACGTTTGCTCGCTTCAACGTACAAAGAGATAAAATGCATAAATGTTCTTGAAAAATGGTTGCAGAAAGAGAAACACAATTTCAAGTAACGCAGACGCTGTTTTCTACACCACTGCGATACTGTCGCTGAAATGAACAAGTGCGCTATTTAGCTGGATATAAAAGCGATACCTGAAGCATTTACACAGCGGAACATAATTAAAAAATCACTTTTTCGAAACCCTGTAATTCCCACCCACTGCGACTCCTAAGGTTGAGATCTGGCTCAATGGTTCCTCCAGCCCTCCTCGGGCTCGAGTCGCTTCAAAAAGCAAGATATGGACATTTGCGAAAGAAAGGTAACAGCTCAGAAAGAAGTACCTGTCACGAGTAAGGTGGGTCGACGATGTCACATTGACACCAAACTACACCACAATTCTGCCCACAGCCCCTTTTACCCGCAATGCAACCTTCATTTGCCTGTGCGCTTGAGGTTAGAGCTGCGTCGCCGGTGTTGAATCATGCGGTTTTCTTACGGGTGGCCGAGGAAAACATTTCATACACTCCACCGCTCAGAATCGCCATGAAAAGGACTCAGAAGGTGGCATGAGGGGGCGTCAGTGAAGCCGCCCGTTTCCTTGGAGTGTTGATTCCCAATCACATCCGTATCGAAAACGACAGTTGACGGTGCGATGAGGAACAGAAAGACTTTCTTGACAATTTTTGACACTCGTGTCACACTTGACCATTTCATCCCTTCACTAAGGACATTGTGGGACTGTATCCGCACGAAACGTGATCTGGCCCCTAAGGAGCGCAACGCGGCCACAATTTTTGCTCTCGTGTACAGGTTGGAACAACTAGAGACCGTTCACAACCATTCAACGAAATTTCAACGTGAGTAGTGGCAGGGAAGGGTACTTCCGCATTTTGCATCCCATCAATTTCGCGTCCTCCTGTGGCGTGATCACGGGAGAAGGGGGAAGGTGGGGGGTTTCGCGATATTGACACGTGCAGAGGGTCTCTTCAAGAGCCCACAGCTCGACAGAACCCTCGGTGGCACCCGGCCACCTTTATCGACAGTTTTAAAAACGAACACGTATAGTAGTCCGAGGCGTTAGTAGGCAGGCAACTGGATTTTCAGAGGTGTCAATGAGTTGCCTTTTTTTCGCAGGTGTCGGCACCTTGTTGCTTGGAGCAGCATCGAGCCCGAAGGCGAAGAGCAGGGCACCACGTTTTTGCATAGCTACAGGGGAAGGCTGTGTGCACTTTTAAGCCAAATTTTAAAACTTATACGTCGCTATTGTGGGAATTATGGGGTTTCGAAAAAGTGATCCTTTAATTCTGTTGCGCAGTATTGATACCATACAGTTACATAAGGTCAACTGATCTTAACACAAACAATGTCGTTTATTAAGCACTATTAGAAAGAAAGGGACAGTCGTGTAGCATAATGCATAGCGTACTAATCTACGAGACAGAAAATATTTAATTGTGCAGGGGGGCCTAAAGTCTTTGTACTCTATCACTGCTTGTTTCACAAAAACTATATAACTTACAAATTTGTGGTTTGTGACAAATGAAAGAATAAATCATCAAGGTTTTGTTACGATGTCGCTGTACTTCATCACATGCGCCGTTTGTTGATCGAAGAATGTCTAATCGATATTTTATTTCACACCATACGTTTGACGATATTGATTGTGTAACACCAGGAACAGCAATTAATGTATTCATATCAGGTAAATCTGTAGGGTAAACTTAGTCCTTTACGTAGCTCCACAAAAAGAAATCTAATGGCGTGATGTGTGGTGATCTTGCTGGCCAGGCAGTGGGACTGTCGTGCCCGATCCACCTCTTAGAAAATATAGTATTTCATCAGGAAAGTTTCTAACACGTAATCCTCAATGAGGTGGTGCACCATCTTACTGGAAAATCACATAATGCTGCACCCTCCCGTTTGCGAACTGTTTAAGCATGTGCAGATAGACGTTAGCTGTTACGGAATTTTCGTCAAAAAAGAAAGGGCCAGTGACTCTGCTGTGCATGAAACAGCATCACACATTCATTTTAGGGGAATCCCTAACGTGACTTAAGGCAACGTCTAGACTTTTTTTTGTCATCAGTCTTTTGACTGGTTTGATGCGGCCCGCCATGAATTCCTCTCCTGTGCTGACCTCTTCATCTCAGAGTAGCACTTGCAACCTACGTCCTCAATTGTTTGCTGGGTGTATTCCAATCTCTGTCTTCCTCTACAGTTTTTACCCTTTACAGCTCCCTCTACTACCATGGAAGACATTCCCTCATGTCTTAACAGATGTCCTATCATCCTGTCCCTTCTCCGTATCAGTGTTTTCCACAGATTCCTTTCCTCTCCGATTCTGCGTAGAACTTCCTCATTCCTTACTTTTATCAGTCCACCCAATTTTCAACATTCGTCTCACATCTCAAATGCTTCGATTCTCCTTTGTTTTGGTTTTCCCACAGTCCAATAAGTCTGGAGTTACCAGACCCCAATCGTCACATTGTGCTTGTCAACATTATCTGACATGTGGAAAGTAGCCTCATCTGAAAAACAAATTCATTGAAGATACTCATTGCTGGTGTCGATTCGTGCCAATATCGCAGTCGCAAAAGCAGCTCGACGAGTTACATCATCTGGTTGTAACGCGTGTCTTATCTGGTCTTTATATGCATGCAGGTGCAATCTGTAGTGTTGAATTCTTCGCACTCTGATCCTACGAACTCCTAATTCACGAGATGCGTATCGAGTAGATTTCGAAGAGCTCCGTGAGAACGCCTGTTGCGCAGCTCCGAGACTTTGGTCGTAGACTGAAGGCCGCCATTTTCACGGAAGATCTAACACATTGCCGGTTTGTTTAAACTACATGCACTACGCAACAATACTTCTATCACGGAACATATTTCGCCTTCTCCTCGCGTTACATCATTTTACAACAGCGATTGTAGTGCTCTCTAATCAGCTTCTACATGCAACAAGGATATGCAAACAAAGTTGATGATTTATTCTTTCATTTGTCACAAACTATAAATGTGTAGGTTCTATAGCTTTTGTAAAATAAATATTGATAATTGTACAAAGACTTTATGCCCACCCTGTATACTAGAGGGAGCAGTAAGAATCTGACCAAAAGAAAAGTGCCCAGATTATGAATAGCGTTAAGGCACGAATGGAGTCTTTCTCCCCTACTGTTTAGTCTGTACATTGAAGAAGCAGCGACAGAAATAAACGAAATGTTTTGGAGTGAGATATCAAACCAGAGTGAAACGACATCAGCCGTAATATTTGCTGATAAAAGTGGTATCCTAAATGAAAGTCAAGCAGAATTACCGGATCTGTTGAATGGAGGGAACAGTCTAATGAGCACGGAATATGGACTGAGGAAAAAACAAAAGAAAGATGTAAGTAATGTTGAGCGGCAGAAATTAAGATTAGCGGTAGAAGTGGAGCAGCGTGGGGTGAAGGAGTTCTGCTAGCTTGAAGGCAAAATAAGCATGGCGGACATAGCAAAGAGGATATAAAAAACAGACTAGCACAGGGAAAGAGCGTATTCCTCGATAACAGCTGTCTATTTGTACCAAACATAGCCCTTACTGTGATGAAGAAATTTCTGGGAATATATGGACGGAATACGCCATTACACGGAAATGACTCACAAACTGCTGGAAACCCGTAAAAGAAGAGAGTCGATGCGTTTGAGATATTGTGTTATTGAAGGAGGCTGGAAATGAAGTGGACTGATAGAGAAATGAGCGGGTCCTCCACAGAATCGACCTAGAGCACACTGACTAGACGAAAGGGCAGCGGGTAGGGACACGTATTGTGACACCAGAGAACAGCTTTCACAATACTAGAGGGGTTGGAAAAAAAGCAAAAACTGTTGGGGAAGTAGAGACTGGAATATACCGGTCAAGTAATCCAGAATGTTAGATGTAAAAAACAAAATTCCAACTCTTTGCAGCATTAAATTGGCTGTGACTTTATCAAGTCATCGTGAGGCTTGTCTGCGATTGTTATTCTAGTCAGTGCAGAACCTGCATTGTTGTATCGAACGATAAGTAGATCTGCTGGTCTTATATCAGAGTACTAGAACATCGTTTGTATTAGTGGATAACGTTACTGTTTACTACGCCGGAACTGTAGAAAACACACTAATATAACACTTGTACTAAATAAACAAACACCGTCTGGATCACTTCTTTCAATACCGACTTCCGGTTTCAATTTGCACTGCTGATCATCTTCAGGTCTTGCGCCGGAAAGTGCAGTTTGTGCTGAGTTGAAAAATTGTATTTTACGGCGCCAAACCTGAAGATGATGTGCGGTGCAGAGGAGGAGGAGATTAGTGTTTAACGTCCCGTCGACAACGAGGTCATTAGAGACGGAGCGCAAGCTCGAGTGAGGGAAGGATGGGGAAGGAAATCGGCCGTGCCCTTTCAAAGGAACCATCCCGGCATTTGCCTGAAGCGATTTAGGGAAATCACGGAAAACCTAAATCAGGATGGCCGGGGACGGGATTGAACCGTCGTCCTCCCGAATGCGAGTCCAGTGTGGTAACCACTGCGCCACCTCGCTCGGTCCTGCGGTGCAGATTGAAAGCAGATGTCAGTGCTAAAAGAAGTGATCCAGACGCTGCTTGTTTATTTATTATAACTACAGAGGTCACAGTTTCCTAAAACATGGCGTCAATTGTAAAATACTCTGAGGTGACAAAAGTCATGGGATACCTCCTAATATCGTGTCGAACCTCCTTTCGCCCGGCGTAGTGCAGCATCTCGACGTGGCATGGAGTCATCAAGTCTTTGGAAGCCCCCTGCAGATGTAATGAGCCATGCCGCCTATGTAGCCGCCCATAATTTCGAAAGCATTCCCGGTGCGGAATTTTGTGCACGATTTGACCTGTCGATTATGTCCCATAAATGGTGGACAGGATTCATATCGGGCGCTCTGGGTCGCCAGATCATTCACTCGAACTGTCCAAAATGTTCTTCAAACCAATCGCGGACAACCGTGTCATTCATAAAAATTCCATCGTTCTTTGCAAACGTAAAGTCCATGAATGGCTGCAAATGGTCTCCTAGTAGCCGAACACAGCCATTTGCATTGAATGATCGGTTCAGTTGGACCAGAGGACCCAGTCCATTCCACGTAAACACAGCCCACACCATTATGGAGACACCACCAGCTTGCACAGTGCCTTGTTGACTACCAGGATCCACGGCGTCGTGGGATCTGCGCCACTCTTGAACTCTACCATCAGCTCGTACCAACTGAAATCGGGTCTCATCTGACCAGGCCACGGATTTCCAGTCGTCTATGGTTCAACCGATATGGTCAATAGCCCTGGACAGGGGCTGCGGGCGATGCCGTGCTGTTAGCAAAGGCACTCGCGTCGGTCTTCTGCTGCCATAGCCAGTTAGCGTCAAATTTCGCCGCACTGTCCTAACGCATACTTTCTTTGTACCTTCCACATTGATCTCTGGGCTTATTTCACGCAGTGTTGCTTGTGTGTCAGCACTGACAACCCTACGAGAACGCCGCTGCTCTCGGTCGTTAAGTGAAGACCGTCGGCCACTGCGTTATCTGTGTTGAGAGATAATGCCTGAAATTTGGTATTCTCGGCGCAGTCTTGACCCTGTGGATCTCGCGATATTGAATTCCCTAACGATTTCCGAAATGGAATGTTCCCAGAATGAGATTTTTACTCTGCAGCGGAGTGTGCGCTGATATGAAACTTCCTGGCAGACTAAAACTGTGTGCCCGACCGAGACTCGAACTCGGGACCTTTGCCTTTCACGGACAAGTGCTCTACCAACTGAGCTATCGAAGCACGACTCACGCCCGGTACTCACAGCTTTACTTCTGCCAGTACCTCGTCTCCTACCTTCCAAACTTTACAGAAGCTCTCCTGCGAACCTTGCAGAACTAGCACTCCTGAAAGAAAGGATATTGCGGAGACATGGCTTAGCCACAGCCTGGGGGATGTTTCCAGAATGAGATTTTCACTCTGCAGCGGAATGTGCGCTGATATGAAACTTCCTGGCAGATTAAAACTGTGTGCCCGACCGAGACTCGAACTCGGGACCTTTGCCTTTCGCGGGCAAGTGCTCTACCAATCTACAATCTGCGTAATTCCCATTGTGCGGCCGTAACCACGTTGGAAACCTTTACACGAGTCACCTGATTACTAATGACAGCTCTGCCACACTGCCCTTTTATGCCTTGTGTACGCGATGCTACCGACATCTCTATATATGCATACCTACATCCTGTGACTTCTGTCATCTCGGTGTAAACCGCCAAATTAAATCAAAGTCCCAGTTCGTCATCCTGAGAGGAGCTAATGGAATCTGGAGTTCCTGCAACTTTGGGAAGCAGCTGGCAGTGCGGCGCCGGTAGACGCGCGGAGCGTGGCTACCAGGGGGAGGAGGTAGCCTCCACGTGGTGCGGCCGGCGCAAACCGGATGCAGCTGTTTATATTTGGCGGCAGAGGGCGGGACGCATTGTTTGTGGCAGGAATGCGCTGGGGTGCGGCACGGGGTGCCGACTGCAGGCTACCGGGCGCACCCTTCCCTGGTACTCGCTCTGCCCTTCCCGCTGTGCTCCATTGCTCGCCAGCTTCCTATCTCCTCCTGTGTGGCGAAGGTCGGGGCCCTGTCAGCTTCCATTCGCTTCTACACCCGGCCCCAAGTTTACGTGTGGGTTACGCGAATGACTTCTTGGTCAAAATGGACTACCCCTGGTGCGTACTCGTGCTGTAGTAGATCCGTGATGATTTTACCGATCCAGCTGCGGAAACTGATCGCTTCCACGGAGCCAGTACTGATTTATCTTCGCGTGGTATCAGCTCTGGAAAAATATTGTGTGTATGGGGTCTTTTTTGATCTCAAAGTGATATGGCGATATAATGTAAAAATTTCCACAAATATAATACTGAGTTATTGGGAGACCCATGCACATTGTTTAAATAACAACTCCATTGAAACTTCCTGGCAGATTAAAACTGTGTGCCGGACCGAGACTCGAACTCGGGACCTTTGCCTCTCGCGGGCAAGTGCTCTACCAACTGAGCTACCCAAGCACGACTCACGTCCCGTCCTCACAGCTTTACTTCTGCCAGTACCTCGTCTCCTACCTTCCAAACTTTACAGAAGCTCTCCTACGAAACTTGCAGAAGTAGCACTTCTAAAAGAAAGGATATTTCGGAGACATGGCTTAGCCACAGCCTGGAAGTTTCATATCAGCGTACACTCCGCTGTAGAGTAAAAATCTCATTCTCGAAACATCCCCCAGGCTGTGGCTAAGCCACGTCTCCGTAATATCCTTTCTTTCAGGAGTGCTAGTTCTGCAAGGTTCGCAGGAGAGCTTTTAAGTTTGGAAGGTAGGAGATGAGGTACTGGCAGAAGTAAAGCTGTGAGGACGGGGCGTGAGTCGTGCTTGGGTAGCTCAGTTGGTAGAGCACTGGCCCGCGAAAGGCAAAGGTTCCGAGTTCGAGTCTCGGTCCGGCACACTGTTTTAATCTGCCAGGAAGTTTGATATCAGCGCACACTCCGCTGTAGAGTGAAAATCTCATTCTGGGAACAACTCCATTGTTGCGTGCTATAATTAAGTTACAAACTTGTAAAAAAAAAAAAAAAAGTCAGTGGAAACGTTCCTACCACTTCCCCTCAGGTGATCAACTAAATCATTTCCCTGTATTTCCTCCCTTTATCAGAAAATTTCCAGGACAAGATTTTGTAAAAATAGAAAATTTCGCTTACCAAGTAATGATCGTAGCTCCTATAGTAGTAGTTCCCTTGGCTATCAACAAACAGTTGCCAACGTTTCTGGAGGTGTTGGAAGTAAGCAGGGAAATTTTGAACTTCGATACTTGTACGCTTATTTGTCAGTGCCCGTTGGATGTCTGCGATATCTTGATGAAGCTTTGCTTTCAGCCACCTTTTCAAGGTCGGGCGATATGGCGGATGTGGGATGGCAATAATTGAATGTCTGGTCAGATACTCGGTAACAGATAAAGCAACATGCTGTCTCGCACTGTCAGGTAGTGAGAAACCGTCCTGAGAATGCCACAAGTCAGGGCGGCGACGTCGAATTGTTTCTCACAAACGTTTCAAGATTTCGATGTTAAGAGTTTGGTCCACTATTTGACCAGGAGGAGCATACTCATGGTGAATCAAAGAATGCGATCAACATTGTCTCTGTTCTCGAAAGTTGTCGTCTGACGTTTTTCGAGGCTGGTGATCCAGGATTCCGGCAGTCAGCACTTTGATGCTTCCTGTGATGGTCATACTGGTAGCACCAACTTCCATCCCCCGCAATTATCTTTGACAGAAATGTGGAGTCATATCTGGCTCTATCCAGCAGTTCGGTATAAATTCTTCGTCTGTCCCCTCTTCCTGTTCATCTGTTAGTGTGTGAGGGACAAGTTTTGCATTAAGTTTCCATTTCCCTAAATCTTCCCGTAATATCTTATGACACGAATCACGATTCAAATTAAGTTCTTCTGCCTTTCATAATGCGAAAACGGAGCGATTTATCTGACATCCATTGGCTTCCGGACCAAGCGTGGAATCATTTCCGAAACGCCTAAGTTGTTCACACGCCGCCGTTGTTAAAGTACACGGTACACGACGTGAAACGTCTGGAAGCAAACGCCGTGCAACAATCGTCGGTAGGTTCCAGACCGGAGAACAGAGCGTTATGTTTTCAGGGGAGTTTTCGTGGCATTCCACGGGAGATCTCGTCATTGCTGAAGGCACGCTGGATCAATACAAGTATGCATGTATCCTTGGGGCCGAGGGGGAGCCCTACATGCATTTTGTTTTTTCTGGGCATGATGGTAATGCAACACAGATCACGATGGAAGTCCGTGACTGGAAAAGCACCAGGATGAGTTTACTGTACTCCCGAGGCCACCAAACTCCTCGGATTTAAACCCAGTCGAGAATCTGTGGGACAACCCTCGATCGGGCTGTTTGCGCCATGGATCCTCAATCGATAAATGTAGCGCAGCTGGCCACCACACTGGAGTAGACATAGCTCCCCATCCCTACTGGTACCTTCCAAAACCTCACTGACACTCTTCCTGCACGTCTCGCAGTGGTCTACGCTCCAAAAGATGGTTAATCAGGCTTTTGACTGGTTGTCACATTTAAGTGACTGGACAGTGTGTCATTGGTTCAGGTCAGTTCAGTGGACTGTCAGTTCACTCGCCTCAGGTCAGTTCAAAGGCGGAGGAAGGGAACGACATACGACCACTAAGAGAACCATGCCTAGAAAGGTTCAATGATTGTACTTACGTGTCGTCTATTTCTAAAACTGGCCTGTCCTTTCGGATCCGTCCCTAATGAGCTTGCTTCTGACTGCGCGTTGAACACGTAACATCCTTCTTCTTGTGTTTTAGTCCGTGTGTGTCACCTCTATGGAGAGCAGATCAGTACAGTCAGCATGACGAGAATGGATCATGAATGAATGGAGCTATATGGTCTGTAAAGGTGCATTACGCGTGCGTGTGCAGAGCTTTCGTCAGGCATTTGTTTGGAGGGTACAGTATCAGAGAAAGGAAATTTGCTTTTGAACGTTTTGAAGATAAAGAAATGCGGAGAAATCTCTATCTTTAAGCAGAGGGTCTTGTTTTTTATAGCAGCTTTTTTCACAGTACTAGCCCTTTGAGGAGAATGGTTGCTATGTAGAATTTGTTTCTTTATTTTATTCCGTTCCCTTGTCGATCAGGGAAAGAGTGGGCTTGCAGCGCTGCTTTGCCACTCTTCAAGCGAGGACGTTAACACAATGCACAGACGGTGTTACTAAAAACATTAAAATACAAAATATGCATAGTTTGTTCACGATGTCCTTACCGAGTTCTCAACGGATTGTGCGGTCCCCATCCAAGCCCAAGACAAGCACAACCGCGGACAGAGTGGAACTGCTTGGTGGTTCGCAATGTACAGCACGATAGTCACTTCGTAATGGCTATGATGCACACTGTCACTTTGTTTTTTGATCGACAATGCTGTCAGCAGCCAGACACAGAAAACTGGTGTTTTGAAGTCGACCGTCTTCTACCGACTTCAACCGATTGAGAATTAGGGAGCCCTCGGTCAGGATATTGTGGATAAATAATACATTTTAAATGTGAACATTTTAGGTTAGGCTTTACCGTGACTGTTATTGACATTAAATGAAATAACAAGTTTACTGTTACCAGTCTCTGTTTGTTTATCTCCACGACGCGTTTCAAAGGTTTAAACCGCCATCATCTGGTGGATTTATATTTGTTAGATTCGCATTTGTGTGTGAGTTTTGTGTTACGATTTTATGGAGGAACTTGTGGCACTGTCTAGTGGAGAAACAAAACATTATTTCAGAACATGGTTTTGGGCTTCTTTTGACAAAAAACTAAATGTATATCTAACGGTAAAAATAAAATAATTAAAATAGAATACCTCCAGTGGTCACAGGTTTTACTTATTTTATTTTTACCGTTAGACATACATTTAGTTTTTTGTCAAAAGAAGCCTATAACAATGTTCTGAAATAATGTTTTGTTTCACCACTAGACAGTGCCACAAGTTTCTCCAAAAAATCGTAACACAACACACACACGAATGTAATACTAACAAATGTATATCCACCTGATGATGGAGGTTTAAGCCTTTGAAACGCGTCATGGAAATAAATAAACAGTGACTGGTAGCAGTAAAGCCGGCCGCGGTGGCCGAGCGGTTCTAGGCGCTCAGTCCGGAACCGCGTGACTGCTACGGTCGCAGATTCGAATCCTGCCCCGGGCATGGATGTGTGTGATGTCCTTAGGTTAGTTAGGTTTAAGTACTTCTAAGTTGTAGGGGACTGATAACCACAGATGTTAAGTCCCATAGTGCTCAGAGCCATTTGAACCATTTTTTTGGTAGCGGTAAACTTGTTATTTCATTTAAATGATACATATTTTTAAAATTATTAAAACAAGCTTTGGTACACTAAAGATTTTAAGTAAAGTATGATTTTATTTTTTAAAATACAAACAACAAAACTTTACGTAAACGGAGCGACTTAAATTACTGGAAACGAGGAGAAGATGAGAAGAGTTTGTGAAAGGAGAATGTTTTGGAAAGAATGTGAGATGGAACGGGGAGAGGACGTCGAAGTAATCTTTTGTAAGGGGTGATAAGAGCCCTGGCATGGAGAGAATCAAAATAATGCATGAGTGAGGAAGTACGGAGAACATAGAAAGCAAACTGGCGTAGGCAAAGAGAACATTGCTGGCCAAAAGAAGTCGACTTTTATCAAACATCGGCCTTAATTTGGGGAAGAAAATTCTGAGATTGTACGTTTGCAGCACAGCATTGTACGAAAGCGAATCACAGACTATGGGGAAAACTGGGAAAAAAAGAGAATAGAAGAATGTGAGATTTTATGCTATTGAAGGATGTTGCAAATTAACTGGACTGATGAGAAAAGACGTGGTTCTGCGTAGAATCGGCAAAGAGAGGAACATTTGAAAGACACTGAGAAGAGGAAAAGACACGATGATAGAACATTTATAAAATGGCTCTGAGCACTATGCGACTTAACTTCTGAGGTCATCAGTAGCCTAGAACTTAGAACTAATTAAACGTAACTAACCTAAGGACATCACACACATCCATGCCCGAGGCAGGATTCGAACCTGCGACCGTAGCGGTAGCTCGGTTCCAGACTGTAGCGCCTAGAACCGCACGGCCACTCCGGCCTGCCGACATTTATAAAGATTTCAAGGAAAAACTGCCGTGGTGCTTGAGGGAGCTGTAAAGAGTACAAAGTATAGGGGAAGACAGTGACTGGAATGAACCAACAAATAACTGAGGGCGTTGAGTGCAAGCGCGGCTCACGCCGAAGCGAATCAAACCAACCAGAGGATTGATGACCCAAAATAAGTATGGAATATCGAAGAGGATTGTGGTCTTCATGTTCAGTCGGTTGGTAATTTTAGTCTGCTGTGGGCTTTGGTTGGATGCCTTTCCTTTGGGAAGGAATCACAGTCATCGAAAATTTCTGAAATGACAGCAATACAGTCTAAGGAGGAAATATTGTCAGTTCAGAAAGTTTATTGTATGGTTAGGTGCGGTTTCCACGTTGCTTTACGGTCGAGAGTTGGTCTGAGATATTATAGTGCCTTTTTTTTATCTGGTAGGACAATTGTAAATGGAGAGGCGAAAATCATGGAGGCGGAATCTACGGGTGATTACTATGCAGAAAAGGTGAAAGTATATTTATTATGTGAGGAGCCTAGTAATAGCTAGATTTTCGGTTCTCGTCTTTTGTGATATTTTTTAACATATCTTTTTACATTTTGGACTCGCCTCCTACTCTTCCTCTTGTTTCGCACAATTCCAGGTTTCAGGAAACGCACGTGAAATTTTTGTCGCCCATGGTGCGTTCAGCACTGTTTTTCGTCAGCAGCCAAGCGCCGTTAACTGTCGCCACGCCTCTAGAGCCTAACATGGGGGGGAACGATACGCACATCATCGTCTGTAAAATTTGCTCTGTATGTTTTCATGTTTTAAATGTTTGTGTGTCCTGCTTGTGAATCAGATTGTAGGGATTAGCACGGTAGACAGGCGCAGGGAACGTACAAAAACAAATGTGAGGCTCCGTGCGTGAGCGATTTCTACCGGTCTGACGTAGTGCTGTTTTTTGTTTGCTTTCTGGCGCTTTTCATCATTTACACTACACGAGAATTATGCCTATACTTTTATATGAAGACTGAAATTTCTAAATCCATTCGTTCAGCATATTCGCAAAGGGCTTAAACTTTATACCAGACTAAATTCCATGTAAGATCTTTTGAGTGGAAAGAAGTTTGCGAAAAGTACTATGTGAACTGAGTACAAGGCGGAATGCTTGTCCCGAAGTATCTTTTTCTGTTGCAAATGTAATTTAACAGTTTCCGGACCCACCCGGAGAAAAGACGAGACCTAATCACCACAGAAAGTTGTATGAAAGTGCAAATTTTTCTCTTCTCGATAAATCTTTCCGTTGGTGTTACCTAAGTGTTCGATATTGTCTCCAGATTTACCTCATGCTTTTGTCCTTGTATTACAGTTAGCGTCTTGTTTAGTCATTTATTATTAGCTGGTTCAAATGGCTCTGAGCACTATGGGACTTAACTTCTAAGGTCATCAGTTCCCTAGAACTTAGAACTACTTAAACCTAACTAACCTAAGGACATCACACACATCCATGCGCGAAGCAGGATTCGAACCTGCGACCGTAGCGGTCGCACGGTTCCAGACTGCAGCGCCTAGAACCGCTCGGCCACTCCGGCCGGCTATTATTAGCTATTTAGGCTCTTTGTGTGAGGCTTTTGCGAATGCGGGCAACCCTTTGCATAGTATATGTGTCAGCTGCAAATACGCAAGCAAATTCATTCCGGTGGTAATAGATGTACATGGAGAACACATGTTAGCTACAACCAACATTGCGAGAATAACGGCTAGCATTTGAATAAATGTCACTGTCGACTGCGATTCAAGAAGTGAGCGTTGAAAAAGAAACGTTCATGAGAAACCCGACTCGCGGACCAACAACTCAGACTTTTTTTTTTTTTTAACTTTGGTGACTTCTCTATATTCCAACTACGTTCTGTTAAGAGCATGCCTGACAATCTAAATGGAGAAATCTTGTTTTGCGATACCGTTTTGCCTGCCGCTTTTTCATGTTTTGAGATGCTTCTTCAGTTAATTTTACTGTTATTTGATGCATGTTGGAGCTTGTGAACTCCTCGGCCGTTATAATAGTTGGTGAAACAGACACAAATACTTTTAAAATGTTTTATTTCACTGTCATAACCGGCTTCGGGCTACAATGCTATCTTCTGTTCGCTAATATTTTCAGCTACGCAGATGTTTTGATCAGCAACGTGGCAACTGCCGCTATAGGAAGTTCCAGGAGACGGCGGTTCTTTTTTTTTTTTTTTTTTTTTTTTTTTTTTTTTTTTTTTTTTTTTTTTTTTTTTTGTCCATATGGTTTTTCACGTTGACATACATATATGCTGTTTTATAGCAAACAGCACACATATCGTAAATAAATCACTGCGGCACACTTCATAATATACGGTATTGTGTTTTGTTTGTGTCTCAGACACTTGTTTGAGATCCATTATTTACAATAATACCTAACATTTACTGTTAATCGATGTTTAAGGCCTAGCTCTTTTTAACTGCATTTTAACTAACATTTTACCGTGGAGCTATATTTAATCTGTAGCCCTTTTTAAATTGTTTTGTAACTTGTCCTATTTTGTTTCGTGCAGAATGTTGAAGATCGTATCCCTGACTTTCTAACAAGCCATTGTAAACAATGCTTACGGTGAGCGACACATAGAGGCCGAATACCCTCAACTGTTTGTGGTGGTGGTAAGTTCCTGTGGGACCAAACTGCTGAGGTCATCGGTCCCTAGGCTTACACACTGCTTAATCTAACTTAAACTAACTTACGCCAAGGACAACACACACAACCATGCCCGAGGGCGGACTCGAACCTCCGACGGGGGCAGCCGCGCGAACCGTGGCAAGGCGCCCCAGACCTCGCGGGGTCACTGAATAAAAGCAATACGTGCGATCGTTGCGGTTTTCTCATATTGTCAAACTCTTGTTACCTTCAGTGTGACCCTCATCAGATATTAAAATTGTCCCAACTGCTCTTGAATCGCGGTTGATATTGGTTTCGTGATACTTGGTACCGTGCCTCCTTGGAAAACACTTAAAGTCTGCGAAACAGTGCTGTTTAACAGAATAATTTTCATTCAGTAATTTCTAATTTCTTCACGTTGTACAGAAGACTCTTAACCATGCAATGAAACAGACCTCTTAACATCGCAGGGTCTCGACCACTTTGTGGAGGCTGCGTCACACAGGATTCGAACTGCAACCGAAAGAAATGCTAGGACGTGCTGTTACGTGGAGTTCGCCGGTGCTTTCATATGGGCCAGTCATCTGCTAGCTAATGGAGACCAGACGCAGCTGGTCTTCCGCATTGCTCCGTTCAAACTCTCCTGCGTAGAACGTGCGTGTAACTGAAATGTGCGGTTAACAGTTCGCGGCTCACGTCGTGCCGACAGCTCTTTTTCTCGGCGCAGATGAACTACTTTAGTACTCACGGAGGAATAAGACGGCACTGCCACTGCACCACTTCGTCCTTGTAGTTGAGACCTAGCAGATAACATTTCTCGTACGAACTTGTATGGCGAAAGACTCTGTTCTCATCACACATGATAATACAAATGTATCCAGAATGAAACTTTCGCACCAAACTTCCTGGCACATTAAAACTGTGTACCAGACAAAGACTCAAACTCGGAATCTTTATCTTTCGCGGACAAGTGCACCGCCGACTGAGCTACCCAGGCCAACTTACATCCCGGCCCCACAGCTTTACTTCCGCTTATTACCTCATCTCCTACCTTTAAAACTTCACAGGAGGTTATAAAATCCTGCTTTCCCTCCGGGTGGTAGACTAATTAAAGAATTATCGTGTTCCTAATGGGGTGGTATTAATTTGGAATAAGGCACCGAATCAGAAGTGAAAGTATTACCTGGAAGAGGTCAGGTGCTGTCATAACTTGATCGTTATTGTGCGATTTACTTGGCGCAGTGACGATCGGCAGAAATAGAAAATGTACAAAATAATACGGAAACTAGCTAGTGAAATTTTGGTCCGAAATGATGAATTAATTTTGACTCTGTTTGGAAATTACTGTAAATGAACGGTCGCCAGCTCACTTGGTGTGAGCGAAATCAATTAAAACTCGTGACTTTGAAATGAAATCACTTTATCATTGTAGCGTGTTGGCAGGCGTCGACAGTTGCGAATGCACTGACTCGCGCTCATTATCAAAACACAATATCACCCAGAAAAACTTCAGTCAAGGACAAAAACAAACTTAAAACTACTTCATGAAATTAATTACTAGTTCTGTACACTACCAGTTACGTAACAACTGAACTGCGTTTCTCACTGTAATGCTAACTGCTGTTAAACTGTTTTACTAAAGATAAATTGTTACGCAAATTACCTTTCATACAAAATTGTCTGAACATAGAATATTGTTAACTATACTGATTTGTCAACAATCAGCATTAATTAGCAAGACCAAATAAAATTAACTTTTTTGTTCACTTTAATTTAAACTATTAATCGATCCGATAAACTTCATTCTTCTTATCATTTTATATATTCGGACATGTCCGAAAGAACAGATACCATCTTAGTAAAATATATAGTTGAGGCTCACCGGCCACTTGACCATCTTCTTCTTCTGTGCGAATGCACGAACAGTGCCCGAACTCTTACGGGAATCGGCAACGCGCCGCGAGTAATGAGTACAATGGGCGGGGGCACTACGAATGTAGTGCGGGACAATACGTTGAGAATGTGGGTGTCGCGGGGGGCGTGCCAGAGATAAATCCCTGTGTCCTCGGTGGCCCAGATGGGTAGAGCGTCTGCCATGTAAGCAGGAGATCCCGGGTTCGAGTCCCGGTCGGGGGCACACATTTTCATCTGTCCCCGTTAACGTATGTCAACGCCTGTAAGCAGCTAAGGGTGTTCATTTCATTGTAATTTCATTCTAACGAACTCCTTATCATTCACTTTCAGTTCATTAATGACACACACAAGTCATATTCCAAGATTTAGTAGGACGATTATAATTTACTTTGTGGATGATTCTGTAATGGTATAGTATTCCACGTACGCCTTTGCTCTCCTGTGAAACTTGCAAGACTAGCGTTCCTGAAAGCTCCTATGAACTGTATGTGATTGTCATAAAATAAATTAGAAATAGCTTTTCGGTATTTTACGAGCACGTTATTTTTGAGCAGTTGTTGCAAAGCTCTTGTATGTGAGGTCGATGTTTCTAACGTACTTACACTTATAAGATTATAATTATTTTACAGAAATTCGTTAATTAAGCTGTATAGGTCTTTGTTCTCAATTCTGTAAAGTAATTATAAGCTTCGTAGTGCAAGTACGGTACAAATATCGAGCTTTTATATATAAGAACTTAACAACAACTGTTCAAAAGAAACTATTTTCGTTTTATTTTATGACAGTTACTTGCAGTCATAAGGGCAAAGACGTACATGGCATAATATGCCATTACAGGGTCGTCCATAAAGTAAGTTATAACTTTTAGTATATCTTTGGATATGACTTCTTCCTACGTTAAATTCATAAGTGAACCTAAGGCATCGAATGTATAATGCTTTCGTTTTCGATAGCTGAAAATCGACTAAGGCCAAAACCGTACAATCATACATTAAATAAAGGAAACGCCCGGTGAAGGCATCACGAAGTCATTTAACAAATTCACCGGAGCTGCAGACCCTATTGCAAAGAAGTTATAATATTTATTAATATAGCAAACACGGAGTCGGTTTGTGAGCTTTCTGCGGAGAATCAGCTGAAGATGAGGTTCTGGGGAGCTGAGTGCAGGAGAGATGCCGACGTTCGCATTTGCGCTCAGGGTCAACCTTGCAGAGCGTAAGCAGGCAGGCAGCCAAGGATACGATTGCTGAACTGTGACTCCCTGGTTAAGTGGTCGCTCGCAGGACTGTGGTCAGGGAGCAGGATAAGCCGCGCTATAAACGCTCTCCTCTGTGGGAATGGATTCAATTCCCTCTTTGACTTACAAAACGCGTGAAGACAGCTGTAAAATTACTCCCGCGTAGCAATGTCACGAACTCTACTGCGATGCATTATTCTCCGGACTTTTGTTGCTTGGTGTGGTCCGCGGACTGTACGCTACTTGCTCCACCAGTGTCAGAAAGTTTCCTCTTTTTATTCTGAAGTGAAGTAAACTCATGGGTGAGAGAGGGGCGTTACATGGTATCTGTCGCCACCTGAGTACGGCCTTGGTTGTACCTGTCGCTAGAAGTTCCGTCACATCACCACTGATGACATCTCAGCTTTTTGTGATCTGCACTCTAAGCAAGCGGACCCAATCGACGTCTCCGGGGTAGATGTTCTAGTGAACTAATTAAGGGGAACAGCGCATATAGAGCCATTGAAGGGACGCCAAAAGCCTTCCACCAAACTCTGCCCCACATGATTTTATTTGTTTGGTTGATATTTGGTTTTTCTGTGGAGTAAGTAACTACGGGAACAAGTTGATTAGTTAACTTGTCTTCCAAGTATGATTACCAGAGGAGGGCAAATCAGAGAAGTAGCAAAAATTACTCAGTTATAAGGTGCGCTCAGTAATAATAATAATAACAATGTGTTAATGTTTAAAAGTCGCAGCCAAGAAATCAGGAAATTGGTTCTGAAAGTATGTCTTTGCAGTGTGGCTTCGTATTGCTGTGGGATTTAGACTCTGGGGGCTGAGGAAGAAAAATACCTAATAAATATATGGTAGCAAACAGTGGGGAGATTACAGGCCATCTCTTGAAGCCATTCTTTCAAAATAAATGTCACTCGAAAAGAAAGGCATGTGGATCAAATAGTGATAGGTCAAAAAGCGAGATGTGCGTAGAAATCTAGAAGAACGCTGAGTGCATGAAGAATTGAGGGCTGTTGTTCGCCACTTATCGTAGGCGGTGTCGACTAGGGCCTATTCGAATATTGTTTTGCTCTAACTGCGCCAGAGTGAACTTTAGTCGAAAGAACTAGTTACATTTTCCTCATGTTGTAGGCATGAATGCTCCCGTTGTCTTCAAGTCGAGACTAGCTGTTAACGAGGATGATTAGTGGGAGTTGTTGGGCACTGAACTTCGGTCTGCGTGGGCCACGGCGCTGTTGAATGTCAACAGCATTGTGACGTGTTTGTGCCGTGGTGGGCGGTGGCAATTACGTAGATAATTGGGCGGGGAGTCAGCCGCCAATCATATTGGTTATACCGTGGCGAGTGTTCATAAATAGCAGCCCGCGGTGTAAGTTGACAGTTCATACATTTTGTTTTGCTTGTATTCCTCTGAAAACCGAAGTTCTTGGCAACAATATGAGAAAAAAGTCTTACAAAAAGTACATAACGTAAAGACCTAAGAACAAAATTTAAAAAAATATGGTGGTGAAAGACGCATAGGGAAAGTCTTGCAGGATTTCTCTAGATGACACTAAATGCAACGTCCTTGCAAAAACGGAGAGTCGTTGCAATAGCTAGGAAGATACAGGAAAGAAGAGGAGCACGGCAGTACCTATAAAGTGGAAGCGTACTATCGATTGTGCTCCCAAGAGTCCAAAGTTGGGATGCAGACGATACATCGATGATTTGAGAACCTCGAGGTTTCGTCTACAAAGATCAAGATTAGCATAGATATTAGCGATACGTCGCCGATGCATTAACGATGAAGATCAAAAACATAGTCATCGTCCAACACTGATAGATCATTCATTCCGTTTGTCGACAAGTTCAGTCTCGTGATTAGTGTAGTGCTAGTTTTATTGGTGTTCTCGTTCTTTTTGTTCTTTCGAAGTGGTATGTAAGTTAAATTTAAAGTTTACAAAATTATCATTTATTTAAAATAATGTACTCGCAATTGAATTATGCTCTGCTGTCACTAGGTATAATATAAGTGGTTTTCATTGTCGGTTGCCACGTTTGTGGGCGTCCTTCTGCGTCATAGCATTATAACATTACAACGCAGGCTGGAGCAAAATCAGTCACTCCCTGAAGCTATTATGACTTTTATAATCACGGATAAAATGTCTTCTACTGTAGAAGAAGAAGGAGGTTTTTTTTTACAACTGATGATAGAGGTGTGTGTCCAATTTAAAACCGAAATAAAGACACAGAGAAGAAGATTCGATAACTTAGATAATCCCCGATTCCGGCAATTTCAATAACTGATGACCCAAGATGCACTTCAAAGATGCCGTGGCTAAAGCAAAAATAATTAGTTAATAAATATGTACGGAATTAAGCATAGGTGTACGTACACTCAAGAACGAAACATTCGATAAGTTTGATAAGATTCGGAGTTTGAAATCTGGGATACCACAAGCATGTGGCACACAAAAAATACAAAAAATAAGTTAACAACTGCTGTAAAATGATGTTCACATGTATCTGTCGTCTTCTATTACACCAGCAGAAAGAGACCCTATTGAAATCCTTTAACATGTGAAGTCACCTTTTCAAAAAGTTGCAACGGTGTATTTTCCATCGTCGCCGTCTGCAAGCATGAGGTTTTTCATATTTCTGTTGCACTCTCTCGCCTGTCGGACACGCTTTTGACCAATCGCAGTGGCCTTCTTTGTCTACGCTCGATGTTCCCCGTTAGTCCAATTACACACCTGAGCCGTTCCTGAAATATGGGCCGCGTGAGTGGTTTGCATGAAATGACTTTCGCCAGCGAATATTTCGTCAGCAAAGGACGGCATCGTGGGTGCTGCGACTGTTGATAATATAATGAGAACAGTTTACTACGTTAGTCATTTATTTATTTTATCCACAACACGTTTCTGTGGTTCACGCCATCGTATTCAGGTGGAGAATTGTGTAGTTACATTACTCTTCCGCCAGTATCTGGCATTTGCTTTCCCTACGTGGATTCCTGCATCGTCGTTCCACTACTTTAGATCCCTTCTTCCAAGTATTTGTGTGACGTGGTTGATTCGAGTTGCTATTCGTTAATCTGGCAGTTAAAGGGTACAACACTTGTAGTTTAGTAAATTGTAGAACTTCGAATTTCTCTACATTAAGAGGTAGTTGCTGGTCTTTGCACCAGGCTGATTGTTCGGCGACGTCTAATTTGATGTTAAGCTCATCTGTTATGGAAAATGAAGAACACTGTGACTGTATATTAATGGAACATGGATACGCTTCAAGTTCTCTAAGGCTATAGATACTGCAATAGGGAACAGCTCAGTATGCAGTACAGATGAAGAGGAATGGACATTTCTAAAAAGGGAAATCACAGGAATTGGAAAGAAAAACCTAGGTACAAAGAAGATAACTGCGAAAAAACTATGAGTAACAGAAGAACTGCCGGCCACTGTGGCCGAGCGGTTCTAGGCGCTTCAGTCCGGAACCGCGCTGCTGCTACGGTCGCAGGTTCGAATCCTGCCTCGGGCATGGTTCAAGTGGCTCTGAGTACTATGCGACTTAACATCTGAGGTCATCAGTCCCCCAGAACGTAGAACTACTTAAACCTAACTAACCTAAGGACATCACACACATCCATGCCCGAGGCGGGATTCGACCCTGCGACCGTAGCAGTCGCGCGGTTCCGGACTGAAGCGCCTAGAACCGCTCGGCCACCGCGGCCAGCCCTCGGGCATGGATGTTTGTGATGTCCTAAGGTGAAGTTAGGTTTAAGTAGTTCTAAGTCTAGGGGACTGATGACCTTAGATGTTAAGTCGCATAGTGCTTAGAGCCATTTTGATTTGAACAGAAGAACTACGTCAGTTGATCGATGAAAGAAGGAAGTACAAAAATGTTCAGGGAAATTCAGCAATACAGAAATACAAGCCGCTGAGAAATTAAATAAATAGGAAGTACAGTGACGCTAAGACCAAATGGTTGCATGAAAAAGTGAAGAAATCGAAAAAGAAATGATTGTCGGAATGACTGAGTCACCGTACAAGAAAGTCAAAACTGTTGGGAATGCAGGGGGCGGCGTGAATTATCTTCAGTCAGAAAGACTCTCAACAATTAGTAATAAAGTGATATTTATTAAATATAAAAAACTATTCAACTTAAATGACGCTTCTTCTTGTGAATTGTCCAGCACAGTTAGACGTTTGAATTTATTACAGGTGCTTTAAATTATTAAATACCTGTCACTGTGCTCTGAGTGATGTCTACGTAGAGTCGAGAGCTGGCCTAAGACTCCTGCGGAGCCGTAAGTCTCGGAGACGACCGACAAACACTGCAGTTTGTAGACTCTGTAGTGGTTAATAAAAAAGAAAAAAAAAGAAGAAAAGAAAAGAAAAGGTTGAAAATGTGGGAAGAAATGGTGAATAAAAATGGGGTTTTAAAATGGTTAATAACCGTGAAAAAGGAAAAGAATAAAATGAAAATCGGACTTCGTATTAGAGAAAAGTTATCAACTTCGTGATTCGGAAAAGCTATTGTTGGGGTGGTCCTTGTGGCGTTTCTGAGCAAAGTCAAACCAATTTCCACTACAACTATTATTTAAAAAAGAACAGAGAATAACAAAATGTGATTAACAGGAGGAAATGACGTAGATAAGAGTTCATCCTTTACCATGTTAACAAGTCTTCTCTCGTGCGGCGTCCAGGTCTTGTTCTCCAAAAATCTCCTGCTTCATTTCTGCGTGAAAAGTCGTAGCTGCCCCGAAATCTTGCAATAAATTTCATTGTCCAGGAATTACTAATGTATACAAAAACTGTCTTGATATTAAATGCAATGTATTTTACGTTACTGCTTCCAACATCCGAATTTCATACAAACTTCCACAATACGTCCGCACATCAATAAGTTTTTTTCGTCTTAATCCGACCAAGACTAGCTAATAAGTAAGTTAAGCTTCCGCTCTCGAGAGACAAAAGCAGGTAGAAAACAAAAAGAGTTACAATTTTAGTACCTTCATTTTCTTATATATTTTCTCTGCCGTCGAGCGCTCATACCGCTGCGACGGTATAATTTATATCTGAGGGAACGAGTGTAGCGCGGCGAAATTCAAAGTCCCGCTACAACTCGGCGCACTGAAGAGAACCGTCCGCCGTAGCCAAAGTGCTCCTGTAGCTAACGAGGCATCGACCAATCGGTATCCACACACGTGATGCCCATGGGTTGGCAGCTGCAGCCTCTGGCGGATCTCGGTATAGTTCGTACTGCCAACCCCTACAGCTGCTGCGCTAGCAGTGTTTCGAGCGCGGCTTACCGATTGCGGTGCGGTATTCTCTGGAGTCCTGAGTATCGTCACCACAAAAACAAACTTGGGTGAAATTAAAAGCAATGGTGGCAACATTACCAGTGCAACGGGAATTCCACTGTTAACTGCAGAGGAGAGAGCGGACTCTATGAGGAGGAAAGATTTGTCGGATCTGGTAGAAGAAGAAACAGGAGTCGATTTAGAAGAGGCAGGGAATCCAGTATTAGAATCAGAATTCAAAGCAGCTTTGGAAGACTTAAGAGCAAATAAGGCAGAAGGACTAGATGACATTCTGCCAGAATTTCTAAAATCATTGGGTGAAGTAATAATGTCGTGTGACGAGGGCCTCCCGTCGGGTAGACCGTTCGTCGGGTACAAGTCTTTCGATGTGACGCCACTTCGGCGACTTGCGCGTCGATGGGGATGAAATGATGATGATTAGGACAACCAACACCCAGTCCCTGAGCGGAATAAATCTCCGACCCAGCCGGGAATCGAACCCTGGCCCTTTGGATTGACATCCTGTCGTGCTGACCACTTTTTTTTTTTTGTACATAATGGAGTAACAATAACAAACATAAACTGCTGCTAGCATTTTTTTATATGAGACGATGATCTTTATAAAATAAAATATTGCTGGGAAACGTAAATAAGTGGACTTTTTTTATGCAGAATGGTGGAACAATAACAAACATAAACTGCGTCTAGCATTTTTTTTAAATATATAAGACGATGACTCTTATAAAATAAAATTTTTCTGGGAAACGTAAATAAGTGGACCTTTTTTTAAAATAATAGTGAAAAAAAATCCTGCTTCTGTCAGTACAAAACAATAACGGTCTACATTCCTCTTTTGGGCGCGTACCTCGCTAATCCCGTTATACCTCGCGTTGGTGTCGGGTACGTCTCCACGTGTGTCCGCAGCTCGTGGTCGTGCGGTAGCGTTCTCGCTTCCCACGCCCGGGTTCCCGGGTTCGATTCCCGGCGGGGTCAGGGATTTTCTCTGCCTCGTGATGACTGGGTGTTGTGTGACGTCCTTAGGTTAGTTAGGTTTAAGTAGTTCTAAGTTCTAGGGGACTGATGACCATAGATGTTAAGTCCCATAGTGCTCAGAGCCATTTGAACCATTTTCTTCACGTGTGGTTGTGGATGCTCTCCACTGTCCTGATCCTTTCTTGGCTGTTGATATACTTTCCGGGATGTGAGGTCGTGGTCCAAGAACTTTTCTGCTCCTTACGTTTCGTCCAGGACTGCGCTGGACTTCCTCAGAGGCGCTGCTCCGCTGAGTCTTGCCGACTCGGAGCAGCGCCTCTGAGGAAGTCCAGCGCAGTCCTGGACGAAACGTAAGGAGCAGATAAGTTCTTGGACCACGCTCTCACATCCCGGAAAGTACATCAACAGCCATGTCACCCAGTCGTGAAAGCCTTCATTCTACAATCTTGTCCTTTCTTGTTCTGATACTTATAGACAATAATTACATTGTCCTACCCGGGACACCCCAACTGGGTGGAGGATCAAGCAAGGCACTCCCTAAAAAATTTGCGTAATATGTTCGATATCTCGGATGTCTCATAAGCTGTGAGTGATGTTCCTGTAGTAAGGCCCAAACGTCGAGCACATTCTTACTGCCGTCTCGGAAAAGATAACGCACAGTCAAACCTCGAATCCAAGTCACTGCGTTTGTCTTTGTTCGGGGATAATATGTCCTATCTGGTAGAAGTAGTATGCGTGGTTCTATTGTTTGCGGCCCCACCCGAAGGAGGAAGGCGATCATTTTTTTGACCAAACACCATACGTCCGCCGAAGGTCCGCATATCAGGCGATGCTCCTCTGTGTCTATAACATTGCACTGCGGACACAGTGGCTCGTCCGCCATATGAATTGTATGCAACCTGGAACGAGTCACGTATTTCCCATTTACCACCTGATGCCACAGTGCGCGCGTTCCCGTATCAAGGTGTGGGTTGTGCACTGTACGCCATACCACTGACCACGTAACTGTTGGTTGTCGGCGCTCTGCGGCATTATTCGGCCGTCGTCGAGTCAAGATGTGATATATATCACGTGCCGTTGCCGTCCTGGTAGTCGGTAGTTCCATATGTACATAACTGTGTTCCACAAAAAAGGTTCGCGTATGGGCAAGCGATGGTGAGATGTGACACCGCTACCGGAGCCGAACGAGAAGGTGGAGCGAGTTCGTCTATCAAGGTGCCCGTCAAGCTTGTCTGGTGTCGTGTCCACATCTTTATCATTGTGGTTACATAAATAGCCACTGCTCGGTCGCGTACGTCGACTAGTCCAAGACCTCCACGACTATGAGGAAGGGTGAGGGTTTCGTATCCTACCTTAAAAAGCAGACCTGTGTTCACAAAATATCCTAGTGCCGCCAGGATTCGGCGGGCCAACACCACCACGTGGGGAATGCGAGAAGCTAGATAAGTGTTAGCAAAGGTGACCCGTTGTATCATATCCAGTGTCCTTAACCTGTGACTTCGGACACTCGCACTAATTGTTTGCAGAAGATGTCTGTAAGTCAGTGCCGCCGTGCGTCGAACGTCTGTAGTGAAAATAATTCCTAGGCATTTCATCTTGTTGATCGGCTGTAATGGTGCTACACTTCCTGTCGGGAGTCCTCACCCCATGTTCATCGCTCCCGACTTTGCCATGTTCAGTCGACTTCCCGTAGCCATACAATACAAATTAATCCAATGCAAGGTCGCTCTTGCCTCGTCGCCTTCCGTGTTAAAAACACTAGGTCTTCTGCGCATGTTCTGCATATAAACTTGTTGTGCCGTATCGTCATTCCTTGGAGTCGATTCCGGAGCCCGCAGAGCAGCGACTCGACAGCGATGGCATATAATATCGTTGACAGCGGGCACCCTTGTCTGACCGATCGTGAGATGGTGATGGGCCCCACCAAGCGTCCATTGATGAGCACTTTGGATGCCGCTCCGTGGAGTAGTCTCATGGCTACGGTGACAAAACTTTCCGGAAACTTCATTTTCGTCATCACGTCCGTGAGATAAGCATGATTCAGCCTGTCAAATGCGCGATCGAAGTCTGTCGATACCAATAAACCCCGGAGACGACATACTGCTGCCAGTGCGATAACATCGCGGTAGTCGCTGAGTGCCGTTTGTATATTGCTATTTCCTCCTAGCTGGGTTTGGTCGAGTGATATCACTTGGCGTATTACGCGTTTAAAGCGTGCTGCAAGTATCCTGGTGTAGATCTTGTAGTCGCAATTAAGAAGGGTCAGTGGCCGGTAGGCCTGTATCCCTGTGCCGCCGGATGGTTTGTGGATGGGGATGATCATTCCTTCCACGAAGGAGGGTGGAAGAGGCACGTTGGGAGACATCAATTCGCAGTACACGGCAGTCCATCGTGGAGTCATGAGATCTTTAAATGTACGATAAAACTCCAACGGAAACCCGTCGGGCCCCGGCGATTTGTGCGACGCTCCCTTATCAATCGCTTCCATTACGTCGTCAACTGTGACTTCTCCTGTTAACTCCAGGTTAGCCGTCTCGTCGAGACACGCGGAGAGCGTTCGTCGGACCTCATGAAAGGCTGCCTGATCGTGTTCCGCTTCGTCATAGAGATGACCGTAGTGTTCCACAAAAGCGTTGGCAATGTCTTTTTGCGTTGTCTTACGGCGACCATCTGGCAGTACGACCGTCTGTATTAAGGTTCTGCGGCTACGTTGTTTTTCTCTGATAACGTGATACACCGACGGTGATTCCCCACGGACTCGTTCAAAGGCCCTTGCACGGATTGCGACACCCTCCAGACGGCGGCGCGTTATGGAAATTATTTGGGCCTGTGCTCGTTTTATACCGGCACGACGCTCCTGTGAAGGTGTTTGTATAGAAAGTTCGCGGAGCATCGTGAAATAAAATTCCGTCGTGTGTCGCCTCCACATCATCTGCTCTCTTCCATATGCAATTAACGCTCGGCGCAATGCTGGCTTAACGCATTCCAGCCACCACTGCAACGTCATCGGATATGTCGGGAGGCGTCGTTTACACACGTGCCAAGTGTCTTCGATTAAGCGTCTGCACTCAGGTTCCCTGAGGTGTGCTGTATTCAGTTTCCAAACACTGCGACTCCTCCACACTTGTTGACGACTCAGGGAGACCGTGCATATATTGTTCAAATGGCTCTGAGCACTATGGGACTCAACATCTTAGGTCATAAGTCCCCTAGAACTTAGAACTACTTAAACCTAACTAACCTAAGCACATCACACACACCCATGCCCGAGGCAGGATTCGAACCTGCGACCGTAGCAGTCCCGCGGTTCCGGACTGCAGCGCCAGAACCGCACGGCCACCGCGGCCGGCAGACCGTGCATATATATGCTATGTGATCTGAAAAGGCGACAGGCCACAATTCCGCAGCGAGGATCGCAGGTTCGAGACGACGTGTTACGTAAATGCGATCGACACGCCTTGCAGAGTGACTCGTGACGTAGGTGTATCCACGTCTGTCGCCATGTATCGTCTCCCATGTATCAATGAGATTCATGTCCTGTATGAGTTGCCGCAGCTCCGGGCATGAAGTATAACGTGGGTGTTGATCTTTTGGTGCGAGCACGCAGTTGAAGTCGCCTCCAAATAAGACATCTTCATACCGACCTAAGAATAGTGTTGCAATCTCCTCTGCGTAAAATCGGGATCGGTCGCGCCGTCTGTCGGACCCCGACGGTGTGTAAATGTTAACGACCCGTACTCCCAGCACTGTGAGCGCCGGTCCTCGCGCTGATGGCAGGTACACCACGTCCTCGGCTACTATGCCGCTACGTAGAAATATCAATGTTCCGCTGCCGCCGTCGGCAGTAGGTGCAATGTATGTATCGTACTCATAGAGGTCGGGGAAGCTCTCAACACATATTTCCTGCAGCAGAACGATGTCGACGTCTGACGCATGCAACATGCCTCGTAATAATTGCAATTTGACAGGCGTTCTGATCGTATTAATATTAATAGAGGTTGTTCGATATGCCTGCCGCTGTTCCTCAGTGCGTCAAGCGCACATGAACGCTTATGTTAATTTGTGTGCCGCTGCTCGGCGACATGCTGTCTGTGCGTCAGTCTGCATCTTCTGTGTGGTTAACATCCGGTGGACGCAGCACTCGCCATTGCGGGTGCGTCGTCGGTCTGTGGGTCAGTATCGGATTCGTCGGCCCAGTTCCTGTGCTGGTGGTCCAGCTCCCGTCGTGGTTCTCGGCCTGGCTGACCGAAGGCGATGGTGTTACTCCAGGGGGTGGAGGGACTCCTGCCGTCGGCTTTCCGTCCGGTGTGTCTGTTTTCAACCCCTGCCTAGCATGATTCGCGTCGTACTGCTGTGTGGGAGGTAGAACCTCCCGTTGCGCATCCGGATGCACTGTATCGACGTTACACCCAAGTCCGTCTGACGTGGGCTGCAGTAAGCAGGTATCCGACGGCGCTAGCCGTCGTTTCTTGTGGCGCTTCGGCGATCGCTGTTTGCGCGTGTGCGCCTCCGTATCCGAGTGCGGAAGTGACTCCCGGTGCCCAGGGACGAAAGCAGCTGTCGGCACAACCGCAGGATCGATTTCCATACCTCCTACCGATCCTTTCCGCTCGGTTAAGGGCGTCGTCGGCGCCGGAGCGACAGAAGTGTGCGTCGTTTCGTCACTGGAGGCGGTCTCTGCTGCAGTCGGTGGCCGTAAACTGTCAGGATTCTGTAGCTGGTCATTCTTCGGGATGGGATCTGTTCGAAATCCGTCCGCATACGTTAGTGGCAGCGGCGTCAACGTGGACGGAGGCACGGGTTCGCCGGTTGGAACTTGCACTATCCTCCGCTGGCCCTCTTTCCCGCAGCCTGAGCATGTTTTGGGTTGTCCATCGTAGATGACTATAGCTCTGCATCCGCCGATGAACAAGTACGAGGGTACATGTTGTGTCAGTTCTATTCTGATTTGACGCACCCCATTGAGAACAGGGTAAGTCATGAAGTTGGACCATTTTTCCTCAACGTGGCTAAGCACTCTTCCATATGGGCGTAAGGCGTCAACGACCAAGTCAGACGGAACCTCGAAGGGAAGTTCGAAAATACGTATGTTTCGTAAGCCCAGTCCTGCAAGATCAATAGTTACTTCTCCAACATGTCCATCAGAGTGACGAAATTTGAGTCCATGTTTAGTATCTCGGATGGCTGGTTCAAATGGCTGTGAGCACTATGGGACTTAACATCTGAGGTCATCAGTCCCCTAGAACTTAGAACTACTTAAATCTAACTAACCTAAGGGCATCACACACATCCATGCCCGAGGCAGGATTCGAACCTGCGACCGTAGCAGTCGCGCGGTTCCGGACTACAGCGCCTAGAACCGCATGGCCACCGCGGCCGGCAGTATCTCGGATGATTCTGTCACATACTGCATCGTTAATCAGCTTGACGCAAACGACACTGTTCACTATGGAGAGGTGGATTCCGATAAGTTCGTTGTAGTCAAGTTTAACTTCGTCTCGTAGGAACCTTTCTATTTCGTGGGCTTTCGGTCTCGCACATTCATTCGAAAAACTAATCTTGAGAGTCGACTTTGGGTATGCATGTGCCATTCTATATCGAGTCGTCTAAACGCGCGAGTACGCCGAAGAGGTAAACAACTGCGCGAGCGCGAACTTCTCCGGCAGGGACGTAAACAGACGTCCGTGCCGTAGCATCGACGAAGGCAGACTATCTGGCACTCAGCTACCGGGGGCGGACATTGGGTGAAGTGACAACAAAATGACTATTCACGTTGGTGTGTAGAATGTATGAGTCTGGCGTTATAGCATCTGACTTTCGGAAAAATGTCATCGACGCAATCCCAAAGATTACAAGAGCTGACAAGTGCGAGATTTATCGGACAATCAGCTTAACAATTGATGCATCCAAGTTGCTAACAAGAATGATACACTAAAGAGTGGAAAACCCCCTGCGGGTTCGGGGGCAAGAATAGGCCCGCGGTATTCCTGCCTGTCGTAAGAGGCGACTAAAAGGAGTCTCAAACGTTTCGGCCTTATGTGATGGTCCCCTGTTGGGTTTGACCTCCATTTTTCAAAATTCTACAGAAGTACGAGCCTTTTGGGGAAGGACACCTTACATGGTGTACCACTGGTCCTAAGTGCACTAAGACCTTGGCACTCAGCATTGCACCGGCGTTGTCACCATACCCATTATTCCTCAAATTGGGCCTAAACGCCTGATGGGTTGCCCAAGTTACGCCCATAGTGCATCTCCATCTGCACCAGCGATCATGATGGACTTTCCATGGCACCAGAAATCCAGCACGGTAGCCAGCCCGTTGTGGTGGGGTCGTCATGTACCCTCTAGGTTGTAGCCCCCTGACAACACAGGGATCGTACTGCCGATACCTGAGCTGCACCCTCCCCACGTTGGCCAAGGAGTAGATGCCCGTCTCCTTGGGGCATCAGGACTCCCGGCAATGGTCATCCTGCCAGGTGGCCCTTGCTGCGGCTGGGTGGCGCCCGTGGGGAGAGCCCTTGGTCGGAGTGGGTGGTATCGGGGCGGACGTTTCGCACATGAAACGTCAACACGTATCAGGTCGCTCTGCGGCCGAGTCTTCCAAAAGAAAAGGTACCGTTTCTAGTTCTGGTTCTCCTGCCCTTTCCCCCTTGGCCACTCCATGGGAGGAGGGACAGGCCCGCCGGCTTGGGGCGAAGTACTTCCCCCGCTATTTGGTCTGTTCTCGAACAGATGGGGGGACGTTCGCCACCTCCAAGCCCATGTTCTTTGTTCAACACATTGAGGACGTCTTCGGGGAAATCGAGGCTCTCAGCAAGATGCGATCAGGGTCCGTTCTTATCAAGACCACCTCTGCCACACAATCGGCGGCACTCCAGGCGTGCGACCGCCTAGGGGACATCCCAGTCTCCATTGTCCCACATCTGGCACTCAATAGGACGCAGGGGGTCATTTTTCATCGTGACCTCCTGCTACAATCTGATGAGGAGCTCAGGGCCAACCTGGAGCGCCGCGGCGTGCATTTCGTCCGGCGAGTCCAGCGCGGCCCCAAAGACCGTCGCATCGACACCGGGGCCTTTATCCTCGCCTTCGAGGGGGACGTTCTCCCAGAAAAGGTAAAGGTGATGTGCTACCGGTGCGACGTGCGACCTTACGTCCCGCCTCCTATGCGCTGTTTTAGGTGTTTGCGTTTTGGGCACATGTCATCCCGGTGTGAGGCTGAGCCCCTTTGTGGCGACTGTGGACGTCCTCTTCGTGAGGAACATACTTGCACCCCACCACCTCGGTGCCCTAATTGTCCTGGCGTCCACTCGCCTAGGTCCCCAGAGTGCCCCGCCTATCAGAAGGAGAAAAAAATACAAGAAATCAAAACTTTGGATCGGCTCTCTTATTCTGAGGCCAGGAAGAAGTATGACCGCCTTCATCCCGTGTCACTGGCCACTTCGTTTGCCTCCGTTGTGTCCACTCCTTCCGCTGTATCCTCACCTCTATCCTGTCCCCCCTCCGCCTCCTCTGCCCGTCAGGGGGCTCTGCCTCCGCCTCCCACATCCCTCCCTTCCAACTCCTCCTCCCCCGCGGCCCCCACCCCCCCTGCCCCAGGGGCCACCCTTCCTCCTCCTCCTCCTCCCCCCACGCCACCTGAGAAGCGATCCTCTTCTCAGGCGTCCATCGGGGAAACGTTCCGGACCCCAGCTTCCGAGGTCCGGCGTTCCAAAACGGACCCCGCGCGTGAGGACCTTCTTCGGGTCCAGCCCACCATCCCTGTGCCTCCTCGGCCTTCCAAGAAGGCCTCCAAGAAGAAATCTCTATCCCCCTCTCCACCCCGGCGCGTTTCATCTGACGCTTCATCCGTGAGTCGCTGCTCCCGGCCGTCCTCAGTTTCGCCGGGACGCTCTGCTGCCAGGCGTTCCGCCGGCCTTTTGTCGGCAAATGATGCGGCCCCTCCTACACAATCAGGGACAGCGGCCGCAGCTGGCGACGAGTCGATGGAACCGGATCCGCCTGCCGTCAGTTGTAGCGTTGTTGCCTTGCAACCTGGCCCTCCGCGGCCATCGAGGTGACCAGCTCTTCCCCGTCTCGTTCCCCCAACTTTTTGACTAGCAATGGCGTTGTTTCATTGGAACATAAGAGGTATTCGACCTAATCGGGAGGAATTACAACTGCTCCTCCGCCTGCACTGTCCGCTCGTCCTTGGTCTCCAGGAAACCAAGTTGCGCCCGACTGACCGTATTGCCTTTTCCCACTATACCTCGGAGCGGTATGACCTCGCCCCTGTGGACGGTATCCCAGCTCATGGTGGGGTCATGTTGCTCGTTCGGGACGATGTCTATTACCATCCCATCCCATTGACCACCCCACTCCAAGCAATAGCTATCCGCATTACTCTTTCTGCTTTTACTTTTTCAGTTTGTACCGTCTACACTCCACCGTCATCTGCTGTTAGTCGGGCTGATATGATGCACCTGATCGATCAGCTTCCCCCGCCGTTCTTATTGTTTGGCGACTTCAATGCCCATCATCCCCTTTGGGGCTCTCCTGCATCCTGTCAAAGAGGCTCACTCTTGGCGGATGTCTTCAACCATCTCAATCTTGTCTGCCTCAATACCGGCGCCCCGACTTTCCTCTCGGACTCTACTCATACCTACTCCCACTTGGACCTCTCGATCTGTTCTACCACTCTTGCCCGTCGGTTCGAGTGGTATGTCCTTTCTGACACCTATTCGAGCGACCACTTCCCCTGTGTCGTTCGTCTCCTGCACCACACCCCATCCCCACGTCCTTCGCGCTGGAACATACTGAAAGCTGACTGGGGACTTTACTCCTCCCTGGCGACCTTTCCGGACCGCGATTTTTCCAGTTGTGACAGTCAGGTCGAATACCTCACGGCTGTTATTATCAATGCTGCCGACCGTTCCATACCTCGTACTACTTCTTCTTCACGTCGCGTTTCCGTCCCCTGGTGGAACGAGGCTTGTAGGGACGCTATCCGTGCTCGACGACGTGCCTTACGCACCTTTCGCCGCCATCCTACGTTGGCGAATTGTATTGAATACAAACGACTCCGAGCGCAATGCCGTAGAGTCATCAAAGACAGCAAAAAAGCTTGCTGGGCCTCTTTCACGAGCTCCTTTACCAGTTTTACTCCCTCTTCCGTTGTTTGGGGTAGCCTGCGCCGGCTGTCGGGCATTAAGGCCCACTCCTCAGTACCTGGCCTGACCTCAGGTAATGAGGTCCTTGTTGATCCTGTGGCTGTCTCCAACGCCTTTGGCCGCTTTTTCGCGGAGGTTTCAAGCTCCGCCCATTACCATCCTGCCTTCCTTCCCAGGAAAGAGGCAGACGAGGCTCGGCGACCTTCCTTCCACTCGCTGAATCTGGAGACTTACAATGCCCCCTTTACTATGCGGGAACTCGAACGTGCGCTTGCACTGTCCCGGTCCTCTGCTCCGGGGCCAGATGCCATTCACGTTCAGATGCTGGCACACCTTTCTCCGGCGGGCAAAAGCTTCCTTCTTCGTACCTACAATCGCGTCTGGACCGAAGGTCAGGTCCCCATGCGTTGGCGTGACGCCGTTGTTGTTCCTATACCCAAACCCGGGAAGGATAGACACCTTCCTTCTAGTTACCGCCCCATTTCTCTTACAAGCTGTGTCTGTAAGGTGATGGAGCGCATGGTTAATGCTCGGTTAGTTTGGATTCTTGAATCTCGACGACTACTTACTAATGTCCAATGCGGCTTTCGTCGCCGCCGCTCCGCTGTTGACCACCTTGTGACCTTGTCGACATTCATCATGAACAACTTTTTGCGAAGGCGCCAAACGGTAGCCGTGTTCTTCGACTTGGAGAAGGCTTATGATACCTGTTGGAGAGGAGGTATCCTCCGCACTATGCACAAGTGGGGCCTACGCGGTCGTCTGCCCCTTTTTATTGATTCCTTTTTAACGGATCGAAAGTTTAGGGTACGTGTGGGTTCCGTATTGTCCGACGTCTTCCTCCAGGAGAACGGAGTGCCTCAGGGCTCCGTCTTGAGCGTAGCCCTTTTTGCCATCGCGATCAATCCAATTATGGATTGCATTCCACCTAATGTCTCAGGCTCTCTCTTTGTCGACGACTTCGCGATCTACTGCAGTGCCCAGAGAACATGCCTCCTGGAGCGCTGCCTCCAGCGTTGTCTAGACAGCCTCTACTCATGGAGCGTGGCAAATGGCTTCCGGTTCTCTGAAGAGAAGACGGTTTGTATCAACTTTTGGCGATATAAAGCGTTCCTTCCGCCATCCTTACATCTCGGTCCCGTTGTTCTCCCATTCGTGGACACAACTAAGTTTCTAGGGCTCACATTGGACCGGAAACTGTGTTGGTCTCCACATGTCTCTTATTTGGCGGCCCGTTGTACACGTTCCCTTAATGTCCTCAGAGTTCTTAGCGGTTCATCTTGGGGAGCGGATCGCACTGTCCTGCTTCGCTTGTATCGGTCCATAGTCCGATCGCAGCTGGATTATGGGAGCTTCGTCTACTCGTCCGCTCGGCCATCCCTCTTACGCCGGCTCAACTCCATCCACCATCGGGGGATACGTCTTGCGACTGGAGCCTTCTACACTAGTCCTGTCGAGAGTCTTTACGCTGAAGCTGCCGAGTTACCGTTGACCTACCGGCGCGACATACTGCTGTGTCGGTATGCCTGCCGGCTGTTGTCTATGCCCGAACACCCCTCTTACAAGTCCTTCTTCGCCGATTCTCTCGACCGTAAGTACGGGTTATATGTGTCTGCCCTGCTGCCCCCCGGAGTCCGCTTCCGTCGCCTGCTTCGACAATTGGATTTTGCCCTCCCTACCACCTTCAGAGAGGGTGAGAGCCCGACACCACCTTGGCTCCAGGCTCCGGTTCGTATTTATCTCGACCTCAGCTCACTCCCGAAGGAGGGTACTCCGGCTGCAGTGTATTGCTCACGGTTTGTCGAACTTCGTGCTCGACTTGCTGGTCACACCTTTATTTACACCGATGGCTCCAAAACTGACGATGGTGTCGGCTGTGCCTTTGTCGTCGGGACCGCCACCTTTAAATACCGGCTCCTTGACCAATGTTCCAGCTTTACGGCCGAGCTTTTTGCTCTCCATCAGGCCATTCAGTATGCCCGCCGCCACCGTCATTCATCGTATGTCCTCTGCACTGACTCACTCAGTGCTCTTCAGAGCCTTGGGGCTCCCTATCCGGTCCATCCCTTGATTCAACGAATACAGCAGTCCCTCCATTGTTTCGCTGATAATGGCGGTTCTGTCAGCTTTCTGTGGGTCCCCGGACATGTAGGAGTGCCTGGGAATGAGGCTGCGGATGCTGCAGCCAAGGCTGCAGTCCTCCAGCCTCGGCCAGCCTCCCATTGTGTCCCGTCATCTGACGTTTGTGGGGATGTATGTAAGAGGCTTGTGTCCTTGTGGTGGGATGCTTGGTCATCCCTCCAAGGAAACAAGCTCCAGGCAGTAAAACCGCTCCCAACTGCTTGGACAACTTCCTCCCGACCATCTCGGCGCGAGGAGGTCCTTCTGACCAGGTTGCGGATTGGGCATTGCCGGTTTAGCCACCGCTACCTGCTCTCTGGTGACCCAGCCCCGCAGTGCCCTTGTGGTCAGGCATTAACGGTGCGCCATGTTTTATTGTCGTGTCCCCGTTTTAGTCAATTTCGTGTTGTCCTGTCCCTGCCATCTACCTTACCGGATGTTTTAGCTGATGACGCTCGAGCAGCTGCTCGTCTTCTGCGTTTTATAACTTTAACTGGCTTGACCAAAGACATTTAACCTTTTTACTTATTTCATCTGCATCTTTGTCAGGTCCTTTTGATGTCCCCCCATCCCCTTGAGTTTTAGCAGGTTCCTTGTGCTCTAACACCAGTGACTGGGCGCTAATGACCTCAGCAGTTGAGCGCCCTTAAACCCTACCAAAAAAAAAAAAAAAATAAAAATAAAAAATAAAGAGTGGAAAAGAAAATTGAGAATTTGTTAGATGACGATTAGTTTTGCTTTAGGAAAGGTAAAGGCACCATAGAGGCAATTCTGACGTTGCAGTTGATAATGGAAGCAACACTGAAGGAAAATCAAAACACGTTCATAGAATTTGTGAACCTGGAAAAAATGTTTGACAATGTCAAATGATGCAAGACGTTAAGGAAAATAGCGGTAAGCTATACGGAGAGGCGGTTGATATATAACGTGTACAAGAGCCAAGAGGGAATAATAACAGTTGAAGACCAAGAACGAGGTGCACGGGTGAAAGAGTGTCAGACAGGGATGTAGTCTTTTTCTCCTACTGTTCAATCTGTACATCGAAGAAGCAATGATGGAAGTAAAAGAAAGCTGTAGGAGTGGAATTAATGTTCAAGGTGAAAGGATATCAGCGATACGATTCGCTGATGACAAAAAATTCTTCAAATGGCTCTGAGCACTATGCGACTTAACTTCTGAGGTCACCAGTCCCCTAGAACTTAGAACTACTTAAACCTAACTAACCTAAGGACATCACACACCTCCATGCCCGAGACAGGATTCGAACTTGCGACCGTAGCGGTCGCGCTGCTCCAGCCGTAGCGCCTAGAACCGTTCGGCCACTCCGGCCGGCCACTGACGACATCGCTCTCCTCAATGAAAGTGAAAAAGAATTACTTGACCTGCTGAATGGAATGAACAGTGTAATGACTAATGAGTACAGAATACGGATTGAGAGCAAATCGAAGAAAGACGAAAGTAATGACGAGTAGCAGAAATGGGAACAGCAAGGAAGTTAACATCAGAATTGGTGATCATGAAGTAACTAACGTTAAAGAAATATGCTACCTAGGCAGCAATATAACCAGTGAGGGACTGAGCAAGGAGGACATCAAAAGCAGACTAGCAATGGCAAAAAAAGGCATTCCTGGCCAAGAGAAGTCTACCAGTCTCAATCACATTTCTGAGAATGTACACTTGTGTTTAAAAAAAAAAACAACACCTTGAACGACTACGTTAGGACGTTCACAATCACAGGACATGTACACATCAGGACGTTCTGCAGAAATGATTAGCATTTGAAGCATGTCGGTCAGCAGTTTCAAGGTCAACATCGATATCGCGGCGCAACACCACCTACCGGTAAAATGTGCCTGTGGGTATCGTTGTCGCTGTCAGCCGAAGGTAGTGGATCAGTGTGACTTGAGCAGACGCGCAGGATGTCTCGTAGATGTATGCGCAAAGCGTACCGTCAAATCAGTGAGATTGAGAGCGCATTACTGGCATGAGAGAATGTGTGGGAACCAAGTGTTTCGGCAGTGTAGTGAAGGCCGTAGAACAAGGCGAGATGTGTCAGATCGCACCAACCCCCCCCCCCCCCCCCCCCCCCGTGAAGAAAGACATTTCATCCGAACGGCATTGCGGGGAAAGATCTGCGCCCTCCTGGGCTCTGCTGACGCAATAATTGCACAATGTAACAAATCGTACACTATCAGGGGTGACAGTTCGCCGCCGTTCATTACGGCATGGGTTACGTGCGCGTCGTCCACTTCTCCGCATACCTTCGACAAATGTGCAGAAACGTGCTAGATGTCAATGGTGTGGAATGACGTCACCGGGGACAGGCATCAAGTAGTGTATTCGGATGAATCCAGGTTCTGTTTGTTTGAAAGTGATCTTGGTTCGCCACAGACAAGGGGAGCTGCATCCCAGTGACAGCATACGTACAAGGCATCCAGTACCATCTCAAGGCCTTATGATATGAGGTGTTATTGGGTACAATCACAAATCACAATTGGTTCGTGTCCAGGACACTGTGATCAGTGTGACCAACGTGAATGCGACATCCTGCGACCCGTAGCCGTACCCGTTCTGCACAATACCGCAGACGCCATTTTTCAATAAATCAATGTACGACCACATGCTGCTGCACGAACACGTACCGTCATGGTGTCACAGGATTTCAGCCTTTTGCCTGGCCCGCCAGATCACCAAACTTGTTGAAAATCGGAAATCTGTGGGATACGGTAAAACGACGGGTGCAGAGCTGTAACCCAATGCCAAGCGCCACAGATGAACTTTAGAATCAGGTGAATACAGCACGGATGGCTGTACCAAAGTACGCCATTCTCGCCTTATATGCGTCGATGCCATCACGCATGGAACAAGTTATCAGGGCCCATTGCGGACCCGGTGCCGACGAGGCAGCGGGACACGACGCTGAACTGAGGTGACTGAAATGCTGATCTTTTCTGCAGAACGTACTAACGTACATGTCCTGTAGACATGAACGTCGTAGCTCTAGTAGTTCAAGGTGTTTTTCTGAACATGAGTAAATGTTTGTAGCACAGCACTGTATGGTATTGAAACATAGGCCGTGGGAAAACCGGAAAAGAAGAATGGTTCAAATGGCTCTGAGCACTATGGGACTCAACATCTGAGGTCATCAGTCCCCTAGAACTTAGAACTACTTAAACCTAACTAACCTAAGGACATCACACACATCCATGCCCGAGGCAGGATTCGAACTCGCGACCGTAGCGGTCACGCGGTTCCAAACTGAAGCGCCTAGAACCGCACGGCCACACCGGCTGGCGGAACAGAAGAGAATAGAAGCATATGAGATGTGGTGCTACAGACGAATGTTGAAAATTAGGTGGACTGATAAGGTAAGGAATGAGGAGCTTCTGCGCGGAATCGGAGAGGAAAGAAATATGTGGAAAACACCAGTCAGAAGAAGGAACAGAATAATAGGCCATCTGTCAAGATATTAGGAAATAACCCCCATGATACTAGAGGAAGCTATAGTGGGTAAAAACTGTAGAGGAAAGCAGAGATTCGAATACATACAGGAAATAATTGAGGACGTATGTTGCAAGTGCTACTCATAGATGAAATGACGTGTGGCTAGGGCCTCCCGTCGGGTAGACCGTTCACCTAGTGCAAGTCTTTCGATTTGACGCCACTTCGGCGACGTGCGCGTCGATGGGGATGAAATGATGATGATTAGGACAACACAACACCCAGTCCCTGAGCGGAGAAAATCTCCGACGCAGCCGGGAATCGAACCCGGGCCCTTAGGATTGACAGTCCGTCGCGCTGACCACTCAGCTACCGGGGGCGGACTACTCATAGATGAGGATGTTTAACTGCAACAAGTCGCTTATGAATTATTTGTTAATTACCATTATCTAATTTTAGAATCTTTGAGGGCTCATCTTCAGGTGAGACATAGCTGTTTACGCCGGCCGCTGTGGCCGAACGGTTCTAGGCGCTTCAGTCTGGAACCGCGCGACCGCTACGGTCGCAGGTTCGAATCCTGCCACGGGCATGGGTGTGTGTGATGTCCTTAGGTTAGTTAGGTTTAAGTAGTTCTAAGTTCTAGGGGACTCATGACCTCAGATGTTGAGTCCCATAGTGCTCAGAGCCATTTGAACCATAGCTGTTTACATATTCTTGTTTGTTGGTGTTGATGATTACTGGAGGTTGTCTCTCCCTGACGGGAAGATAGGTGACACTTTTAACGGATCGCCTTGTGTCACTTATAGTGCGAGTTTGTTTCGGAAAACCAATGTTGTTACTTATTGCGACATTGTAGAGGTATTGATGTTAATATCCACTGGGCAGCTTCCTTTTTCAATGCCTATCGGCCACGGAACTAAGCAGTTTTCAATTAAGCACTATTTTCTATAAACATTATGTCACCATAAATATGCCGGTACCGAGCATGTGTTGTACATCCGAAACATAGTACAAGCATCTTCCCTCAAAAGTACAACTTTTCGCTTGGAAACAGTTATTTGGCTGTTGCAGCGTACTTTGATGTAGACTGCTGTTGACGTGAGTATTGTAAAGAAGCCTTTCAATAATGACAAGCTCAGAAATTGGCAGCTATTTTATATAAAAACATTGAACTTATTGGACAAAACTGCAGAACTATTTCCTATGGTACGAGAAGTATACATAACTTGTACAGCACTTCCTGTATGCTGGTGTATTTCTGGCAACGCAATGTTCAAAGTGAATCCTGTGGCCAATAAGTAACGAAAATGGGAACTGCCAGGTGATTATTAATACGAATACAGCCCCTCATGCAGTAAGTAAAGAAATTCGTTTTTTTCCACAGTGCCGGCCGGTGTGGTCATGCGGTTCTAGGCGCTACAGTCTGGAACCGCCCGGCCGCTACGGTCGCTGGTTCGAATCCTGCCACGGGCATGGATGTGTGTGATGTCCTTAGGTTAGTTAGGTTTAAGTAGTTCTAAGTTCTAGGGGACTGATGACCTAAGATGTTGAGTCCCATAGTTCTCAGAGCCATTTGAACCATTTTTTTCCACAGCTTGCCGTAAAGCGATACGTTGAAGTGTTTCCTACCTGTTTCTCACAGAGCAACAGTCTGTAGCACCCAATCAATACGTAACTTCTGCATGCCTTCTCTGAAGACGATTTGCGATTCGATTGAAAAGTTCCGAGAAACCAGAACACAGCATATTATTTTTAATGAGGAGAAATCGGCAGGTATTTTTATAGGGCCATAACTTTTCACAATATACAATTAAGAGTCGTCAGGCGCATTGTCTCTACTGTTTCGGCAGGTACCTATTTTGTTTTTTTGCAATGTGCAGCTGGAGTCAGGCCAAACAAGTACAGCTTTTCGCGTCTTCATGTTACGCCCTGTGAGGGCGGGAAACGTAGGTTTTTTTCCCGTTACGAACAAAATTATTTTCAAAGCGAAATTTTACGTGCCCATACGCGTGCAGACTTCTACAACCACCGGCCGCGGTGGCCGTGCGGTTCTGGCGCTGCAGTCCGAAACCGCGAGGCTGCTACGGTCGCAGGTTCAAATCCTGCCTCGGGCATGGGTGTCTGTGATGTCCTTAGGTTAGTTAGGTTTAAGTAGTTCTAAGTTCTAGGGGACTGATGACCACAGCTGTTAAGTCCCATAGTGCTCAGAGCCATTTGGACCATTTTTTTGGGGGTTGCTCAGTCGCTGCCTGAGTAGTTGTTATTCTTTGCGTTTCACTGTCGCTGTTGAAACGTACAGATAGAACAAATATCGCACTAGACTAATTTGGGATTGCTGTATCGGGCACGAAACATTCCGATTTTTAAAAAAATAATTTTGTTTGTAATGAGAAAAAAGCGACGCTTTCTATCAACAAGGGCGTTTCTTATGGTTGCCTCCAGCTGCACATTACCAAAACGAAACTGGGGAAGGGGATCTATTGTTTAACGTGGAATCCGAAGTATTGTCGTTACTGGCGAACCATTACATGGTTGAGAGGTCAAGAGAAGATCGGATAAAAATACGTGGACCGACCGAGATTCGATCCCGCGACCTTCCGCTTTATATGCACGTGCTTTAGCACTAGGATGTGTAAAGAGGCTCGATAATAAGTTAAAAGAAATAAACAAACATTTCGTAAGCGGCAGGTCGCATTGATTTGTATTTATATTCAACTAACTGCATGTTGTTGCAACACTGGGTAAGCTGTGTTGAGGCTTGCGTGTGTGAGGTGTCCGGGAGCGCGCGGTGGTGGCGGGCGTGCGTAGCGAGCGCCCATTCAGCTGCTGCGGGCTGTTGCGTAACTGCCGGCACACCCCGCCAACCCCTCTCTCCCCGCCCCGGCCGTGGCAGACGGCCCTTCCGGTGCGCGTATAGCGCCACACGCCGGCTGCTGCTGCGGCGCGTCCTCCAAATAGCCGCGAGGTCACAGCCGCGCCGCGCCGCGCCGCGCGTCATTCCTCCGCTCAGCACAGCACCGCACACACGCTCTGACTCACTTCCCGCCGGCCTGGAACTTGACTCTGTATCCTATTCGACCTCAGGGCGGGTCAGGCAGGCCGCTAAAGCTGTCTCACGCAATAGACGTACCTTGTTTTTTTTTTTTTTTTTTTTCGGAAGTGCAAATCTCCATTTGGAGAAAATAAATTGTATCTGAGTAGCGTTAGAGGCGTAAAAAATTTCGTTGCATGTGGTCCAAAGGGTAAGACCCGGGCTCATGCCCTGGAGATCCAGGCTCAATTCCGAATAAGGGTGGGAAATTTTCTTCGCTTCTTGCGGTCCAGGATGGAATCAGGTCCACCCAGTCTGCTTCCGATTGAGTACGGGGGATCTTTCCTGGTCAGAAGCCCGTTCACGAGATGAGCGCCACAGACTCGACCTCTTTTTATAGGTACGTGTACGAGGTTACTCTATATGACTGAAGCAGTTCCAAAGATTTGCTACAGCTATATTATTTGACATACTAAACGGAACACTCAAACAAATTAAACTACACTGGGCTGTTGAATTGCTGGTAAAATCGATTGAGAGTCAAATTTGCCACGTACCTGTTTTATTGTAGTTGCTCAGACACTGGTAAAACTGGTTTCGTACCACGCAGGTACATCTTAAGGTGTACTTAAGGTCTGATGTCCCATGTTACCTAAATGGTTTAATGAACGTTCCAAGGTGCAATAAGGACCACTAATGACTTCAGACTCCTAAGGAAGTCAAACTTATTAAAGCCCGTTTTTCACTGATAATCTACGTTCAGAGAGCGCCTGACGTTCATATCATAAAGTGAAACCGTTACACTGTTAAACAGCTGAATAGTGAGATGACGTCGGAGAATACACCAGAGTCTACCGCTCCCGTTTTGGCAACACCTGCACATCACCAAAAATCGTAGGTGTACTCCAGAAAGTGCTCATATACACTGAATCGCCAAAGAAACGTATAGGAGTGTGTATTCAAATACAGAGATATGTAAACAGGAAGAATTCGTTGCTGCGGTCGGCAACGCCTATATAAGACAAGTGTCTGACGCAGTTATTAGTTCGGTTACTGCTCCTACAGTGGCAGGTTATCAAGACTTAAGTGAGTATGAACTTGGTGTTACAGTCGGCGCACGAGCGATGGAACACAGCACCTCCGAGGTAGCTATGAAGAGGGTACTTAACTGTACGACCATTTCACGAATGTACCGTGAATATCAGGAATCCGGCAAAACATTGAATCACCGACATCGCTGCGGCCGGAAAAAGATCCTGCAAGAACGGGACCATCGACGACTGAAAACAATCGTTCAACGTGACAGAAGTGCAACCCTTCCGCAAATTGCTGCAGATTTGAATTCAAATGGTGCAAATGGCTCTGAGCACTATGGGACTTAACATCTGAGGTCATCAGTCCCCTAAAACTTACAACTACTTAAACCTAACTACCCTAAGGACATCACACACATCCATGCCCGAGGCAGGATTCGAACCTGCGACCGTAGCGGTCGCGCGGTTCCAGACTGAAGCTCCTTGAACCGCTCGGCCACTGCGGCCGGCGCGGATTTGAATGTTGGGCCATCAACAAGTGCCAGCGTGCGAACCATTCAACGAAACGTCATCGATATGGGCTTTCGGAGCCGAAGGCCCACCCGTGTACTCTTTGATGATTGCACGACATAATCCTTTACGCCTCGCCTGGGCCCGACTCTTGATGACTGGAAACATGTTGCTTGGTCGGATGAGTCTCATGTCAAATTGAATCGAGCGGATGGACGTGTACGGGTATGAAGACAACCTCATGAATCCATGTACCTTGCATGTCAGCAGGAGACTGTTCAAGCAGGTGGAGGCTCTGTAATGGGACGTGTGCAGATGGAGTGATATGGGACCCCTGATACGTCTGAATACGACTCTGACAGGTAATACGTACGTAAGAATTCTGTCTGATCACCAGCGTCCATTCATGTCCATTGTGCATTCCGACGGACTTGGACAATTCCAGCAGGACAATGCGACACTCCACACGTCCAGAATTGCTACTGAGTGGCTCTAGGAATACTCTTCCGAGTTTTCCGCTGGCCGCCAAACGCCCCAGTCGTGAACGTTATTGAGCATATCTGGAATGTCTTGCAACGTGCTGTTCAGAAGAGATCCCCACCCCCTCGTACTCGTAGGGATTTATGGTCAGCCCTGCAGGATTCATGGTGTCAGTTCCCTCCATCACTACTTCAGACATTAGTCGAGTCCATGCGACGTCGTGTCGCAGCACTTCTGCATGCTCGCGGGGGCCTTACTCGATGTCAGGTAGGTGTACCAACTTCTTTGGCTCTTCAGCGTACATGAGTGTGCAGAATTAACAATCATTCCACGTAGTAGTAAGACCGTCAGAATTGGCGTCCTGGGTTAAAGGACGACTTAGCAGCCGTGACGAACATGCAGAGTTAAGGTAACAGCAGACCACAAAACCAAAATTATTTGACATATTGTCGGAGGACTTCGCACACAGACAGAAAAAGACGAAAACGTTTCAAGTTCTTCGGACAACGGCAGCTGTTCAGAAGCCCTGTTGATCCGAGCTTGTAGTTCTCGTAAGTTTGTTGGTAGCGGAAGGGTAAAAACACTGAATCTCTGCTTGCACTGTTGGTCGACTTGTGTGGGCAACGTGCGAAACTTGCTCGCACACGGTCAAGCACTACTTCACTCACTGCAGGCCGACCCTTTGATTTCCCCTTGCGGAGGCATCCCGAACCGCTTGACACTGCGCACGTCATCGTCGAATGGAGTTGGCAGATGGTTGGTTGGTTGGGGGAAGAGACCAAACAGCGAGGTCATCGGTCTCATCGGATTAGGTAAGGACGGGGATTGGAAGTCGGCCGTGCCCTTTCAAAGGAACCATCCCGGCATTTGCCTGGAGCGATTTAGGGGAATCACGGAAAACCTAAACCAGGATGGCCGGACGCGGGATTGAACCGTCGTCCTCCCGAATGCAAGTCCAGTGTGCTAATCACTGCGCCACCTCGCTCGGTAGTTGGCAGTTGGTGGATCTTTGTGAAACTTGTTTCTGAAGTGTCTTCGCACTAAATACAAACGTAGGCTTCTAGATCATTGTCACATTCAATAAATTTTTTCTGGGTTTGTGACCGCATTGTCAAGGACGTTTCGGTTCCTGCTGCAAGCGACGTTCTTCAGGGTCTTGTTCTACCAGGCACTGCTGAAATACAAACAATTTTAAAAACAGCTATAATCAGTCGAACTAACTGAAGCTATAAAACAACCCGAAAAATGTTTTATTGTATTTTTCGCGACATACCATTTTCCTTCCTTGTAGGGCTCCTAAACTTTCTCTCTCTCTCTCTCTCTCTCTCTCTCTCTCTCTCTCCCTCTCCCTCACACACACACACACACACACACACACTCCTCTCCGTCTACCTCCATTATTTTACCCCTTCTACTTTTACACATTATTACGAGAGCTGTTCACGAAAATTATACTGATATTTGCCCAATAATATGTAGCTAAACAAAAAAATACAAACTGGGGAAAATAAACAAAGAAATACAAACTAGGAGAAATATAGTAGTGGACGTACGAATAAACACCACAGAGGATGGGCGGGAAGAAAGAAGATGTGGGGAGAAGCAGATAAGCAGAAGTGAAGAATCCGAGTCTGGACAAACGAAATTGCTGAGATCATGTATTGGCTTACAAATGAAGAAGAATAATCCAGGAAAATCTAAATCAGATTGTTCGGGCGAGAATCTGAATCCTCCCGAACGCGAGTCCAGTGGCATACCTCTATCGCTTAGTTGGATAGAGTAATTGCTACAAAAGCAGATCGTAATGGTTCTCCTCGATATATTTAATCTCAGGATCACAGGCATCGGCAAAGCTGTTCATCTTCTGCTTGAGGTCTTTGAATAAACCAGCTTCACAAAGAAGCAGCAACCCCGTGACTTGCAAACACGTGTAGATACGAGTATTTGGTGGACATGAGATGTGATTCGGCATGTGGACAAGAGTTTCCTAAAATACTACTGGAAATGCCGAGCTGAGAATAGATTAATACGTTTTAGTCGCAACTGACACAAAAATCTCGCAAACTAGAAGTAAAATCGGAAGTTCAAACACACCGTTATGAACAGAGAGTTACCTGGAAACTCGGTTTCTTATACTGACCTTACGGGATATTTTAAATGTAAATTATAGTTCTCGAATACGCTCTTTGAAATTCTGAGAGCAGCAGAAGTAAAGTATAGGGAGCCAAAGGTTGTGTACAACTTGTGCAGAATCCAGATGGCAGTTATGAGAGTCTAAGGGCACGAGAGGTAAGCAGAGATTGAGAAGAGTGTGAGACAGGCTTGTAGCCTATCCCTGACGTTATTCAACACTGAGCAAGCAGCAAAGGAAATAAAATAAATAGAGAGGAGGAGTTAAAACTTCGGGGAGAAGAAATAAAAACTGTGAGGTTTGTCGATGACATTGTAACTCTGTCTGCGACAGGAAAGAACTCAGAAGAGAATTTCATCGGAATGGACAATGTCTTGAAATAAGGATACAAGACGAACATCAAAAAAAGCAAAACAATTATAATGAAATGTAGTCGAGTTAAATCAGGTGGTACTGAGGGAAGTAGAGTAGAAAACGAGACACAAAAAGTTGTAGATGAGTGTTGCTGTTTGGGAAGTGTCCGAAGAAGAGAGCATATAAAATGTAGACTGGCAATGGCAAGAAAAACGTTTCTGAAGAAGTGATGTTTGTTAACGTCGAATATAAAGGTGAAGTATCAGGAAGTTTTCCCTGAACGTTTTTGTCTGGGGGTACAACCAAGTACGGCGGTGAAGCGTGGACGATAAGCAGTTCAGACAAGGCGAGAACAGAGGCCTTTGAAATGTTGTGCTACAGAAGAATCCTGAATATTACGTAGGTAGATCGAGTAACTGATGAGGAGGCACTGAATAGAATGGGGGAGGAAAGAAATTTGTGGCATAATTTGACAAAAAGAAGGGTCGGTTGATAGGACATACTCTGAGACATCAAGGAATCAGCAATTTAGTACTGGTGGCAAGTGTTAGGGGTAAAAATTGTAGAGGAAGACCAAGAGTAAGCAGGTTCAAATGGATGGAGGTTGCAGTAATTATTCGGTTGCATTAGTTATTCGGAGATGAAGAGGTCTAGCACAGTATAGGGTAGCGAGCAGAACTGTTTCAAACCAATCTTCGGTCTGAAGACCACAACAAGATCAACAACAAGCACAGTTTTTTTATGTAACTTACTTGACGTTGGAATGAAACAAACAAATAGTATCTAAATTAGAACAGTTATCTGTAAGTGAATATTAGCAGTTCGTTTGTTACAAATCGGATGCTTGGTATTTCTAAAATTTGGTGTCCCTGAGGGCAACTGGTAATTAATGGACAAATGCGGTATGAAATAAGGGTGTGTTCTAATATGTTATGATAGAAGTCTGTGTAGGCCAGAATGGTGGGAGAACAGCTAAATATCCCAGAACAGTTAACAGAATGGTCGCTGGAGGAAGGGGGGAGGCTGCTTGCACAAGAACTTTGATGGAAAAGGAGACAGTATGTTCATGGCAGATTATAGAGGACTTCGGATGTACAGAATGTGCACATACAGCAACGTCAGTGCAGGGTTGAAATTAGTAACGGTATATTTGAAAGAACATGAGAATAGCGTTAAGCCCTCTGGAAGTCTGATTCAACAAAGTGATATGTGTAGCTGAGCAAGAGTCGTGATGAAAATCTCATTTTTGGGAGCAGTTTTCCGTTTAAGAGCAGTACACCTCATCACTAAGTTCCCGCAGTGTTTGTGATCTTACTGAAAACAGTATTACAAATTATATTCCACATTATCGATGGAAGTTAGCATACTACTGGTCTTAAAACGCAACTCGCGTAATATTCTTTATCCCTGATTGCTCCACAGTATCAAATAATAACAGTTCTATGCCAGTGTATTATACGTATGCTTCTCGATGCTTTGGTAGTGCATCAATCCCAGCTGAAACGTGCAATTTAAAAACAGCTGCAGTGTAGAACCGTATTATGACAGCGTTGTTAAAAGGCTGGCGCAGTAAAGTTTTTTCCACGTTACAGTACGTGTTCTGCTAAAAAAAAAAGAAAGGTGGGATATTTTTCCCCAAAGGGCTACCCAGTTAACAGTTTGATGCAGTGTAGCGTTACGAACCGGACTGGTACTCCAGAGAAATCGAGTTTTAATCCGGGCCTAGCTGTACCGAGTCACTTCTCTCGCGCTTTTAACAAACAGCATTTCTGGCAAATACTGAAATTGTTCTTTCCAGAAGCTTATGGCCGATTCCTTACGTTGTCGTTTTTCAACTCCGAGTTAACACTCTGCAATAATGTTGCGGCTGCGATTTAAAATTCTCACCATACATAAAAAAAACTAATGAAGGTCTTATTGTGCACTTTTACCAGTGATTTCGTCAGTGTGACAGATTTTATTCCTTCAGTTTTTTGTCGTCCACTGTTGGAGACAGCGCCAGACGTTATTTTAGCATCCTTCTCGAATATTCCGGTGTAGGCTGGCGTCACAGAAAATGCACGTGGCCACTCAGCCGAGTTTCCTTGAATGGAGCACGATCTATACAGAAATATTTCTCACGTTTATGGTACTGCAGATATAACTTTTTTTGTCACTAAGCGGTTCAGTTCTTCCTATTGACTGATTTTTTTCCAGCCTACCTGCAAAGACGCTTGACGTTCCACGCACATTTCACGTTTCGACTGTTGGAAATTTTCAAGGAGAGTGGGGAGTGATTGTTAATAGAACGCTATGGCCCTGACAAAAAAAATTCCTGTTTCAGTCAATGTTGGCCCTAAATTTAGAAAGCTTGTATGCTGCTAAATGGCCCCAAGTCCTTAGCACACATTTACACATTTCCATACACTTGTTAGCCACTAAGGCTTTGTCCTTGTTCTAAATATTTATGGAGTGAGGAAACTATTGGACAAATTTAAAACAAGAAAGGCCGCGCTCAGACTAATTGAAATACTAGTATTAATTCACTCACAGCAAAAAGTCAATGACGTTTTCGTTTCAGATAATGAATGACGCTGTCTAATACAGCTCACCCTAAACCCCGGAAATCCTCTAACGTACTTAATTGGATTTCTGTGTACACAGATTTTGTAATCAAGTGTTTTCAGCCAGGTCTGTACTATTTACGCAATATGTTACCGTTGTTCATTAAAATGTGCAGTAATATTTTTACTTATCACTTATTTCTTACAAAATGCTCAAGCAAGCGCGCCTCAAAGAATCGTCGATGCGTAGTGATTATTGCCGGTATTATTCTCAGTAGGTGCGTAATTAACAAATGACAAATCGTATAGTTTTTTGCTCATGATCTTTGTCACCTGTAATTATTCTGATATGTTGCTCTGGGTAGGATCCTAACAAATTTTGGTCTACGAATGAGACCACGCCAGCGAATTTCTATAGGTCATATTGCCCCAATGCACATGCGTAGATTCGATTTCTGCCCCCTACACGGCTTACCTCTCCATAACTGGCTTTCTCGCATGCATCTGTATGCATTGCGTTCTGACGTATTTACATTATGTCACTTCCACAAAACTTTCCCCATCAGATATCGTCTTTATATTATTTTTATTACGAAGTGGGTTCCTGCTCGTACTTCCCAGATTTTCCTTTTAGGCACTCTGAATGGATTGTGCCCCTATATCTAATGGTTAACGGTTATATTAGGCCTATCGTCATCTGTTTCGGGTTCATGGTAGGTGTTTTTAATTTTTGACTGTCTTCTAGTCCACTGTTGGTCTTTTATCGCATGACGTCAGAACGATATTTCTTGACGGTTCTTGTAGTTGTTTTTAAAAAATATTTAAGGAACGCTTGAAGATCCGTGGGCCCATACTTGACGCTTACCTGATCCGCTAATTTCGTCATTTATTCATAAATAAGAAATGTTGAGTTCCGTCCGAGTTGCAACTTTAATGTCACGATTCACCATGTAAGTAATTTGCCCTGTTTCTCACTGTAGATTTTAACTGTAATTCGACCACAATTGTAGCTAACGCTAGTCCTAATTTAACCTAGTGATGTGGCTTCTAGACTACGGAACCGGTCATTAAATAAATTATTTACAAGCGCAGCCAATTGGTTGTTATTCAGGATGTTTAATTAATTTCGTGCGTGTAGGTCTTCACGTTCGTGTGTTAGGTAAAGCATGGGCAAGAAAACTTGAAACTCTTAGCCAAGTTTCATGTTTGTTTAGGAAGACAGTCGCATCGGATGATGACATCATAGATCGAAGCCGACCGCAAGATAAAGAAAAAAATTCACTTCAACAAATATTGAGCACTGGGTCGCTGTGGGCTTCAGTGTGATTATGCCCAAACTTCATCGTTGCAGAGAGTTGCTACGGACGATGCTGAATGAAGGAATATCGAAACAGAAGATCAGCCCCATTGTGGTTTGGGGACGGGCAACTATAGTCGTCCAGAGATACTCACGGCAAGGAATCTGCCGGAAGACTAGATCTAATTGGCTGCTGGCAGTTGGAAGATGTGGATGCGCCGACGGTTCAAACCTGGGACACCTTCCGACATATCTTGACGACACCTTGTCCAAGTTACTGCCGCGGGGACGTTGATGGTGTTGCGACGCCGTTAAGCATAAAATCCGCTTCCGGAAGCGTGAATTACTTTTATGGGCATCCCACCACTACTCTTGTGTGGAAGGTAGCTTTCCACACGCTGGCCGCGCGATGTAGCCGCGCGGTCAAGGCGCCTTGTCACGGTCCGCGCGGCTCCCCCCATCGGAGGCTCGAGTCCTCCCTCGGGCGTGGGTGTGTGTGTTGTCCATAGCGTAAGTTAGTTTAAGTAGTAGTGTGTAAGTCTAGGGACGATGACCTCAGCAGTTTGGTCCCATAGGATCTTACCAGAAATTACCAAATTTCCACACGCTGAAGCTGGAAAAGGTACTTAAGCGCCTTTCAGTTTATTCTTACGAGAGTTAACATAGTTGCGCGGCTTTCGGTCGAAGAGCTTACGGTGACGTTTACGATGAAAAAACGGACCCCCAAGTATTAGGTACAGGAATGGGTAGCTAGTACGAATCATTCGAGGACATCGAATATGCTAGTAATGGAATTATAAGTCGAGGACGAAGCTTCGTTCGAAAATCATATTCGAATGAATAAAATCAATTTTGCATTTCTTTTGAGACAAATTTCAGGTTCAAATGGCTCTGAGCACTATGGGACTTAACATCTGAGGTCATCAGTCCCCTAAAACTCAGAACTACTTAAACCTAACCAACCTAAGGACGACACACACATCCATGCCCGAGGCAGGATTCGAACCTGCGACGGTAGCGGTCGTGCGGTTCCAGACTGAAGCGCCTAGAACCGCTCGGCCACTCCGGCCGGCCCAAATTTCAGGCTCCATACCAATGTCTAATACACGTATGCGATATGCTGTGCCAGCTCGCATTAAGTTACAAGGAACATAGCGATATCTGGCAACTGGAGACAGTTTTTGTCATCACCGGAATACACATATCGCATCCAGAAGAGCATCATTTTTATGTGAAGTATTGTAAGTTAAGGAATTCTGCTACCTAGGCAGTAAAATAACCAATGACGGACGGAGCAAGGAGGACATCAAAAGCAGACTCGCTATGGCAAATGGTTCAAATGGCTCTGAGCACTATGCGACTTAACTTCTGAGGTCATAAGTCGCCTAGAACTTAGAACTAATTAAACCTAACTAACCTAAGGACATCACACACATCCATGCCCGAGGCAGGATTCGAACCTGCGACCGTAGCGGTCACGCGGTTCCAGACTGAAGCGCCTTTAACCGCACGGCCTCACCGGCCGGCTCGCTATGGCAAAAAAGGCATTTCTGGCCAAGAGAAGTCTACTAATATCAAATACCGGCCTTAATTTGAGGAAGAAATTTCTGAGGATGTACGTCTGGAGTACAGCATTGTATGGTAGTGAAAAATGGACTGTGGGAAAACCGGAACAGAAGAGAATCGAAGCATTTGAGATGTGGTGCTATAGACGAATGTTGAAAATTAGGTGGACTGATAAGGTAAGGAATGAGGAGGTTCTACGCAGAATCGGAAAGGAATATGTGGAAAACACTGATAAGGAGAAGGGACAGGATGATAGAACATCTGCTAAGACATGAAGGAATGACTTCCATGGTACTAGAGGGAGCTGTAGAGGGCAAAAACTGTAGAGGAAGACAGAGATTGGAATACGTCAAGCAAATAATTGAGGACGTAGGTTGCAAGTGCTACTCTGAGATGAAGAGGTTAGCACAGGAAAGGAATTCGTGGCGGGCCGCATCAAACCAGTCAGTAGACTGATGACCAAAAAAAAATTGTATTTTGTCTCAACAGTTCTGCTTTGTTTTTATTTTTAGAGTTTTTCAATATTCTGAAAGGTCACAGATGTTGTAAATACGCATCTTTAGAAATGAAAGTCGGGGTTTTAAGGCTGCGTGGCATTTATTACATTCAGCTTACAATTGTAAATACTACATCAAATGAAAGAGCAACTCAAAACAGTTTTTCTTAGAAGTGTTCAGTGTGAGCACCATTCGTCACGCGGTACACATCGAGTCGAGAGGCGAGCTCTTCCCAGACCCTGATCAGTGTGTCCGGAGTAATTGTTGAAACGACTGCTTCAGTCCTGTTTCTTAAGTTGGCACCGGAGGTACGTACACATGATCCTTTACGAATCCTCAAACGTGAAAATCACGTCAGGTCGGGTGAACGCGGAGGCCGTGCGAAACGATATCGAGTCATCCGGTCGCTTGCGGCCAAGCTAGCGGTCGGGTACTACGTCGTTCAACCAATCGCGTACTGAGCTACATTAGTGAGGCAGCGCATCATCGTGCTGCCAAGTTCTGTGGTGTAGCTTCTTGCAGTTGAGGAAAGAGCCATAGTTCTAGCGCATTAAGACAAGAAACACCAATTACAGCTGCTTCACGGAAAAAGAAAGGCCCATAAGTGTTCCACCGGAATGTGGCACAAAAAACATTTAATTTTGGCGAGTCTCCCATCCGCACCATCTCGTGGGGATTTGCTACCCGCAGATACGCACATTACGTGTCTTCACACTTCCACTTAGGTGAAATGTCAGTTCATCACTGAAGACGACACGACACTGAAAATCTTCATCGTCGTGCAGCAACGTTTGGTTTACACATAGTCTGTAGGCTTTAGAGCTTGTAACAGATACAAAGGATAAGGAAGTAATTTTAAGCGTTTTCTTAGAAGTCTCCGTGCAACGGCCTTGCCGCAGTGGATACACCGGTTCCCGTGAGATCACCGAAGTTAAGCGCTGTCGGGTGTGGCCGGCACTTGGGTGGGTGACCGTCCAGGCCGCCGTGCGCTGTTGCCTTTTTCGGGGTGCAGTCAGCCTCGTGATGCCAATTGAGGAGCTTCTGGACCGAATAGTAGCGGCTCCGGTCAAAGAAAACCGTCGTAACTACCGGGAGAGCGGCGTGCTGACCACACGCCCCTCCTATCCGCATCCCCACTGAGGATGACACTTCGGTCGGATGGTCCCGATGGGCCACTTGTGGCCTGAAGACAGAGTGCTTTTTTCTTTTGTAGAAGTATCCAGACAGACGTTACTGGAACTGCTGATTCACAAGTAGCCTTGCAAATCGATTTCTTGAAGATACACGTGAAAGACTCCTCACTCGTTCAGTATGTTCTTCAGTTACTCCTGGTCGTCCCGTACTCTCCCTTTGCAAAGACAGCGGGTGTCTTTGTAGTGATGAAATCATCTAAGGATGTTATTATCCTTTGGAGGATTACAATGAAACTTAACTACGGAACGCGCATTGCACTGTAAGAACAGATTCAGTCCTTGCAAACTATAAAATTGGTACGGAACGCACGTTGCACTGTAAGAACAGATCAGTCCCAAAAAACCTTGTTCACTGTTCGGCGTAACTTGATGCCTGACAGTCGGCACCGCTGCTGCTTTAATCTACGAAGCGCAGACGGTTGCAGATGAAAACAACAGCCGTGTATAGGAGCTACGGCAACCCTGAGACGTTGCCGAAGAGACGTTCAAAGAATCGCGTAACGCGACTGGTTGCAGTATACTAGCGGAGGAGTTGCGCCCAGCCCACGGGATCTGTCAGGGACTCGTCCATAGTCGCCATCCTTACTGCTACTGCTTTCTGACGGAAGACACAGGAAACAGTGCACATGCGCAAAGGTATATGCTGTTCCATTTGATGTATTATTTATAATTGTAAGTTGAATGTAATAAATGGGACAAAGCCTTAAAACCCCAATATTAATTTTGAAACGTCGGGTAACAACGTTTACTTTACCGATAAGGTACTTAATTTTGTAACGAAACTTTCTACTACTGTGCGGTACGGTCATTACTCAGCGATTGCACAAGTACGAAAACTGTGATATTTACATCTGATTTTAATTAGGGTCGAAAGTAGCTTTAAGTCCCTAAAGGCACAAATAAACTTTATATTTCCATTACCCGTCTTTACACTTATTGACTGAAGCAAAAAATTATTTCCACTATACTGAAATTTAAAATAATACTTTTAGAATATTGACTGTTCTGCAAAATGAACCTTAGCAAGACCGCACTCTGTGTCACATTATTTCTCAAGTCCATATGTCACTTCAGACGGTGCTGTTATTTTATTGCAAGTAAGTGATTGCGGAATGAGTGAGGCTCCTATCGCACGGTTTAAACAAAATTGCGCCATTTTACAAAGTATTTATTTATTTGTACACGAACGACATTATTTTTTCACGTACATAAACAAGCGTTTCAATACGTATGCTGTCCAACGGACGAGAGCAGAATGAATGCAGATCCACCAAGTGTCAGTTGCTGAAGCTCGTAGACGGTGTTGGGGGAAGCGCTTCGTGCAAGAAAGTTAAACGCCTTTGAACTTTTGCAGCTTCCGCGGAAGCTGGACGACAGTGTGCTTGTAGGATATTTCCACACGTATGCTGTGGTACGCGAATGATGGTGGGGGCACCCACTTTTTAAGAAATGTTGCCTGTGGAAAGCCGACGTCAGACACTGCAGAGGCAGCAGCGCGACTGACCCCCATTCCGCGGGACCCCTAGCAGAGCTGGGAGGCTGCACGTGACAGACGGGCGGGTCGCGACCCCGCGACGATATCGGTGTGGGCGGCGACCTTGACCGCGCATTGTTGACGGCGGCCGCGGGAAGGACAAAGTGTCAAACACCCCGCCTTATCGCCGCCGCCGGCGACCTTCGCCAGGACGCCGCGCGCCGCCGCCCGGAATAATGGCCGCCGCGGGACACTTTTAGCGCCGCCGCTCTCTCTGTGCGCCCGACCCGACGCGTTCCTCGCACTTCGCCTCACTTACACAGTAGGCGGTACTTTGCGTTCAGATTCCGGATCAAGTTGGACGTTTAGTCTTGTTTGAAGAACGCCGCCGTCGTTTCCTTCCAGTACTGTTGCCCGACTTACACCTGGTCTACACGTTAACATTTTGTCGTCAGTCTTCTGTGACCATACAAGACTGACAACAAGACCGACACAAATCGCGCAGCTACACTCTCCCTCCGCTTTCCTGGACATCTCTCTCGTGTAGTTCTGATCTAAATGACCACTATACAAAAATGCCATTACGTAACTATTTCTTTAGTTTTTGACGGCTTAGTTTAGCAATCAACGGCTGTGAGTACTTGTCGTCTTCGGAGAACCCAGCTGGTTTAATTGACTCAGTGTTACCAGCAAATGGCTGAAGTTGGCAGAGCTTGTTAACAATTATTGGAATCGGCACTCATTGGTCGTGCTTCAGACAGTATTGTTGATGTGAAAGAAGGAGGTGATGGCCGGCTTTACTAGATAAGCTCAGTATTTGTTTCCAAATCTTACAGTTCTTCATATACGTATGGTACTATTCATAAAAAGAAAGAATTGTCTTTCATTACGACGTACGTAAGTCAAAAATTATGAAAATTGTCTGAATCGTAAGGAAAACTATTGTCTGGTAACTTAGAATTTAAGTACGAGATTAATTTTTTGTTTAGGGTTGCTGGAAAACTTGTTCGGTCAGAAGAGGCCTACAAGATTCTTCTTCAGATGTGGAATTAGGCTGATGTCGATAGTGAACGTGTTTCTGACCTGAATTACGGTGAGCACTTGCTGTCAGATAGTGAAGAGGAGGACGGCAGTAAAGTAACGGAAGAGGAAGAGAAAGATAATGAAGACGACGTCATTCATAGTAATGATGATGTAATAGTAAGTAATGACAACAATATGAAAGATTATTTCACGGGAAAAAATTGAATGATTTGGTACAAAAACCTCCAACTAAGCCCAAACTCCATCTCAAAATATAATTCGGGATAACCCTGGTCCTAAAGCCGTAAGCAAGCCCTAAAGCTCCTAATTACCCCAGAACTAATATCTGTTGTGGTAAGGAAAACTAACAGAGATGCCAGGCATGCGTACAGAAAGTGGAATGAGGATTATCATTATAGTAAGCCTAAGGTGTCGAGGGAACTAGATGGGGAAGAATCAGAGGCTCACATTGGTTAGTTTATAGCTTCTGGAGTCTACAGATCAGGGAGGAAGGACAGTGGACCGAGAAACATGGTAGGTCTATTTTCAGGGCAATAATCCGTCTGAAAAGTTTTCAAGCTATCACACGTTTTCTCAGGTTTGACAATAAAGAAACAAGGGCAGGTCATAGAACCCATGATAATTAGCTGCACTTGGAGGCCTTTGGGAATGATAATTTCATGGCTTTCTTCCATAGACAGTCCAGGCTTTGGCATAACTATTGATGAACAGCTTGTTGCGTTGAGAGGGAAATGTACATTTCGACAATATATGAAAAGCAAGCCTGCTAAATATGGTATAAAATATGGTGGGCTTGCTACTCTAGAAATGCATTTCCACTGAATGGACGGATTGACTTGGGAAAACAACCTGGCCAACAGAGAGAAGTGAAATCAGGCTTCCACAGTCGTAGAAGATCTAAACGCAAAATGGTTCAATAACGGCCGCAGTACTGTAGCTGACAATTTTTTCTGTGGAATACCCATAGCGAGGGAAATGCTGGCAGTGAAAACCTCCTATGTTGGAACTTTAAGGAAAAACAAGACTGAAATTGCTAAGGAGATGCAGCCACATAGTTCAAGAGAAGTAAATTCATCTGTTTTGGATTTTCTGATTCCATATCACCAGTATCTTATGTACCGAAGAAATCATCAGCAGTTATACTTGTCTCCTCCTTTCACTTATCAAGAACTGTAGTTGGTGATGAAAAGAAACCAGAAGCAATGGAGCATTACAACGAACACAAAGGGGATGTTGACACCGTGGATCAACTTGTTGGCACCTATAGCGTGAAAAACGCAACACCAAGCATTGGCCTCTTGTACTATTCTACAATACGAAAGACCTTTCTGGAATCAAATGGCTCTGAGCACTATGGGACTTAACATCTGAGGTCATCAGTCCCCTAGAACTTAGAACTACTTAAACCTAACTAACCTAAGGACATCACACACATCCATGCCCGAGGCAGGATTCGAACATGCGACCGTAGCAGTCGCGCGGTTCCGGACTGAAGCGCCTAGAACCGCTCGGCCACCGCGGCCGGCCCTTTCGGGAATCGCTGCAGTGTTTATGTGGTTGTATCATTACTCAGAAAGCCAGCCCTTGCGGCACTTTTTGTTGCATTTAGGACGACTGCTTGTGCGTCCTTACATGGTTTAGCTCTAGGAACTCCGTGAAGAATTCTTGAGTCCATAGTCGCACGCCTACAATTTTCTTTCGCCACTGCACGCATTAAAATGACAGCTGGAACCTCTGACATCACCGAGAGTCGACTGGCAGCAGAGCTAAGTTTGAGCGATAAGACTTGTGGTGTCACCGCCAGACACCACACTTGCTAGGTGGTAGCCTTTAAATCGGCCGCGGTCCGTTAGTATACGTCGGACCCACGTGTCGCCACTATCAGTGATTGCAGACCGAGCGCCGCCACACGGCAGGTCTAGAGAGACGTCCTGGCACTCGCCCCAGTTGTACAGCCGACTTTGCTAGCGATGGTTCACTGACAAATTACGCTCTCATTTGCCGAGACGATAGTTGGCATAGCCTTCAGCTACGTCATTTGCTACGACCTAGCAAGGCGCCATTATCAATTGCTATTTATCTTGTGATGCATGTACCGTCAGACCGATGTTCACCAATTATGGATTAAAGTTAAGTATTCCAGCAGCTACGTACTTTATTTGCTAGTTTCAATTACTTTACCTGTTCCAGACCTCACGCCAGCCTGCGTGAGCTTAAACGCGTGCCTTTCGGCTTCCTCCTAGTGGCTTGGCCGTCTTGCCAAGCCACAACAAGACTGTCGTGTGCTACATGCACACAATTGCCGGCAGCCCTGCATGTACACAAAGCTCGAGCCCATCAGCCTTTTGGAACTCGGTCAGACTTCATTCAGTTCACGCAACACTATCATACCTATCATACGTAATGTTTTATTTGACAAATCTGGCATAATGATGCAAGGCTAGCGACAAAATGTTACGTGTAGACCAGGCTTATTTTTTGGGACTCCATATCGACTTTCACCCTCTTAAATACCACAAATAATTGATGTGGGAGCTCCAACAGCACAGTACACAGGACAGGACCGCTGTCAACGAAGGTAATGCTCGTAACAAAGAGGAAGAACCAGGTATTTTCTGATTACAAGATGGTGGTAAACTCTCGAGCACATAACATCGTATAAGCATTTACGGGTAAAACTAAAGGAAGATATGAAATGGATCGATCACGTAAAATCAGTACTAGGGAAAACGAACGAAAGTCTTGGATTTGGTGGGGCGTCTCTGGGACAATCCAAGTAATTAGTAAATGAAAACCCATACAAGACGCTCGTGCAACCCATTCTAAAATATTTTTCCATTTATATATATTGTCAAGTTTGCTTCGCCACAGACTCCGAATGAATTGAGAGACGAGCTGCAAGGAGGGTAAGAGGTCGGTTTAGCCCATATAAATGTGTAACAGAAATTCTTGAGAAATTTGTATGAGAATCCTTAGAAAAAATATGACGCAGTTACCACGAAATCCGGTTGGATAAATTTAGGGGACCTCTATTCGCAGAAGGATGTGCGACCATAATTCTGCCATCAATGTACATCTCCTTACGGACCGTCAGAATGAAATTTACGACACGTGCAGAGACGGTTGACTGTTGTTCTCTCCCCCCCCCCCCCCCTCCTCCGTTCGTACACGAATGGAACACGAATGAAAATCCCCCTCCCCATGCACTTCGCAGTGGCTTACAGAGTATACAAGGGTATCCCAGGAGGAATGATGAGTATTCAGGGTTAGGGCAGGAACGATCATTCGAAGCAAAAAATCCCCGTAAATATTGTCTCTAAAATGCGTACCTTAAGAGCTGTGAGCACTTGTTCAACAGAAGTGAGGTGTTTCGGAGTATCGAAGATGAAGATGTGCTCATAGCTCGTAAGGAATGCATTTTACAGCCGATGTTTACTAGACTTGTTTGCTTCGAAAGATTGTTCGTGTCATATCCCTGTATATTGGCCATTCCTCCAGGGACATGCTGTATATGTAGCTTTAGAACGAAGAAATACGTCGCAAAGTCGCTAACTACTACAACATTCGCATTACAAACCCAAGTCATATGCATTCTTAACACCATGAAATGGTATAAAATATGTTACTTGAAATGTACATCATGTCGTCACAAGGTAAAAAATATTAACAATTACAAAGTCGCATGCTTTCATTAGATAATATGTCAATTCTTAAAAAAGCTTCGCACAGGCTTACGAAGACACCCCATAGACCGCAGAGTACAGGGGACATGTGTCTAGGCTAGGTGAGACACCATACCAATTGCTCACGTCTTGTAGAGTAGCAGAAATGGGGTTAGCGACAAACTTGTCAAAATTGGGGACCACATAGTAGACGAAGTGAAGAAGTTCTGTCATCTTGGAAGCAAAGCAGCACGTGACAGAGGAACCAGTAAGGAAATAAAAAGCAGACTAGAACAAACGACAGAAAAAGTTAGTAGTGTCAAATATATGCTTTAATTTCGGAAGAAATTTCTGATAACGTACAATGGAGCACAACTTTTAAGAAAGTGAGTCATTGTCTCTGGGAAAAGCGGAAACGAAACGTTCGATTAAAATTTAGTGGGCTGATAAAAAAAGGAACGAGGAGACTTTCCGCAGAGTCGACGACGAACGGGTTATGTGGACGGCGCTTATTGCAGGAGGGACAATGACACGAAGTATGCTAAGATTATCAGGGAATGACGTCTACGGTACTAGAAAGAGCACTAGGGGGTAAAAACTGTGGGTGAAGGCAGATGATGATGTTGGATAGAAGTGGTAGTCCCACTGTGTGCATCACACCAGTCATAGGGCAGACGACGAAAAGGTATGCGAGTATTCGATTGCGAGTAATTTGGCAAATTATTTCCACTTGGGTTCTCTGTTTTTAAATTATGCGAATATACTAGCGTTACCTGCAAGGTTTTATATGAATGCTCTCTCTCTCTCTCTCTCTCTCTCTCTCTCTCTCTACCTCTCTCTCGACCACCCTCCCTCCCTCCCCCAGACGCATAAAATTACATGTTTGCATGTTTGACTTTCTTCAGTGTCGTAAAGTTCACAAATATTTTTTTTTCACTTCCGAAAGATTACCGCAACACTGGCCAGGTATTAATTGTTTTTTGATAGCTACACTATGTGATCAAAAGAATCCGGACATCCCAAAAACATACGTTTTTCACAGTAGGTGCTTTGTGCTACCACCTACTGTCAAGTACTCCATATCAGCAAATTCAGTAGTTATTACACATCGTGAGAGAGCAGAATGGAGCGCTCCGTGGAACTCACGGACTTCGAACGTGGCCAGGTGATACGGTGTCACTTGCGTCATACGCCTGTACGCGAGATTTCCACACTTCTGTTTTACCATCCCAAGGTCCACAGTTTCCGATGTGATAGTGAAATGGAAACGTGAATGGACACGTACAGCACAAAAGCGTACAGGCCGACCTCGTCTGTTGACTGACAGAGACCGCCGACAGTTGAAGAGGGTCTTAATGGATTTCATGGACCAGCGGCTGCTCATAAGCCACACATCACGCTGGTAAATGCCAAGCGACGCATCGCTTGGTGTAAGGAGTGTAAACATTGGACGATTGAATAATGGAAACATTGGACGATTGAATAGTGGAAAAACATTTGTGGAATGACGAATCACGGTACACAATGTGGCGATCCTTTGGCAGGGTGGGGATATGTCGAATGCCCGGTGAACGTCATCTGCCAGCGTGTATAGGGCCAAGGGGGCTTGCACCCCTTGTTGTTTTGCGTGGCACTATCACAGCACAGACCTACATTGATGTTTAAAGCACCTTCTTGCTTCCCACTGTTGAAGAGAAGTTCGGGGATGGCGATTGCATCTTTCAACACGATCGATCACCTGTTCATAATGCACGGCCTGTGGCGGAGTGGTTACACTACAATAGCATCCCTGTAAAGGGGCTGGACTGCATAGAGTCCTGACCTGAATCCTATAGAAAACTTTTGGGATGTTTTGGAACGCCGACTTCGTACCAGGCCTCACCGACCGACATCGATACCTCTCCTCAGTGCAGTACTCCGTGAAGAACGCGCTGCCATTCCCAAGAAACCTTCCAGCACCTGGTTGAACATATGCCTGTGAGAGTGGAAGCTGTCAGCAAGGCTAAGAGTTGGGCCAACAACAATTTAATTCCAGTATTACCGATGGAGGGCGCCACCAACTTGTAATTAATTTTCAGCCAGATGCCCGGATACTTTTGATCATATAGGGTATATCTGCGATAATTTCGAGCCTGTCATCATCCGTCAGTGTCCTGGATTACAAAATTGAAACAAGTAAAACGCTTTTGGTGATTTTTCTACCACAAGCTAGCATACATCTCCAACAATGGAAACGAAAAGTTAGGCAGTTAAATATGGCTTGGATCACGCCCTAATGCCCATAAAAGGACCAAGCACCCAAACGCCGACCTCGAAAGCCTGCAGTGTGCTATATAACAAAACTGTTATCTAATTGTGTAAATAGCTTCTCTGCTGTTGTTACTTAAACGTAGCTAATAATATTATCTGTTAAGTATGAAACGTCCCTTTCGAAAAATTTATGAATTACTGTGCTGGTAAACCCCTTACGCAACACAATCTGACTTTCAATAATTCCTACAAAAGAATGGCCCTGACTAACAATAACCTATACCTTTCATGAATCACTTACCTCACAAAAATTGTCGTTACTCAAACTACTGCAATACCGCGAGCGCCAATATTGCCAGCTAAATAAAAGATCCTAACTACTGAAGGCACTAACTACTGATAGGCGTAGTTAGAAAATGAAAGATTTTGATAGAGAACAAACAATGTATTTACCTTAATAATATTCAAAGTCATTATATATATCAGTTCATGATACACAGTATTACAAATTTACTCTTTCTGATGGACACAAGTCCAGATCGTCCGCTCTCAAAATTCTGCCATCTCTCTCCCCACATCCACCACTGCTGGCGGCTCACCTCCAACTGCGCAACGCTACGCGCTGTTCACATCCAACTGCCCAACACTACAATAGCAACTATTCCAACAATGCCAACCAGCCACAGCCTGCACGCAGCACAGTCAGTGATTTTCATACAGAGCGCTACGTGGCGTTACCAACACAAAAATCTAAACAGCCTACTTACAACTAGCATATGAAGTTGCCTGTAGACCAGTACTTTGAAACACATTACAAATAAACATATATCCTCGATAACATCACAGCTTTGTTAGCGGATGCATGACGCACACCTAGTTTTCATTATAACGGTATTAAAATTGCGCAGTATCTTCCCTTTAGGATACAAAATTTGCGCAGAATACTGTTTATGCATTAGAAATGCCGCTTGGGCAGCCGCAAAGAAATGGTGGAAGCTGCGGTTCTACATCCAGCGTATAGAAGTGTGGGGCGCGGTGTTGTTTGCTGTGGACAAAGATAAAATGAGTGGAGCTTTGGAAGCCAGTGACGGTTGCTCCCCCCTCCACCAGCGATAAGCAGAGTGGCAAACAAGCCGGGTGTCCATCTCTCTGTCCACCTGAGTGCCTTGAGCGTTATACTGTATAGACAGGAAAAATGAATTGCCGTGCTTTTTTATACACCATCAGAACCTGTGACAGCGTGATGTATTGATACTGCTGGTGCTCTACAAATTTATGTTCCCATATTGATGAACCTTACAGAAGCAGTTGCGTTAGAGTGCCCCGTGTCAGTTACTGCTTTGCATTGCAGTTGTTTCCAACCAAATGTATCCGCTAGAGTTACGGTAACTGTAATTTTTACCGTGTATTGGGCGTTACAATAAGAGCGCAAGATTTGAATTTTAAGCGAAACTTGGTTCTCTGTAGCAGAGCAAGGTATTATTTATAATGGAGGCGTTAAAGAATTATGAACGGAACAATACATCCAGCAAATGGCCGCCAGGGCTTCCACGGCACACGCGTACGCCTCGGGCGAAATTTTCAGTAATGGTTTAGCGTAAATGTCGTGGTATTTCGTTCATACAGCATCGAATTTCGGGCGTTACTGCTAGGGTGGCCACCAGACCGGATAGCTGAGCGTGTTACTGCGCCGATTCCAGGATACGAGCCTGCTCCGCACCGAATCTGCCTCGCTGATGTGCTCCCAGGCTGGATATGGCTTTTAGGCGGTTTCCCACACCTACCTAGGTAAATAGCGGGGTGACACCCACGACCCGCTTCGGATAAATGCTACGCAAACATTTAGAAAACGTTATCACACTTATTCAAGGATTCACGCTAGACGAGGGCAGGTAGGGTGCACAGGTTTCTGCCCGAGCCGAATGCTGGCGTGAGTAATGGTATCCGGCCACAAACTATTACCATCACTGCCTCAACCCATATAACATTGGTAACCCCGTAGAAGAAATGAAAAAAGGCAAAGAACGCTTAGATGTTTGTGGACTTTTTTGCATGAACTTGACACTTCAGAACACCACACAGAAAAGGGGTCAAGGTGGGATAGCGTCCTTGCTTAGTAATCAAAACGTCTTCAGTCCCGTGTTCGATCCCGTCACTGCTTAAATTTTGTGTAAAAATTGTCAGTAATGGCGGCCGAAGACTTCCGGCTCAAGAAGACACTCTGCCCGCTGCCTTGTCAATGAGAACGGAGCTGGGACAGAGGCTCGGGGCACTCTCTTGCCATTCCGGTGGGAAACTGCCCTTAAAAGGCGGAAGAGTCAGCTATGGCAAACGGCATGAGGATGCAGAAGACAATGGAAACCACTGCTTTAAAGACATAACGTGTATCCACGGGACCTGTAGCCTGTAACTGAAAAAGTGTCACGATGGTCTTTCCGTTGGCAGAAGATTCCGGACTAGTCCCCCTGTAAGTAGGCTGTTTAGGTTTTTATGTTGGTAACGCCACGTAGCGCTCTGTATGGAAATCACTGACTGTGCTGTGTGCAGTCTCTGGCTGGCTGGACTTACTGTTGGAATATTAGCTTGTGTAGTGTTGGGCAGCTGGATGTGAACAGCACGTAGCGTTGTTCAGTTGGAGGTGACCCGCCAGCAGTGGTGGATGTGCAGAGAGAGATGCCAGAGTTTTGAGCGGACGATCTGGACGTGTGTCCGTCAGAAAAAGGAAATTTGTTTAATTGGATGTCACAAAATTATATATATATTCTACAATAACTTTATTATTTGAGATATTTTCACAATGCTTTGCACACACATACAAAAACTCAAAAAGTTTTTTTAGGCATTCACAAATGTTCTATATGTGCCCCTTTAATGATTCGGCAGACATCAAGCCGATAATCAAGTTCCTCCCACACTCGGCGCAGCATGTTCCCATCAATGAGTTGGAAAGCATCGTTGATGCGAGCTCGCAGTTCTGGCACGTTTCTTGGTAGAGGAGGTTTAAACACTGAATCTTTCACATAACCCCACAGAAAGAAATCGCATGGGGTTAAGTCGGGAGAGCGTGGAGGCCATGACATGAATTGCTGATCATGATCTCCACCGCGCCGAAAATTAAAAGCGTTTGACTTTGTCATCGGGTATCAGGGCTTGTAGCAATTGTAAACGGTAAGGCTTCTGCTTTAGCCTTTTCCGTAAGATTTTCCAAACCGTCGGCTGTGGTACGTTTAGCTCCCTGCTTGCTTTATTCGGCGACTTCCGCGGGCTACGCGTGAAACTTGCCCGCACGCGTTCAACCGTTTCTTCGCTCACTGCGGTCCGACCCATTGATATCCCCTTACAGAGGCATCCAGAAGCTTTAAACTGCGCATACCATCGCCGAATGGAGTTAGCAGTTGGTGGATCTTTGTTGAACTTCGTCCTGAAGTGTCGTTGCACTGTTATGACTGACTGATGTGAGTGCATTTCAAGCACGACATACGCTTTCTCGGCTCCTGTCGCCATTTTGTCTCACTGCGCTCTCGAGCGCTCTGGCGGCAGAAACCTAAAGTGCGGCTTCAGCCGAACAAAACTTTACGAGTTTTTCTACGTATCTGTAGTGTGTCGTGACCATATGTCAATGAATGGAGCTACAGTGAATTTATGAAATCGCTTCAATCATTTGTAATAGCCCTATATATATATATATATATATATATATATATATATATATATATATATATATATATATATATGTGTGTGTGTGTGTGTGTGTGTGTGTGTGTCTGTGTGTGTGGCACCCTTACTATGTACGATTAAAAGAAGAAAGAGAGAAGATCCAACGAACAGTGGCGCGTTGGGCACGGGACGTTTTGTCGGTGCGAGAGTTCACAGAGATGATCAAGAAGCTCCTGTGATATGCCCTACAAGAGAGGCGTAAGATGTCTTGCAGACTATAGAAGTAAATGTGGATGTATAAAGGGATAAAAAGTAACCTGGCCGCAGTGTGACATTTCGTGAGTCGCAATGGGCTCGTGAGCGCTTACGACGCGGAACAGGAGCATTGATTTCAGCGCAGCGGAAGGGGGTGCGACGTAGGATGTGGGAACACCTCAGTGTATCCCTCCGTGGTCCGTCAGAGGGAATACGCTGTCGTCGGTAGACCTTAGTTATGTTCCATAGGCTCCACGGCCAGTTCGGGTTCCGTACGTATTGTAAAACGAACTAACAACATGTTCGCATGTATATCCCAAAATCGATCGTGTGTGTTGTTTGAATAAAAAGCATCACGTAATTGCAGCGTGAGGCATTCTGTAATCTTTCACATCATAAAATTTTCGTGGTCTTATGTAGCTCGTAACTTGTGACGAATTTTGGTAGGTACGGACGCACACGAATGGCATCGAACTGAGGAGAATGTGACGTAAGCTGGACGAGAGCCGTGCATTACTTAGCGAGTTGGCTGAGGTCAAGCACCCCGCGCACACCCACACTGCGCCATGGCCGCGGCCGCTTCCTGAGAATAACCAGCTGCCCGCCACCAACCGCCCCCTCCCCCAACACCTGTTTACGCAATACTGCTGCCCCCGCGGCCCCGTGGCTGCGTTGTCTGCCGACGTCCTCGTACATCCTGAACCAAAAAAAAAAAAAAAAGCACTGCTACATATTTTTTTGATTGCTACATTTTCAAAACCTTAATAATTGGAGATAATCGCTTATTTCGTGCCGTCCCAAAGCGCAAGTACGTCGTCTACATTGGTGCTTTGCAAACACCCTTGCGGTGTGTTACGAAGGGTCTTCTGATAGCAATATCTTCTTCCCCCCACCCCATTCCCTGTTCCATTCGCGAATGTTGAGTGGGTAGAACGAGTGACGATAAAACTCTGTATCAGTTTTTATTCTCTGATTTTCTCGTTGTGGTCATTTCACGAAAGTCTGTGGGGCGAAGCACGGGATAGCGATATGCACATGTACAGATGGCGGTAGTATCGCGTACACAAGCTGCAATGGCGGAACTGTCATTTGTATTCAGGTCGTTCATCTGGAAAGGTTGCCGACGTGATTGCGGCCGCTCCACGGGAATTAACAGACTTTGAACGCAGAGTGGTAGTTGGAGCTAGGAACATGAGATCTCCCATTTCGGAGAGCGTTAGGTAATACAATATTCCGAGAGCCACAGCGTCAAGAGTGTGCCGAGAGTACCACAATTCATACATTACCTCTCACTAAGGGCAACGCAGTGGCCGAAAACCTTCACTTAACGATCGAAAGTAGTGACGTTTGCGTAAAGTTGTCGATGCCAACAGACAAGCAACACTGCGCTAAAGGACCGCAGAAATCAAGGAGGGACCTACGACGGACGTATTTGTAAGGGCAGTGCAGAGAAAATTTGGCGTTAATGGGCTATGGCAGCAGACGACCGACGCGAGTGCCTTTGCTCAATAGCACGACATCACCTGCAATATCTCTCCTCCGCTCGTGACTATATCGTTTTGAGCCTAGACGACTGGATGGCCTAGTCAAATGAGTCCCCATTTCAATTGATAAGAGCTGATGGTAGGGTTCGAGTTTGGCTCAGACACCACGAAGCCATGGTGGCTCCATAATGGTTTGCGCTGCGTGTACGTGGAATAGACTGGGTCGTCTGGTCCAAGTGAACTACTTGGAGACAAATTTGCAACCACGCATGGACTTCATGTCCCCAAAAAGTGATGAAATTTTTATGGGTAACAATGCGCTATGTTCCCGGGCCAAAATTGTTCGCTATTGGTTTGAGTAACTTTCTGGACAATTCGAGCTATTCACATAGCTTGAGAATAATCCCATCGACCATTTATGGAGCATAGTGGAGAGGTCAGTTCGTTCACAAAATTCTGCGCCGGCAACACTTTTCCTGTCGTGTACTACTTTAAGCCAACGTGGCTCAATATTTCTGCAGGGTACTTGCAACGACTTAAGTCCATGCCATGACTAGTTACTGTACTATGCCGGGCAACAGGAGGTCCGACGGAATGCTAGATTTCCCTTGACTGTTACCTCAGTGCACAACGGCTCTCGTAGCGTCTGCCGCTAGAATTCGATGAGCATCTCTGTAACGCTGTCGGATAAACGATCCCGCTACGAAACGTGCCACTCTTCTTTCGATTCTCTCTTTCCCTTCTATTAATCCAATCCAACCTGATACGGGAAGGAAGGAAAATTAGCGCTTAACGTACTGCCGACAACGAGGTCATTATACACTCCTGGGAATGGAAAAAAGAACACATTGACACCGGTGTGTCAGACCCACCATATTTGCTCCGGACACTGCGAGAGGGCTGTACAAGCAATGATCACACGCACGGCACAGCGGACACACCAGGAACCGCGGTGTTGGCCGTCGAATGGCGCTAGCTGCGCAGCATTTGTGCACCGCCGCCGTCAGTGTCCGCCAGTTTGCCGTGGCATACGGAGCTCCATCGCAGTCTTTAACACTGGTAGCATGCCGCGACAGCGTGGACGTGAACCGTATGTGCAGTTGACGGACTTTGAGCGAGGGCGTATAGTGGGCATGCGGGAGGCCGGGTGGACGTACCGCCGAATTGCTCAACACGTGGGGCGTGAGGTCTCCACAGTACATCGATGTTGTCGCCAGTGGTCGGCGGAAGGTGCACGTGCCCGTCGACCTGGGACCGGACCGCAGCGACGCACGGATGCACGCCAAGACCGTAGCATCCTACGCAGTGCCGTAGGGGACCGCACCGCCACTTCCCAGCAAATTGGGGACACTGTTGCTCCTGGGGTATCGGCGAGGACCATTCGCAACCGTCTCCATGAAGCTGGGCTACGGTCCCGCACACCGTTAGGCCGTCTTCCGCTCACGCCCCAACATCGTGCAGCCCGCCTCCAGTGGTGTCGCGACAGGCGTGAATGGAGGGACGAATGGAGACGTGTCGTCTTCAGCGATAAGAGTCGCTTCTGCCTTGGTGCCAATGATGGTCGTATGCGTGTTTGGCGCCGTGCAGGTGAGCGCCACAATCAGGACTGCATACGACCGAGGCACACAGGGCCAACACCCGGCATCATGGTGTGGGGAGCGATCTCCTACACTGGCCGTACACCACTGGTGATTGTCGAGGGGACACTGAATAGTGCACGGTACATCCAAACCGTCATCGAACCCATCGTTCTACCATTCCTAGACCGGCAAGGGAACTTGCTGTTCCAACAGGACAATGCACGTCCTCATGTATCCCGTGCCACCCAACGTGCTCTAGAAGGTGTAAGTCAACTACCCTGGCCAGCAAGATCTCCGGATCTGTCCCCCATTGAGCATGTTTGGGACTGGATGAAGCGTCGTCTCACGCGGTCTGCACGTCCAGCACGAACGCTGGTCCAACTGAGGCGCCAGGTGGAAATGGCATGGCAAGCCGTTCCACAGGACTACATCCAGCATCTCTACGATCGTCTCCATGGGAGAATAGCAGCCTGCATTGCTGCGAAAGGTGGATATACACTGTACTAGTGCCGACATTATGCATGCTCTGTTGCCTGTGTCTATGTGCCTGTGGTTCTGTCAGTGTGATCATGTGATGTATCTGACCCCAGGAATGTGTCAATAAAGTTTCCCCTTCCTGGGACAATGAATTCACGGTGTTCTTATTTCAATTTCCAGGAGTGTAGATGGAGCATAAGCTCGGTACTTTTTTTATTATTTATTTATTTATTTTTTCTTGCGGATGGGGAAGGAAATCTGCCGTCCCCATTTCAAAGCAATCATCCTGGTGTCTGCCTGGAGCGATTTAAGGAAATCATGGAAAACCTAAATCAGGATTGCCGCAGGTGCATTTGAACCGCCATCCTCCCGAATGCGGGTCCAGTGTCAAGACGACTGCGCCACCTCGCTCGGTACCTGCTTAGGGTTCCAGACAGCCGTACAACGTTCAAGAAGTGGTCTTAAAAGTGTTTCGTAAACCACTTCATAGTGGATGAATTGCGATTCCTTAAGATTCTTCCAACGATTCTTAGGCTGACATCTGGTTTTCGTACTATAAGTTTTACTTAGTCATTCCACTTTAGCTCCCGTGACTAAACAGTAGTGGATCGCCTAGTTTATGCTAAGTTCATTACATTTATTTACTTTCAGGGTAAACTGTTAGTCTCCTCACCAATCGACCGCAGATTTTCCTGCATTTCGCAGCAATCTTCCAAAATTTCAGCTCACTGGAAGCAACAGCATTTTCTGCGAGCAGCCTCATGGAGCCTCCGACGCTATCCACTAAATAATTCATGTATGTTATAAAACAGTAACCGCCCTTTAATATTGGAGGTACTTTTACTTCTGTCGATTTAATGCATTTCACAACTAGTTGAGTTCTATATATGTGATGTCTGTTCTTTCGGACGTGTTCGAAAGACCAGACGCCGTTTTAATCCAGCAGCCAGTATGAATTAAGACACAAAGGAATTACAGACATGGGCTACGAGTGGGCATTGATTGAAATCAATGAGGAACCCGGGTTCGAATCCCCGTCTGGCACTTCCCTCGCAGCCAATGCCTTTGCATATTAGTTGAGTTTTGTCTGCAGAAGTAACAAATCTGGCCCGAAACTCTGAAAGGTCCTATTTTGCTCGTTAAGGGCAGAGAAGGACTGTACCGAATTCCTTCTGGAGGTATCAATCTGGGAGCCGTTCTCTTCGGCGTTCTGGCTCTCATTGACGAACACGAAAAGATCTTTATTTTCATAGAGGCGATATGCTAAAAGTAATCACGTACCTTGTTTACATTTTTACACTTGTATAGAATCACTACTGTAGAACCTTTACCTGTTTTTAGTGCCAGTGCATTGAATAACTAGTAACAGATCACAAAGCTGATAGGAACATTTAAACAAAAATCCAGTATACGCTGCTAAGAATGACGAGCAGTTACTTAAAAATATCAACAAGAAGCTCCGTGAGGGCAATGCCAAACTGTTTAAAAACACAAAAATGAGAATCACTTTTACCTCTGGGACGTTCTTTAATTACGGGAGGTTTTTTAAAAAAAATTGGTCCCCCTTCCTCCCTTGGTGAGATGTAGTGGGAGAGGGCCTCCCCCCTTCCCTCCCTAACACGAAAGATTTGCCCCATAACTTAAATAATGAAATTTATTTGATATTTTCATTTTTCTGCTTCATACTAATACAATACCTATTAGGTTTCTCGAAATTAATTTTATAAAACAAAATCCATTAGAACAATGGATATTCTCTGCCTTCTGGCAGCTTTCAAGACAATTAATTTTACGAAACTTGTTTTAGAGCATCTTAAACGTAGTTATCATTTTCACCTCTAATTTCACAAAAAGTGCAACACCTCGATTTAGAAACTGTATTAAACAATACTTCAACATGTGTTTAAAAACACTTTTATTTTAAACGCACCAATCTTGAGTAGTATTCGGATGGACATACTGACGGACAAAAAGGCTCCACGAAAACACTAGTAACCGTTTTGACGGATCTTCAAAAGATTGTCTTTTTATTGATATATTGTATACATTGGGTGTCACTGAACCTTTACTTACTTTGCAGATGGAAGACAACATTGTTTGTACATTTCTTTGAACCGTCTGATTACGTATCTTTTCAGTCTCTTGATTTATGTGGCCACTAAGAGAACTCTTCTCGGCGACCTTCAGCTTGGCTTTCTTCCACAAACTGTTAACTTCTTGCTGGCACATTTGTTTCGACTTGTCAGCTTGTTGCTTAACATACGAATTGTAGAAGTTGCGACACAAATTCATTTTGAATTGACTTTCTGTGAGTTGCAGAGTATCACGAGTACCTGACTCAATGACTTAACATGCAGTGATTTTGAGCGGCGCAGCATGGAACTACGCGAATGAATTCAGACACTTGGGCGACTACTGCTTCAGATCGGAAAAACCAGGGAATGCACACGTGTAAAGCAGAGTTGAGCATTTAATATTGTCTGTGCTCCGGATTAATTTTATAAAACAAAATGTTGTTGTTGTTGTTGTTGTGGTCTTCAGTCCTGAGACTGGTTTGATGCAGCTCTCCATGCTACTCTATCCTGCGCAAACTTCTTCATCTCCCAGTACCTACTGCAACCTACATCCTTCTGAATCTGCTTGGTGTATTCATCTCTTGGTCTCCCTCTACGATTTTTACCCTCCACGCTGCCCTCCAATACTAAATTGGTGATCCCTTGATGCCTCAGAACGTGTCCTACCAACCGATCCCTTCTTCTAGTCTAGTGGTGCCACAAACTTCTCCCCAATCCTATTCAACACCACCTCATTAGTTATGTGATCTACCCATCTAATCTTCAGCATTCTTCTGTAGCACCACATTTCGAAAGCTTCTATTCTCTTCTTGTCTAAACTATTTATCGTCCATGTTTCACTTCCATACATGGCTACACCCCATACAAATACTTTCAGAAACGACTTCCTAACACTTAATTCTATACTCGATGTTAACAAATTACTCTTCTTCAGAAACGCTTTCCTTCCCATTGCCAGTCTACATTTTATATCCTCTCTACTTCGACCATCATCAGTTATTTTGCTCCCCAAATAGCAAAACTCCTTTACTACTTTAAGTGTCTCATTTCCTAATCTAATTCCCTCAGCATCACCCGACTTCATTCGACTACATTCCATTATCCTCGTTTTGCTTTTGTTGATGTTCATATTATATCCTCCCTTCAAGACACTATCCATTCCATTCAACTGCTCTTCCAAGTCCTTTGCTGTCTCTGACAGAATTACAATGTCATCGGCGAACCTCAAAGTTTTTATATCTTCTCCATGGATTTTAATACCTACTACGAATTTTTCTTTTGTTTCCTTCACTGCTTGCTCAATATACATATTGAATAACATCGGGGAGAGGCTACAACCCTGTCTCACTCCCTTCCCAACCACTGCTTCCCTTTCATGCCCCTCAATTCTTATAACTGCCATTTGGTTTCTATACAAATTGTAAATAGCCTTTCGCTCCCTATATTTTACCCCTGCCACCTTCATAATTTGAAAGAGAGCATTCCAGTCAACATTGTCAAAAGCTTTCTCTAAGTCTACAAATGCTAGAAACGTGGGTTTGCCTTTCCTTAATCTAGCTTCTAAGATAAGCCGTAGGGTCAGCATTGCCTCACGTGTTCCAATATTTCTACGGAATCCAAACTGATCTTCCCCAAGGTCGGGTTCTACTAGTTTTTCCATTCGTCTGTAAAGAATTCGCGTTAGTATTTTGCAGCTGTGACTTATTAAACTGATAGTTCGGTAATTTTCACATCTGTCAACACCTCCTTTCTTTGGGATTGGAATTATTATATTCTTCTTGAAGTCTGAGAGGATTTCGCCTGTCTCATACATCTTGTTCACCAGATGGTAGAGTTTTGTCAGGACTGGCTCTCCCAAGGCTGTCAGTTGTTCTAATGGAATGCTGCCTACTCCCGGGGTCTTAGTTTCGACTTATGTCTTTCAGTGCTCTGTCAAACTCTTCACGCAGTATCATATCTCCCATTTCATCTTCATCTACCTCCTCTTCCATTTCCATAATATTGTCCTCAAGTACATCGCCCTTGTATAGACCCTCTATATACTCCTTCCACCTTTCTGCTTTCCCTTCTTTGCTTAGAACGGGGTTTCCATCTGAGCTCTTGATATTCATACAAGTGGTTCTCTTTTCTCCAAAGGTCTCTCTAATTTTCCTGTAGGCAGTACCTATCTTAGCCCTAGTGAGATAAGCCTCTACATCCTTACATTTATCCTCTAGCCATCCCTGCTTAGCCATTTTGCACTTTCTGTCGAACTCATTTTTGAGACGTTTGTATTCCTTTTTGCCTGCTTCATTTACTGCATTTTTATATTTTCTCCTTTCATCAATTAAATTCAATATTTCTTCTGTTACCCAAGGATTTCTACTAGCCCTCGTCTTTTTACCTACTTGATCCTCTGCTGCCTTCACTACTTCATCCCTCAAAGCTACCCATTCTTCTTCTACTGTATTTCTTTCCCCCATTCCTGCCATTTGTTCCCTTACGCTTTCCCTGAAGCTCTGTACAACCTCTGGTTTAGTCAGTTTATCCAGGTACCATCTCCTTAAATTCCCACCTTTTTGCAGTTTCTTCAGTTTTAATCTACAGTTCATAACCAATAGATTGTGGTCAGAGTCCACGTCTGCCCCTGGAAATGTCTTACAATTTAAAACCTGGTTCCTAAATCTCTGTCTTACCATTATATAATCTATCTGAAATCTGTCAGTATCTCCAGGATTCTTCCATGTATACAGCCTTCTTTTATGATTCTTGAACCAAGTGTTAGCTATGATTAAGTTGTGCTCTGTGCAAAATTCGACCAGGCGGCTTCCTCTTTCATTTCTTAGGCCCAATCCATATTCACCTACTACGTTTCCTTCTCTCCCTTTTCCTACTACCGAGTTCCAGTCACCCATGACTATTAAATTTTCGTCTCCCTTCACTATCTGAATAATTTCTTTTATTTCAGCATACATTTCTTCAATTTCTTCGTCATCTGCAGAGCTAGTTGGCATATAAACTTGTACCACTGTAGTAGGCGTAGGCTTCGTGTCTATCTTGGCCACAACAATGCGTTCACTATGCTGCTTGTAGTAGCTTACCCGCATTCCTATTTTTTTATTCATTATTAAACAAAATATTATCCGTTTTAATAATGTATATTCTCTGAATCAAAAAGTTGACCTGGGATTTTCGTTGCCCCCACCTCCCGTTAAATGAGAGTTGATGAGGTTTTGCCGGACCCACATGTAATTTTTAGCTCACGTAATTAATGGACGTTCCCCATCACCAACAAGTTAAGTAAGAAACGGTTGCATGACATCTCACAACCAGCTGAGAAACTTAGCAACTCAGGAATTTACAAAGTGACATACAGTTGTAGCAAAAAATACAGTACTAGAAATTTTAAAATCCGTTTTAAAGAACATATCGATTCTTTCAGGTCTGATAAAACGAACAAAATTATCGAAGCGTATAGACCACAGTGTTGCAGTTTAAACCGATATTAAAGTGCTGCATGCTTTATGGAAGAGCTGCAAAATGAACGTCTTGGAGAAAACGGAAATTTTCATCCTTGGCCAAAAGTGGGGAAGCGGGATCCTAACCGGAACTAAAATTTTGAAGAACTCCCATTTCTTCACCCGCTTCCGTTCAATGCCGTTAATATAGAAAATACGTAATGATTAAGAATATCAACGAACCTTTGTTCCAATAGCAATAACTCAGAAATTCTTTAAAATAATTGTATGCTGTCGTTCTTAACATCAAACTGTCACAGTCTATTTTATTGTATTATATTTAATCGACCAGAATCAGTGACGCGACAGCAAAATGGGCGTAAGACACTGCAAGTGACTGATAATGCCAGAATCGACATATCGATAGTTAAATCGAAACAAGCGTTTTTTCTGACCGCCATGTTGTTTTTAATACGCCGTAAAGTGGATTGTTTCAAGTGTCCATTGCAAGTTTATAACAGTGGTTAATAAGCCCCAGGCCTCATGACAATGGAGGTAACTCAGTACTCCGCTAGAAGATAGTTATTTCATATGAATAACGACTGATTACTGAACTTTTTTTGTGTGAGTAGCACACCAACAAACGAAAGGAATGTTCCATCATATTAAGTTATCCTTCTCTTTCTCCGCAGCACATGCCAAGTCTATGAAGAACAATTTTTCAGTTCTATGTTCACTTTTGCTAAATGTTTTTGTATTTCCATTGTTGCCTGAATGTGAGGATTGTACCTCTAAACACGGTGCTTCATTAAACAATTGAAGAAAGTGAACAAAAATTTGTGGCTATTAACTGTCTCGAAAAAACCTTTTTCATATTTTTGTAGTAGCTATGGTCGATTAACAGTCAATATGACTTAAAAAATAAACACAATATCTACATGTGATTGAGATGCCTCAAAAGAGTACAAACTCTGTAGGCCAAATAAAAAAAGTAGATCCTAGTAGCATAGCGTATAATGATGTGACGTACATGGCTGTAAACAGGGTGAATAAGAATATCTAGTCATAATTTAACAATATTTCCCATAATTCTGTGTTTTATGTTTTGCTAAAAGTTTATCGACGTTAACACGACGTATAACCTGTGTGGTAACTAGTGGACCAAAAAAATTAACGGCTGTTTTTCAACTTTTCAGGTATGTGGAGCGCCCGACTGTGCGCCAACATTCTTAGCAGCAGTCAAACGCACTTACCTCAAGACGAGCACGTGGTATGTTGCAATATTTTATAGCTATGTGCTTTGTGGGAAGTATAACTTTGCACGCGGACTGCCCAATTCTGACCGTTAGCGGTCGGCAGCGCTCGGGAGACTTCGTGCCATAGCAATATGCAGATGTTCGTTGCCAACTGTGCGGCGTACTGTTAACCGGTGTTGATCGCATTGCCGTCCGCTTTGTCGCCTAGCTGCGCTGTCGCTGTCTGTGTTCTGTTGCGCCATTTTCATTTTGATTTTTCGAAAATGAGTGACGATGCGGTTGCTGGCTAATCGCGGGTGTCATCATCTACTCCAGATTGGAAAAGGAAGCCGGTTATGAGGAGCTCATGAAGCTGGTAACACTGGTCTGCGTTACGTGCGCTGCGTTCTCAAACAGTACACGGAGGCGGAGTGTGTGTGCACCGCCCCCTCCCCATCCCTCACGCTCTTTCCACCTCTTCAAGGAGCAGATCCTACAGGCACACCACGCTAACGTGGTACCAAGTTATGGTATGCGAGTGGTAATTTTCATTGTTTTTCTTTTTTTTCTTTTTTGGCAAGTCAGCGGATTGTTAGGACCCATTTGCTTCAGCCTTAGTTCAGGTAATGCAGTTGAACTTAAAATGTGTGTGTGGGGAGGGGGGGGGGGGCGCTGCAGAAGGAGCATTTCGTTTTTATTTATATTCACAGTGCCTGACTTTCAGTGATACAAGCTAGGAATATAAACCTTAAACCAAACTGAGTTAGTGTTTACGTTTATTGATGACTATATGTCGTTAACGAAAGTGCTAAAGTACTCTATAAATTTATTCTGTATTCATTTCTTTCTTTTCCAACAAAGCTCGTAAATTACATTGAGCAGCTGGTGTATGTTGGCGCGACTATGAAAAACGCGTGAATATGATACTTCTATATTTCTAGGTACGTGAGACATTTTATTGTTCTGCCTATGACATACCGCGCCCTCGAAAACATAAATATTACTACGTATATATCTTTTTGTTGGCACTTACTTGGAGACCAAGAATAAAAAAGGACGAGCAAAAATGAGTTCGCAGCCGTTCTCTTTGAAGTCGTGCTCAAGCCGTTTCAGCGTGTTTAACAGACGCCTGAAATGAAGCGCGCTGGCCACCATCTGCCAGTTGGCCCGCATCTGGTACCAAACTGTGTTGCCCCACATAAAATAACCACTTTCCCCGTCCCAGTAATAAAACAACCTTTACAATTCTTCCTAAGATATCTCATTCAGGGCTCATTAATTTACGTGGACACAAATTGCTACAAAAAATTCTTTCCACCCTGAGAGAGCGCTGCGCAAGGAAATTGAAAGCTAAGCCGATCAAGAACCGTAATACCGCATACGCAAAAAGACAACACAAGACACACACACACACACACACACACACACACACACACACAAGATGTAAGCAACTAGTCCACCGGACAACCATTAACATCAGAGGTTGTCGATATCGAATAATGATTACTAATAGGTGAGTAAGTACCATTAACCGTGTCCCTGGTCCCTCTATGGTTTAACAAGTGAGAGAGCAGCATTCCAAGCCTAACTTAAACAAAAACCTCCGTCTCTACTTATAAGGTCTGTTGATAATTTAATTTCAGCTGCTTCCTTAATAACACTGCCCCTAGCTGGAAGTGCAAGCCAGAATCTCTGTTGTTTTTTAATACTCCATAGGATGAGCGGTAGCGAGGCACTATTAGCAGATTTGATCGTCTGGTTAAAGTGTGTGTGACGCTTATTGCTCTAGACAACCGTCCACATGATCTGATCAACACAAGAGGGCGTGCTTCAAAGTGCTTTTAATATGAAAAATGTTAACGCTTTCTAAATAAAACAAACGTTATTAAAATTATACATCATTATTCCTCGTGCATATTTGCAGCCCTCTGCCTTTGGAGGGCTTCGATGTGTAGCGTGTAACATTGCGTTGTGTAACGTCCCCATGTTTGTGCATGAGAAACAGCGTACTGTAATCGAGTTTCGAATGCGAGGAGTTCATCCACACGCGGAGCATCCTGCTCTTCAGAATGGCAATATGACAATGCGCTGCGACATCCGCAACAGTCCGATGTCTTGGGTGCACTGTCGTCGATCATCCTCAATATAGTTCCGGCTTGGCGCCATCCGATTTTAATTGTTTCCAGAACTTTAAGAACACCTTCGAGGACTTCATTTCCCTAGTTACGAAGTCGGAGTGGCCGCGCGGTTAGAGGCGCCATGTCACTAACTGCGTGGCCTCTTCCGCCGTTGGTTCGAGTCCTCCCTCGGGCATGGATGTGTGTGTGTTGTTGTTAGCATGAGTTAGTTTAAGTAGTGTGTAAATCTAGGGGCTGATGACCTCAGCAGTTTGGTCCCTTAGGAATTCACACACATTTAAACATTTGAGTTATGAAGCGCTGCAACCAGAAGTGAGGTTGTGACGTTGTCAATAAAGTCAAACATTTTACAGTGAAGGTATCAACGAACCAGTATCTCGCTGGGAGAAAACTGTGCGTCGCCAGGGTGACTATGTTGAGCAACAAATATGCAGCCATGAAGGATGAAGATGTAGAATGTTAATAATATTTGTTTTATTGAATAAAGCTTTACGGGTTTTCACATAAAAAGTTCGGAGGCGCTACTTTTCAGCACGCCCTCGTATGACTACCACAAATGCATTGGACACTAAGGTAAGGCACATGCCGCATTTCGCAAAGCAAAGTCATCGTCTAGAAATGTTTAAAGAGTCCCAAATAGTGATATAAAAACACACACACACGCACCAAAGCGCACGCGTTTCCTCTGGTCCAATTTCGTTTTTGCATTGTCTAACTGGAGTCATCTGAAACAGTGCTCATCAAGTTTTTCATGCGACGCCCACTATCGACGGAAAGTGTTGCTTTACTTCCCGTTGCAAACAAAATGTTTTTTAAAACGTGAGTTTTACGTGGTCATTCGATAGAGCGTTCTCAGATTAGTCTAGTGCGATATTTGTCTTATCGATATGTGTTACCAGGAGCATTAAAACACTTCTTTGTACTCCAGCAGTGACTGAGTAGTGCCATAGCCTGCGATATGTCTACTGCCATTCATCTGCGCTAGTCAACTGTTGCTGGAATGTTGGTTATTTTTCGTGTTTTAATGTGCATATTAACGTATATCGATAAAACAATTATCACAGACAATTAATGTGGATCCGATCTATAGCATGTAGAATTCCATTAAAAAACGGGAAACGAACCGAAGCTTTCCGTCGACACTAGGTTCCGCATGAGCGACGAGGTTAGCACATTTTTCAGGCTGACACCAGCTACACATTGCAAAAAACAAAATTGCAAATGTCTGCCAAACAGCCATAGAAAATGCGCCTGACTACACTTGGGAGGTGTATCCATATATACGGAGTGAACATTAATAAAACCGACAAACTGCAGGGACGGATTCCTGATTGGAAATGGAGGAAAAGAGATCCTATGAAAATGTGTCCAGAAATGGATGATGTGCGTGCAACGACAGCAGATCGTTCCGGAACACAGTACAGAGTCGCATCGCATCTACGTCACAAGAGATGTTCGAAGTGGTCTCCATGGGATGGTAGGTGATAGGGATAGTAGCGGTTATCTTGCAGGATACACATGACCTTACTTTGGCTTGCACCATGTTGGCGGATCACTTGCCTGGAGCTTGTACTAGGGTTCGTCTCCGTATTCTGTAGAGGCCGGTCCTCCATATCTGTTGTACGTGCAGTCCGTCGCCTCGCTGCTTGTTCGTCTGTACGAAAGGAACCATATCACACAAACGCTCGAAAAGGCTTTGAAATGTTGTATGATATAGCTGGTGTCTGTCAGGGTACTTGTTTTGGGGCCGTGCTGCCGTTTCCATCTTTTTCGCCGAACACAAAGACCATCTCGGCTTGTTCCCGACATGAATACCGGACCATTCTTCTGCTTTCAGCACGCTGCTTCAATTACACAGCCTGCAACACGCAAGAAATACACGTGGTCAGAGGAACTTCCATTCGCTAGCGCAATCTACCGTGGCAACGATGCATTTTCGGACACATGTTCATAAGACCTTTTTTCCTCAATTTCCAATCAGGAATCCGTCCCTGCAGATTGTCGGTTTTATTAATGTTCATCACATACATACAAAGTGCAGAATATCCGTAAATCCACGCTTAACCATTTGTTAAGACACGTTTCAGTAGTTCGGCATCGTTGTTGACGTCATATACCGACTGCCTGAACAAATTATAATCGTCGCTGCTTTTGTTCAAAATTAAACACCTTTGGAACAAATTTTTCTGTCAGACATTTTGTAACCAATACAAAAAAAAAATTCAAGCCATGTGCAAAATGATGTTATGCGTTTTTCACAACCTGCTTCGAAACGCATAAACCCTCGTCTTTTACTCAATGCAGGCTTACTAAAAGCAGTGTTTAACATTTCTAAAACTTTGCTGCACTTTACACCCTTCTTACAGGAATTTTTATACAGTTTTTCTGATCCATTTTAAACACTGTAGATAATACCGCTACTACCTCCTCGACAGCTGACAACAGACTAAACATCCCTTATGGCTAACACTACACAGATACTTTTCAGATATGTTTGCCAACATAATAACAAAAAAATCGTGTGAATCAGACTAATAAAACACTTTCAGTTACTTTGTGAGCATACCTCGTTCTTAGTTTTGTAGCTTTATTAACTTCTAAATGTTCTTTAGATCTATAATGATTTTTTTGTAAATATGTGTTTGCTGACACTGCACTAACTTTTCGAGAAATCATAAAGAGCAACAGAACTTATCTCGTTCTACTACACTGGAACAAAAAAAAAGTTTGATTTGAAAATTTAAATCCATGAACCCGTTCGTTAGTTTATGAACCCTTAATAACTAACCTTCAGAGGCAAAAAATTAGCTATGTTTGTAGTGTGTCTAAAACAATGTTAAGTGATATAATTCTTGCTTAACTATTACAGATGCAAACAAAACGGGCGAGTAGAGGGTAATCAAACACGGAAATAATCCTAATAAGCATCTCCTCAAACTTGAACCCGTTGGATATTGTTGTGTGGGGATATTTCAGAGCTTTGGCGTATTCTAGTCCTGTTCATAGCGTCGGTGAACCCCGAGCACGCTTTTGGAGCACGCTTGGGATTTTTGAACGTGTACGGACTTTGATGAGGAGGTGTGTTAGGTCCTGCATTCATGTGAACATTGGGCATGTTTAATATGTTTGTCCTCAAATGCATATCTGCTGTTTGGATCCTCGGAGACACTATTACAAGATGAAACTTCCTGGCGGATTAAAAATGTGTGTCGAGCCGAGACTCGAGCTCGGGATCTTTGTCTTTCGCGGGCAAGTGCTCTACCGACTGAGCTACCTAAGCACGACACACACTTACTGGCGGGTCGCGAGCTTGGATTGCTCAGTCGGTAGAGCACTTGCCCGCGAAAGGCATATATCCCGAGCTCGAGTCTCGATACGGCACACGGTTGTAATCTTCCAAGGGCCGGCCGTTGTGGCTGAGCGGTTCTAGGCGCTTCAGTCAGGTTCGAATCCTGCCTCGGGCATGGATGTGTGTGATGTCCTTGGGTTAGTTAGGTTTAATTAGTTCTAAGTTCTAGGGGACTGATGACCTCAGATGTTAAGTCCCATAGTGCTCAGAGCCATTTGAACCATTTGTAATCTTCCAGGAAGTTTTATATCAGCGCACACTCCGCTGCAGAGTGAAAATTTCATCCTGGCTGTTTCACAAAAGGATCATGTACTCCGTCGTAATACGTCCGTCGTATTGGGAAACTATTTGTTTCCAGGTCTATGTTTATTAGGTTTATTTCCGTGTTTTATTATTCTTTTCTCGGCCCCTCGTTTGTACCTTGTAGATGCCATATTCTGTAGGTGGGATGTGAGGAAGCAATGCTACTCCGAAATTACGTAGACTGTTTGAAATTTTCTCTCTTCGTATCCAACCGTAGCTATTCCAAGGCTCCGATGTTATGATGCGAAAACCTCCTCCTCTGGTAAAACAGCTCTAGTATCCACCGCGTTTTGGCGGAAATACCTTGAATAATCGGTGTCGCACGTGGCGCAACAGCTGTAACTCAGATAAACAGTAATCCATAAGGTAGAACAATTACATATCGGGAAAATCTGTACTTCCGCTCGCTTTGTCACTAATAAGTTTTTTGGAAGCTCAGTAATTCACTGTCAGATTTTTGCTGCAGCAGGTTGCACGTTGATCGTGTAACGCACGGCGCGGAAGACAAGGTTGCGTAAGGCGTGGGAGCGATGACCACGATGTTTACTGACGGCGACTTCGCTAACAGCAAGCAGCTGGCGTAGCGAGCCGTGACTCACCTCCGCGCATCGCTATCTGGCCCGTAATACTGCCGTGATTACGTCGCTACTCCTGCCGCTACCTGCTTCAGGTTCATACACCTTCGAGCCATCGTGCTGTTGCATGTCGTAATCGGAATGATGTCCACAGCTATCCAGTTGCCGATTTGTTGGCCTGTCCACCTAAATTCAGCACTTACTAGCAAAGTTCCGTGTTCTGATCCGTCGACCCATCCGCCGTGTCGCCCGTGTATGGAGGGACTTGGGTTTAACACACCACTCTTCCAGCCATTGTCGGATTTCTAGACCTTGGAACAGCTACTTCTCATTCATGCAGCCCCTCAGTTGGCATCAAGAGGCTGAGTGCATCCCATTCCAGTCCTCCCTCCAAGGAAAAATCTTTCGTAGTATCGAGAATCGAACCCTGGTCCTCCTCACGTAGGAGCCGGACCCTCTTCTCACTGAGCTACGTAGGCGCAAGGCACACTTACTAGACCTACTGAAATTGTGGAAATCAGGTATGTAGATAATGAATCTTTATAAATAAGGGTCTGTGGGAAAAACTACGGTATGGTTATCGATACTAAAGAATTTTAATATTGGGAGCAAAGATCTATGATTCAACATCGATTCTGACCTTTGAAACATTGTAAAATCGAACTCAGAGACAAAAGATCTAACGTCAATGTTGGCAAAAAAAAGCGGACTACCTGTTACAACGATCAATAAATTATTCGCCACTGAAAAGAATATTTTTCTGAACACTTTTCATAAATGTACCAGTGGATAACATTATAACGTGGCAAACATAGCTGTTGGGATAGGGGGGAGGCATGGCATATTTTTTAACGAAGTAAGGTAGGAACATGCGTTGTTGCAGCTAATCGTGAACTAATGCCTTTCACTGTTCATTCATTTCGTGCTTTGGTGGTGTCAAGTACTGTGAACCAGTATTGTTTGGAGTAACAGCCAAAAATACTTCGAATGATGTAAAGTACACTGTAAACAAAGTGCAGTAGCAAGTGATGACCTGAAAAAAGAATCAGACTCAGGCTAACTCAAGAAATATCCACTAGACGGAATTCAGTATTCCAAGTAATTGAAAGATTTTTGCAGTGATTAATAATATCACTAATTGCGACGTACTGCACCGTTCATGCTAACAGCCGCAGATATTGCAAATCCGGCAGCTGGTTGTTCTGCGGTCTACAGAAGTAGCTGATCGTGAAATTTGTGTAGGAAAGTACCTCGCAAGCAGTAATATAATCCTAGTAACTAGTGTGTTGTATATCAAAACATCTTGCATGCAACCAATACAGATTAAAAAATTTTAGATAGCATTGAGCAACAGTCATGTAATACTTTTTAAAAGAGTAAACCGCTATATGGCTGTGTGTTATAGTATTTGTCTTTTGTACTACCTACATTTTGGCTTTTATGCCGTTATAAAATACAGCGCGAAATGTTGTTAGACAATTGTTAAGTCATATTTCTTAAGGCAATCCGAAGCAGGCAAACAAGGCTAATACATGTCTTTAAGACGTAACATCCGAAAGACATTTGTTAGCCTTGTTTACCAGCTTTGGACTGCCTTAACAAATATGACTTAATAGTAGTCCAACAAATTTTAGTACTGTGCTTGATAATGGCATAGAAGTCAAAATCTGGATATTACAAAAGATAAATGTAACAATACACAGTTAAATGGCTGTTTACTCTTTCAATACAGATAATTCGAAAGCATCTGAAGAGTAACAGCAAAACGGAAATATAAAAGCGCTTGATACAAGCTGAACATGTTAACAAGTTAGCTACATCAACGTTGCTTGATCCTGGAATCAAGAATATACAGCGTGGTTATGATTAAACTTGTGAGGGCCTCTATGAAAACCGAGTGATCGCAGGACAATGAAACGTTGTGGAAACATTTGTAAGGACATGCGAAAGAGAAAGAAAACACATTTTAATTTCCGTATGCGAGGGTAACATTTGTTAATTGCGTACCAAGGTTACAAACATTACGCAATGTGACGATCCACGACAGCCTGGAACCGCACTGGAGATTGCGTCTACTGCTGCCCGAAACAAAGGACCATGGAATGTTTAGCTGTCGTGACACAGCCCGTGCGCTGCTTGAAGTTCGCACATTGCGTCCAGCATTTTCAGCCATGGCAACCGTAACTTCATCAATTTGTGGCTCAACAGGCCGTTGGTCTCTCCTAAGAGAAATTCCCAAATTGCCAGTTGATTCGAACTTTCGAATCATGCTCCTCAACCCCTTACGGAAAGAAGACGACGCCGTATTCTTTTATGTGTCGATATTCGCGTAGAGCAGCAGCACTATGGCAATTGTTTTGCTAAAACAGCTTTAAGATGAATGCATTGCCCACCATGTTGACTGTCTGCAACTGTAATGCACGTTAATGCTTGTGTTTGAACCCTACGGTGCCTACGAGTACAGGTGCCCAATGGCACGTCATTACGCAAACACTATTAAAATCGTAAAACCTGCGGTGCACAGTGTGAACAACATTCCTACAAAGTTGGGTAGCCGTATGGTAAGTACGGTAGTTTTCCGTCTACACTGGCTCAAAAAAGTAGCGATAATTTGATTTTAACCACCTTGTACTTTCAAGGCGCTTTAGCATGTTCGAAGCTAATGAATATCATCGACGATCTGCTTTCTGCTGTTGAACCGACTCTCGATGAGGATGGACCGCACGTTGATATATTCAAGGAAAACAGAGAAACGAAATAAACTGTATAAACGATTTAGGAGACAATATGAGCAGCTCTCTTTGGCTATTTCCAGATGATGCTGTCATTTGCCGTCTAGTAAAGTGATTAAAAGATCAAAACCAATTGCAAAATGACGTACAACTAGACACGATATCAGTATAGTGCCAAAATTGGCAAATGTTTGTGAATAAGGAAAAGTGTGAGATCATCCACATGAGTACGAAAAGAAGTCTGTTAAATCTGGGTTATGCTATATCTTACACAAATTTAAAGGCTGTGAATTCAATGAAATACCTAGGAATTACAGTTATAAACAACTTAAAATGGAATGATGGCATAGATAATGTTGTGGGGAAGGCAAACCAAAGAGTTCGTTTTCTTGACAAAACAGAAGATGTAACAGGTCTGTTAACCAGACTGCCTAATTACGCTTGTCCGTCCTCTGTTAGAATACTACTGTGTGCGATGGAATACTTACGAAATACGATTGAGGGAGGACATCGAAAAAGTTAATAAAAGGACAGCTCGTTTCGTATTATCGCGGAAAGAGGAAAGAGCGTCAGGGATATGATGAACGATTTGGGGCGTCAGTCTTTAAAATAAAGGCGTTGTTCGTTGCGGTATGATCTCTTAACGAATTTCAGTCACAAAGTTTCTCCTCTGAACGTGAAAATATTGTATTGTTGCCATCCTACATAGGGAAAAATGATCACCGTAATAAAATAAGAGAAATCAGACCTCGTACAGAAAGTTTAAGTGGATCGGTAGAGTAGTCTGAAAGTGGTTCGAAGAACGCTCTGGCAGGCACTGGAGTGTGAACTGCAGAGTAGTGATGTAGATATAGATGTACATTTATATAGTTAGCATTATAAAACAGTACAAGAACAGAATAGTTTTGAAAACTGCAACAGAACCAAAGCAACCGTGTTCAGTTATTACGTCAGAGACATCCTTTTAAAAGTTAAACTCTGTTCATTAGTATTTTAGTATCCCCGCCAGCAGACATCGAGATGGACACAGATGAACTGGCGAAGCGTTGTGTGACCTGGGTGTTTCCAGTACTCGCCGGCAATACGCCTGGCGCGGCAGTACTTAACGCCGACATCAACAATCTGGAACCTGACAGTCGATTCGTCTCGCGGCGTGCTCTGGGTTCTGCGTGACAAGTTGATCAGTTGCACAGTATTTTCCTCCGCGCTCATCTCTACGCGGTGTTCACTCACTGTGCTCCTCCGTAGATTGACTCGCAGGCCGAGTTTGTTCCCTCTTCCAGGGTCCTGCTCCCAGTAGCCGTAGTCGAGACGCCGTCGACAAGTGACGATTTCGCGGTGGTGTCACGCCTGTGCAGATACACAAATGCGGAATCATATTAGTGGTACCACCTATTAGAAACTACGGTGCACTTCAATATTTGAGCTGTATAGCCGCGTCATCAGTTTCTGAAATACTGGTCATAAAAGCCGGCCGCGGTGGTCTAGCGGTTCTGGCGCTGCAGTCCGGAACCGCGGGACTGCTACGGTCGCAGGTTCGAATCCTGCCTCGGGCATGGGTGTGTGTGATGTCCTTAGGTTAGTTAGGTTTAAGTAGTTCTAAGTTCAAGGGGACTTATGACCTAAGATGTTGAGTCCCATAGTGCTCAGAGCCATTTGAACTGGTCATAAAAGCACCTCTGTTAACAGAAGTTGCCTATGCAACTTCTCGAAAAATGTTATTTTTAAAGTCTGTAAACAAAACGTTGTGGGGTATAGGTGCATTTACTGGTTAATAAATATGATATTAAATATACGAGTATTGGTTGTATGGTGCTTTTTACGCCTTTCTACAAATTTAGTCAGTTAACAAGGGTGTTTTATGGTCTATTAAAATCGGCTATCGATGTTTAGACGTCGACGACGAAATCGAAATAAGCATCGATGATTTACCTCCATCGCATATCGCTAGCTTAAAGATGACTCTTCACGCCATGGAATTTGTGTTCCTCCTACAGTCGCCCGCGAACTGCCCGCTCTTGCCAATGGAGACTACTGCAACCAGAAGCGATCCACCCATACAGTACACGTAGAACTATTATACAACATTAAATGTAGTCCAATTGCTAATATGGACAACTATCAGCTGTAGAATGGAATGCCGACAGTGAAAAATCTGTGCCGCACCGGAAAACTCGCTGGCCGTGCGGTTCTAGGCGCTACAGTCAGGAACCGAGCGATCGCTACGGTCGCAGGTTCGAATCCTGCCTCGGGCATGGATGTTTGTGATGTCCTTAGGTTAGTAGGTTTAATTAGTTCTAAGTTCTAGTCGACTGATGACCTCAGAAGTTAAGTCGCATAGTGCTCAGAGCCATTTGAACCAGCCGGAACTCGAACCCGGATTTCGCGAGCGGTTGCCTTACCATTTGGCTATTCGTGCACGACTCACAGCCAGACCCAAACTTCCATACTCGTACATCCATTATGTCTCTTGCCCAGTGTCGGCGGGTAAACACGATATTGCAGTGTCTGTCTTATTCTGAATTACGATGCAAAGTTCCTTTCGACATGTAAGAGGAACAGGCACTGCGGCGACTACAGCCGTTATGAAATATACATATTAAATGTATCCGCAATTGCGAATATGGACAACCATAAGCTGTAGAACTGAATGACGATAATGAAAATCTGTACCGGGCCGTGACTCGGACCCGGATTCCCACTTATGCCAAGCGATCACCTTACCATTTGGCTATCCGTGCATGACGCGTGGCTGGGTGTGGACGTGCGTCGAGGTCGGATAGCCAAATTGTGGGATGAACGCTCGCGATAAGTGGGAAATCAAAGCTCAGTCCCGATCCGGCAGAGATTTTCGTTGTCGTCAATCCATTTACAGCTGATGATTGTCCATATTCGCAACTGCGAATACATTTGATGTATTTCACAACGGCTGTAGTCGCCGCAGTGCCTGTTCCTCTTAATATACATACATGTCGAAAGGAACTTTGCATCGTAATTCAAAATAACACAGGAACCCAGTATCGTAATTAGTATACTGTATTATGCTACGGGCAAGGGGTCCCGCAGCCATACTGTCAACTTTTACGAGAGGACGTTTTGCCGGCCGCGGTGACCGAGCGGTTCTAGTCGCTTCAGTCTGGAACCGCATGACTGCTACGGTCGTAGGTTCGAATCCTGCCTCGGGCATGGATGTGTGTGATGTCCTTAGGTTAGTTAGGTTTAAGTAGTTGTCAGTTCTAAGGGACTGATGACCTCAGATGTTAAATCCCATAGTGCTCAGATCCACTTTGTTTTGAAGAACGTTTGGAGAACGTTTTGAACGGAAAACAGTATTTTATAACGTTTGAAGTAAACACTTGTCGCAATTCTACTTCATTAAACCGTATTTTACGTATCACAAATTGACATTAGAGTCCCATTTGGATATCAGAACTTGTGCCACAATATTATTGATACAGTTTTATTTCTTCTTCTCGGATGACCAACAAGGAACGACGTGCCAGTTTTAATTAGTTGTTCGTAGTTTTCTTCTTTTTTCTCCCAGTACTCTTTCGTCCGGTTGCTGTGTTTTTTCATCCTGTCTTGTGACCACTTCATACCAGATTTTTTTTTCACTCTTTTACACTGTAAAGCTTCCATATGCAATAAGTTTCGCTAAACACTTTTCTGTCGGTTGTTTCTTCAGTTTTGATAATTTTTTTTTCTAAATCCTTTTTTACTTCATGGATCCTGCTTTTTGTTGACTCCGCAAATATTTGAAGATCATTTTAGTTAATCTACTGTCTCGCGTACGATATAAATGTCCAAAAAGTATCAGTCTTCTTTTTCTCATTACTTCTGATAAATTTCATAATTACAGCGTAATTTCCAATCTTTCATGTTTTCTCGTGAGCCTAATATTTTCCTAATGATTCACCTTTCTGGTAATTCTAATTTATCTGCATTATATAAGCGGCAATCTAAAGAAAATGAGACAGATAGAAGAAAATAAGTAAACTGTTTATTATTTCAGGAGTAATCACCGTAACTGTTGCACTTATCCGACTGTGAGACAACGCAGCCAGTGCCTTCACAGAAAAAGTTTGCGGCTGCCTACGGAAACATGATTGTATCCATTAGTGCACCTCTTCACCCGAAGCAGATCAACATCGCGAATGTTTATCTTTAGGGCTCCAAAACTGTGGAAATCGCATGGGGAGATATTGGGACTATAAATATGGAGGAAGTATAAGGGCTTCCCAGTGAAATGTCTGCAGCGTAGAAACAACCTTGGCAACATATGAGCAGCCATTAACCAGCAACAGAATTATGCCATCCGTCAACCCGCTGCTCACTGAATTTCTTTGACACGGCGCCACAATTAACACACAGCGGTACATGGACACTTTGGAAAAATTGAAGCGCGCCATCAAGTCCAAACGCCCAGGAACGCGGACGGACGGCATCAGTCTGTTGCAGGATAACGCCCCTCCACATATTGCCAAAGTTGTTTCGACTACGCTGCTGTTTCGCTGGGAAGCCCTTACACACCCTCCATGCAGTCCCGATCTCCCTACATACGATTTTCATATTTTTGGAACACTGAAGAAAGACATTCGTGGTCGTGATTTTCTTCGGACGAAGAGGTGGAGGCCTGGGTAAATCGTGATTCCGTAGGCAACCGCAAACATGTCTTTTGATGACACTGACTGCCTCGTCTCAAAAAAAAAAAAAAGACTTAACTTCTAAGGTCATCAGTCCCCTAGAACTTAGAACTACTTAAACCTAACTAACCTAAGGATGTCACACACATCCATGCCCGAGGCAGGATTCGAACCTGCGACCGAAGCGCTCGCGCGGTTTCAGACTGTGTAGCGCCTAGAACCGCTCGGTCACCTCGGCCGGCTTTCGTCTCACATTGGGGTAAATGTGTTAAGAGTTATTGCGTTTAATTTTGAAATAATAAAGTTTTCTTTTTTTCATCTGAATCGTTTTCATTGACTGCCAGTTGTAGTTTAATGCTAGACATTCACTTGTTTATAGATATTTTGGCTGCACTACTGTACTGGACCTTTTGTAATGTTTGTAAAAAAATTGGTTTTCTTTGCTGAAATGCGTAAGCCTGACGTACTGGTAATTTCTGCTAAAGGATTTGTGTTATAGCAGGTGTCACATTTTGAGAATGTATAGCGAAGTCATCTACGTAAGCGAAACAGTTTACTTCAATATTTTTGGTTAAATTTCCCAGGGTTATTGGTGAAATCTTATGTTCATTCGGTTTTTCATTCCGAATTCTCCTAGTATTTCTAGAACACAATTGCACTACACCAGCCGGCCGGAGTGGCCGAGCGGTTCTAGGCGCTTCAGTCCGGAACCGCGCGACTGCTACGGTCGCAGGTTCGAATCCTGCCTTGGGCATGGATGTGTGTGATGTCCTTAGGTTAGTTAGGTTTAAGTAGTTCTAAGTTCTAGGGGACTGATGACCTCAGACGTTAAGTCCCATAGTGCTCAGAGCCTTTAGTACCATTTGCACTACACCGGTGTTTATTTCGAAGAGCTGTGGTAGTTCCCCCCACAAACATCACTTAAGATACTGTCTCTGTAAATGTTTCACGAATTAGATTTGCTAAGTTATATTTTACACCAAATTCCCGGAATATTTTATCTGCAGGTTGTTTGTCAACGGAATCAAAATCCTTTTTGAAATTAACAAAAGCTACTACAATATCTTTTGAATACAGTAACCTGTGGCAAATGATTGAATTTAGACGTGCCACCTAGTTACTAACACAGGTCGTGTTTTCACAACTCTTGAGCAGCCACCGACCCATGTACTTCTACTCGCCATTCGAGACTGAGGACTTCAGGAGCAGTTTTTGAGCGTCTCGCCCTCAGATGGCGTGATCCTACATCTCGATTAGGTTACTCTAGGGAGTACCGTGTGCTGTCCTCTGTTTCTACATTTCTCTTACAATCCAATATTACTGTCTAATGAATACTTGTTTTCGTGACACTTCTGTGACTATAATTTTAGTCCTTATTCTATGTTTTCCTGTCTCCGCCTGTGCCGCTGTCTTCTGATCTGGTACCGTTATTACTGTCGTCTGTCTCGCTAGTGTTGTTTCTAGAAATTATTTATTGTCTATGCTCGTAGCTGCCTGTACTCTGGTCGCTGAAAGTACAATTTTTGCAGCGCTCTAGATATTCTGTCAGCACTGTCGTCGAGATCAGTCCAGAAGGTCTGGTGTCTAAGTGGTTGTGACATGTCGCCGCGTGACTGCGTTATTAGTCTGCCTGCGACCAACGCTCATAGTACGAAACTATTTGCTCTAGGGTCCTCCTCTCTCCATAGGCACAGCCTTCTCACCGACGTTTACACGCAGGAAATGCGTGGGATATGACCGATGGCCTTTTAAGAAATGAACCTTGCAGCGGCTGAGATTGACATGTTTCATCCTCAATTGCTCCTTGATGTTACGGAACAATGCGTATACGCAACCGGCCTTTTCGCAGCGTTTGCTTTAGTTCGTTTACAAAGTTGGCTTAAAAACTATCTGTTGATATGCCCTTGCACCAAACGGCATAAGTCGCTAATGCTGCATCCGGAAGTGTGACTTAATGCTGATGATAATCTAGCTCAGTTAGCACTGCCCTTGCGATCGTGTTTTGCGATCGTTTCACTGAACTTTTAAGTTCGTCCATCGTGCATTTACAGTTCGTTTGTCTACGATATTTCAACGCATTTCTGCAAAGTTTTCTTGTCCATTTTAATATTTATAACTAATTGTGCTTACGTTCTTCAGCTGAATGTCGCAGTGTTTGGTTGGCAGCTTCCATCGCTAAGCACAACGTAGATCAAAAAAATGGTTCAAATGGCTCTGAGCACTATGGGACTCAACATCTTAGGTCATAAGTCCCCTAGAACTTAGAACTACTTAAACCTAACTAACCTAAGGACATCACACACACCCATGCCCGAGGCAGGATTCGAACCTGCGACCGAAGCAGTCCCGCGGTTCCGGACTGCAGCGCCAGAACCGCTAGACCACCGCGGCCGGCCAACGTAGATCATGCGTCCCGTATTAGTTTTGGCTACATTTTACTGCGTTGCATTGTACTATGAAGTGTGTCGTGAGTATTTATCCTATCCAACTTTTTAAACGTGTGCTATAATAATTACTAACTCGCACGGGGAAGTCTGTACAAGTTAACTCTCGCAATGAATGTTGTACCAGACGGGGTAGATCTTCTTCATTTTATACTTAATTTCTTTTATTTGTAACGTTCTTCTGTAGCACTACGTTTCAAATCCCTCCAGTCTGTTCTTCGGATTTCCTATGGTCCCCGTGCTAATTCCGTACACTCCTATGCTCTAAACATACGGTTTCATGAATTTGTTCCTCAGTTCCACATCAATATATCAGCTGAGCTCCTTTACTGCAGAAAGCTTTATTTGCCTGTGCGAGTCTGCTTCGTGTATCTTCTTCCATTCAACTTTTATGTGGATTTTGTTTAGTGGGTTAAAAAGATTGTGGTATACACCGAAGCCTTATTAATCCGTTATCTATGTAAGAACTTATGTTTCCATATTAATTGATTCTGTCTTCACTTTTTCGTGGAATAATTTCATCTTTATAAGTGACAAGAAGAAAAATTACGCTGCTGTATTTAGTTAGCCAGTCGGTTTCGGTGTATAAGACCATCATCAGACTGACTACCATCATCAAGGAAGATACCATAATAGTGAACAAGTTGGGAAAGGGTATAACACTTGGAGAGGGGGGGGGGGGGGTGCAAAAACAGAATAACTGTCCAATTTGGTAGTGCAATTGCAATATACCTGAAAATATTTTAGCTACACAGTATATAAATACGAAGGGAACTTTCCCCGAAACATTAAGATTAAATATTGAGAAATGTGTGTATGTGAATGAAGCAGAAGAGGAAGAGGACAATACGAACAAAAAGAACTCGTGCTGCTCATGAATATAAATTTGTGACGATTATATGTACTGCGTACACGTTTGTGTCTTACTTAAATATAAACATTACGTTTACTAAAAGAGATATATATACGTGGTAGATCAACTGAATAGCGTATATAACAACTGAAGTTAAATTGACAGTCACCATAAAACAAAATAATTACAAGACGATATTATTTGAGAATGGCTTGAAAAATCTGAAGGTGATGCAGAAGCAAAGTAAAACACAACATTGACGATTGTTACATAACTGGAAATACATAACAAACTTTGTATCCGCAGCTATGAAGAATTACACATTACTACGGCCGCTTCGAGAACTGTTATAGGGTTCCGTGCCTTAATCGCTAAAAACGGAACGAATGCTTGTAGGATCGCTTTGTTGCCGGTCTTTCCGTTCGTCTGTCTGTCTGTCCGACTGTTAAGAACAGCTTTCTCTTAGGAACGGGTAGACGTATCAAATTGAAACTTATGCCACATTCTAAGGCTTAATGTCCCTTGGCGGTGTAAAAAGTTGAAGCTTCTAAATTAGCACATTCAGAAGATATGGGCATTTATGTCACATATTTTGATACTCGCAAACTCACTCATCAGAATCCCAGAACCTATAGGCTACTTCCCTTTGACGTAGAATGATGAAATTTGGCAAGAAGTAAGGTTTCACAGTACAAGTAAAGGACAAAATCCGAAAAATGTTGATTTGTAATTTTACCACGTGAAAAAAATATTTCTTGAGTCATTTGTTATCCGACGTGAAACTTGGAAATTAAAAGAGTCAGCAGTTCTGCATTCAGGCTGACCGGATCGGAATGGCGAAGGTCAAACATCAGGCAAAGAATGACTTTGTTGCTCGTATGTCGCGTTTCTTAACTTATCCGTCATCAGATATCCAGTAGCTATTACTGCACTTAGATATGGCGTTTTAAGTTGTATGTAAAACGCCATATCTACATGCAGTAATCACTCCAGGATATCTGATGACGGATAAATTCCGAAACGCGTCATATAAGCAATCAAGACGTTGCTTGCCTGATGTTTGACCTTTGCCATTGCGACCTAGTCAGACTGAATGGAGAACTACTGACTGTTACAATAATTGTCACCTGCCTCGTGCATGACCTTACGACACATTTATGTCATTGAAATTAATACATTCTCGAAAATCTTGAAGTCCCCGGGGTCGATATCTTGTTAGTATCAGTGTCGATAATATGCAAAACTTGTCGAGACTATCGATTCCCGGAAAGGATGAACTGTCTATATACATAATTAAGTTTGTACGGAACCAACAGTGCGCGAGTTGTAGTCGCACGTGGTTAATTTTTTCGACATCATTATGCGCTCCACTCCCCCGTCCCTCACCGACTTGGGCCGCTTGCGCCTGTAACCGGCTCTGCACGTTATTAAGGGGAAGATATGTTCATGGTAAAACAACAGAATGTATAAGAAGATGGAATACATTTCCAATCACATAGAATAAATAAATACAAGACAAAATGGGTCAGTAGGATGGTACAGACAATGTGGAAAGAAATGAAGCAGTGTGGGGCTTAAGTAGTCTAGAAGAGAGGAAGTACTGAGATGAGTTTGAGGATTTCATATTATAAGGGGACTCTGTGCCAAACGTTTATTGATCTGCAGAGCGTCCAGAAGATCTCCCTTTGTTTACTAAGCGGAGGACGTGACCCTGTGGCGGGCAGTAATGATCTTCCTCAGTGCATGCTCTGCCAGTGTGAGGCCAGAATTCCGTCCCTTGCACCTAATTTCGTGTTCAGCCAGTCTACTCGCTGTTCACTTGAACCCTCATTTCTTCCCACTGTGTCTATTCGATTCTATTAAGTACTTTTACCAAGTCTCTTACATTTTTATGTACAAAATAGTTATTCCGAAACCCTTGAACAACGAATTGTGTGACGAATCAAGTGAAATTACTCTTTTCTGTCATTGTTTTTACACCGAGTCAGCTTTCCATATTATTTTACGTCTGTTTTTTTTATATCCTCTGTATGCGCAAATATACTACGAGGACTGCAGCTCGGTCTCCTAATGCTGTTCACTCATCCACGAAGTATTGTCTCGCTGCGCTGTCCTGGATGGGGCAACGACACAAGCTTTGCGGGAAAGTCGATTCTGCGTTGCCGCCTCGCAATGTAATAACGTCGTAATACGGGCAAAGCAGTAGCCGGCTCCCTGTGGACCCGTTGTTTAAGCGCGGACATCAGGGCCTTGTGCGAAAATTAATTTGCTTACTTTGCTGCGGTGTGTTGCTTCCTTCACTCCATAGAGCGTTTCCCGCCGTTACGTGTGACATTAGGGACGTGTTATTCTGTGCACTCTGTTTAATGCCTTGATGAGCATGCGACAAACAATTCCCGAAATGTTTCGCTGTTAGATGTTGCCTTGGTACTGTCCACGTAAGCTGGTTTTAAAGCGTAAGTATCTTCATATTTTAAAATTCGCCGAAACCTCTGTCAGACGACGACTTCACGACGGTTAATCTCATGTTAACTGTTCTATGAAAAGGCAGCAGAGACCAACAAAAATATTTTATTTACGTCTGTTATGCACGAATATTAAAAAGAACATTCGTCCAGCAGCCGAACTCAGCAACACTTGGTCGTGTCACATACATTGTGACTGCTTACATCGGGACACACTTTCTTTTATTTTAAAAAAAGATTAATTGTTGAACGTTGCTAAGGGCGGTGAAAATTGTTTCTCTCATTGCTACGGAATAAGCATACCAAAACGCGATCCGGCAGCGGCGTACAAAACAACACTAGTTTTCTAAAAAGGTTAGAGCAGCGCCTTGTCGGATGCAGAGCGTAGAGTAATAGCAAATGCTACAAGTTATAATCAGCCTTTCAGTATTGTATTTCTTACTTTTTTATTTTAACAAAGTAAATTTCATTTTCGATATTTCGAATTCTGTAAGAACAGGAATTGCATGCTTTCACGAAAACATTTTTTAGTATATCCTGATAATTGTCAGTGAATTCCTGATTATATATATATATATATATATATATATATATATATATATATATATATATATATATGCAGTACCGTATCGGATTCGTTCAGGCATCTTGCCTGTGCCTTTACATAACACTAAGTCTTCTTCCATGTACTTCTGCATTTAGATCATGAGACTGTGGAACAAATTATCCTGCAACCTATATCTTATCGAAAACCACTGTGCATTCAAGAGGATATTAAAACTTATCTGTTATCATAGGCTTAGCTTCCCTCTCGGCAAATCCCTGATGTTTTCTTTCTGTCCAACAAGGAACCAGAGTATCTGTCACATTGTAAAATATCTATACTTTTCACCTTTCTGTTGTCTGCCTTCCATCTCGTCTGCTAATTTTACCCAGTTGCTTCTCTCTCTTTTTCAGACGTCAAATTCTTCTCCGCGTTGATTTCCTCTGTACTGTTGAGACAAGTTTCTGTTACATATCTCAACTTACATTCGACTAGAAAGAAGTGAGGAAATTGCTTAATTTTAATAAGAAAAACATTTCTTAAATTTTACGTATTTGTAACTGCACGTATTATTATTATTATTATTATCACTATTATTATAGAAGGTATGCACAGTTGAAAAAGATACCTTCGCTGTAGAAGCGTTAAATGTAATCCGAGTAATCCCAGTGCGTTTACCGGGAGAAGGTGTGTTGGTATTCCCAGTTGCACAAGCGGAGGTAACGGCTTCGCAACAATTCCTCAAATGGCTCTGAGCACTATGGGACTTAATATCTGAGGTCATCAGCCCCTAGAGCTTAGAACTACTTAAACCTAACTAACCTAAGGACATCACACACATCCATGCCGGAGGCAGGAATCGAACCTGCGACCGTAGCAGTCGCGCGGTTCCGGACTGAATTCCTCTTGCGGAGAGTTGTTTCCGCACATTGTTGCACGATAATCTCCTTCCGAGCAGCAAAAAGAGCAGTTATCCAGTCTCTTCCCGTAGAAAGTGAGCATGCTTCACAAACTTGTCGCCAGGATGAACGAGCTGTACGGAGTAGTCTCTCGCACGATGCTCAATATTCCGGTGGTGCCAGCGTTATGAGGTAGTGTGTGTGGTCAAGAAGCCTAGTCGAGCTCCTTCAAAAATCATGAAGGGAGTTCTGGGAACATCTTTCTTACAGCCCCGATACGCCCCTGTATCTGCGGCCCCTTAAAATAATTTCTTAAACATCAGAGGTTCACCCTGTTACAAAGAAGTGCAGGACACAGTGGAAAACTGGATCGGTCAGCAACCCAGGCGTTTCTACACTGAAGCCATCCACCCCGTTTCTACACCCTGGGATCGGTGTATCGATGTCAGTGGAATTATGTATAGTTGTACTGTTCCGCATGAAATGTAATTATAATATTAAAATTTCTTTACTTATAACTATAGTCTCCTTTTCATTTGGACGCACTTTATATATTGTTGATGTGCTATATAAATCGTAATGCCTCGAGATGACTGGGTGTTGTGTGATGTCCTTAGGTTAGTTAGGTTTAAGTAGTTCTAAGTTCTAGGGGACTGATGATCATAGATTTTAAGTCCCATAGTGCCCAGAGCCATTTGAACCATTTTTGAAATCGTAATGTTGACTTCTGTTAGTGTTTAGAGAGAGCCTGACAGCCCTAATCTTAATAGGTGAAATATGTATAATATATTTAAATATCTTAAACTACGAAATGTATTATCATGATTGTTTATAATGAGCCAGGCTGTAGGTTAAAAGTTTTGAATGGTTTAATTTCAAGCCCGCTGACGATGACTTGACACATTCTGAAGCATGTCAGAGCATACGTAAACATATTGTTGTCCCAAAACGTAGGTTGCAGATTGCAGAATCCAGGAGTATCGTCATTCGGTCTAACAAATCGTCGTGATGGGAAAATAATATACGAAAGCAGTAATACCTGCCTCAAAAATGGAAAAATCTAAGGAAAATGAACAAAATGAGTCGTACTTTTGGCGTTGTGGATTAACATATCCGACTTCAGCTCTGCGGTGCGATGAAAATACACGGGAAGCAAGGAGTTCAAGCAATTCGATCTTATCCACGTCGCAAGAACATGAATGGCGGTAAAAAAATGTTTGCAGAGTCTCGTGATAATTTTCAGTTAAGTTTTCGAGTATTATGCAGATGAATGGAAGAAAGATTAGCATACAGTGTTATTAGGAGCAGGAGAATGAAAGGTCGCCTGACTCCCAGAACGGGTGCGATATTCAATCGCTATCTCGAACAAAATATTGCTCTAGATAAGCATCGGGATGATTTCTTTAGGCAAAAGGCCCTAGCTAGTGGTCTGGGGGAAGCTGAAGCCCGAAATGTATGGCAAATAATCAAGTGATCGGATTCGTAATTTAGTGCTGCGGGACATCGAAGAAGTACTTCTACAAACTTTGAAGGATGACAAAGGACACGAAAAAGTGACAGGTTTTTCAACAACTGTAATACGGTCGAGTTAGAATTATGTGAAATGGGAAAGCTAGGCGTTACACTGTAATTATTAACCGGATGTTGCAATTGTAATGGCTGAAAATTTCCGTCTCCAGCACTCAAACAGAAAATACTTCTTTTTAGGAGAGACTGTCAACCATAATCAAAGATAACTGGTATTTGGCTGCCAGTTTTGATAGCCGCAGAGATGCAAAACTTTTCTCCGCCCTCGAGGTTTGTAATACACTAAAATTCTTCACGTAATGCAGCAGAAATAGTCCACTAGTTTTAGGTCTGGTGATCGTGGAGGCCAGCCAGTAGGACCACTATTTGCGAGTCACTTACTAACAAATGTTGCAAGCGACCGCTCTCAATGTTTGTGGGCTGGAATAGTATCATGCTGGAATCAAGTCTCTTCACGGGTTTGAAGTGACATGCCTTTCAAACACTATTAAGGGCAGGTAGAGAAACATTCTCATATAATCGTTTCTCAGCATTTTTATCAGTTTTTTTCCTTCGACATTGGTCAAAATGACTACGTCGTTGACCGAGTGTTAAACCTTATCCTCCTCCTTTCGCAGTACATAAAAGTAGTTTTCTCGCACCGTGTATGTCGTGGCTTTTGAATTGGTAAATAAACTTGTGCCGCTGTTGTGGGCCAGTCTACGGTCAAAGCTCAAAGGGTGCTCGGTTATGAGGCCCGTACACAGTGGCTGTTTTTTTTCAGCTTTTGGTGCCCTATGAATAGTCTTATTCGGAACAGAGACGTGTCGATGAACAATAAAGCTAAAAGGAGAACTGAAGCTTTCGAAAAATGGCGCTACAGGAGAATGCAGAAGAATAGTGAGGTAGGTCGATAACTAACGAAGAGGACTGAAAAGAACCTACTTGCACAACTTCAATTAAGGAAGGGGTAGTTTGTTGGAATAGTTTCGTAGGCATCAAGGTGTAGTTAAATTGATAATGGATCTAGGGAAGAGCAGGAGGCGAATTGTACAAGGAAACCATGGTTGGAATTTAGTAAGCAGATTCAGATGAATGTAGGGTGCAGTAGTTATGCATATATGGAAGGACTTGCACCAGATACAGTGTAAAAGTTGCGTCAGACCAGTATTTGGATCGATGACAATAAGTAGGATTTAATGTTAAAGCACTGTTTAAAGTAACTGAAATTTTTGTAATCAACGAAGAAACACGTAGGTTTATTTCAGGGATTTTTTGTTGCAATATCGCGCACAGCCATGATTTGTATATTTTATTGTACTACTTCAGGCCAACTACGCTCGGCTTCTAAAATTATGTGCCATAGACAAGAATGCTGACTATATCCCAAGTATATGTACTTATCGAATTATGTCCTGTAAGATGTCTTTTTATTCGACCAGACAACCCATCGCTGCTTTATACTTCGTAACAGCCGTAGCAAAACAGTATATAACGATGGTTCAGTCCTAACAGTGACGGCCAGTGCAGCAAAACGATATAATTCAAGCGTTTCAGAGAGTTCAATAGTTCAGTAGTTTTCGAGCTCTTACATGATAAGTTTGAAGTTCTTGCGGGACGACAAAAAAAAAACTTTGACTCTAATCGAAATTAAGAACAATCGTTTACTTGCTTGGAGATACTACAGAGATCTAGACCGCCACACACCAACAAACAACCGGTGTAAAAAGTGATTTCGCATTAGTGTGGTACAGGGCAGCTGGGAAAAATAGCGCAGGCGTCCGACTGGTCATTGGCATACAAGCACTCCCGAACGTCGTGTTCTCCGACCCTCAGTAGCCAAATGGTTGCGACAGCGCGTGGTGGTCTGCGGCTGTGCCATTAGTTGGCGCTCCCACCTCTAATTCCCTCCTCCCCTTTCCTCTCTCACTGCATCACCTCCTCCAGCCCGCGTCCCCCCCCCTCCCCCCCCCCCCCCTCTCCGCCACCAACCACCACCGCCCCGCGTCGCGTCCCACACACAGCTTCCGATCCAACAGCTACCTCCGGTCACCGCCGAAGCTGCCCGAGTCCCCGCGGGTATTTCCGATGCTAAATGCGAAGTGCAGTGTTAGCGCCCGTGCTGTCCACTCGATTTAGCCTAATGTGGAAGCCACCAATGGATGCGCGGTTTCCGCCCAAGCACGCACCGCACACCCGCGCAAATATACGAGGAGTCCGCACTGGGCACAGCCAGTGCGCGCGAAGCGACGGCCATGTTCCTAGTCATTTTACTTCAGCCACTGTGCAGACCAAGCGGTTTGGAGCGCGTACGTTGCTCTTATCGCGTATGTAAACGAAAGAAAATTGTGCAGGGCAGTGAGATGTAATACGCAGGAGCTATTTCGAGAAAGCAATTATGATGTTTCACCTAAAAGTGCTATACTGACAACTTTCCAAGGAAACTGCTGACTTTTGTATTGGGTACTAGCTCTTTGCACACTGCTTCCCCCACGCACACATATGTAACATTCACACATACAGGATGGTTACAGTTAAAGTGCAACTACTCAGAGAGGTCCATTGTGGGGGCTGTAATTATCGTATGACAACAAAACTTGGTAGGTATTCTGATATGTTAATGCGTAACCGATTTCCGGCGAAAAAAAATTAGATCCAATTTTGACCACCAGGTGTAATCTGGCGCTGTGGATGCAAGAAAAATGTGTAGAAATGTTTCCATATGTAATGGATTAGGAATAGGACGGGGGGAAAGAGGTCATACAAGTGAGAAAGACATAATGTTGATATTATTAGTAACCGCCGCTTACACCATTTGTTCAATATGAGCACCGGAGATGTCGATGAGATGCTGTACAGCGCCAGATTTGCGCCTGGTGGCACAAATTGGAACTAATTTTTCAGCATGAAACGTTTCCGCGTTAGCATATCTAACAAGTTTCGCTGCCATTATGTAATTACAGCCCACACTGGACCTCCGTGATTAGCTGAACCTTAGTTATAACCACCCAGTATAATCTTTGACCCAAAACATTGACAAAACTACTGGAGCTGCAGTGCTCTCCTAGTGACGTATTTTGAAGTAAATCATGGAGGGGAGAGTGTTGTATATTGGAACACATTTGAGAGCTTCGCTAATATATTTTATCATTCAATTTTGAAATGGTAGTATTCATTTCATACTTGTTGCAACCTTTTTCTAAAATTATAAAAACTACTCGGGAAAGGTAAGGTAAGGTTTTTCCAAATGTGAAAAATTGTTCCAAGGTACATCATAGCAATAAATATTCTGTTCATATTTAGAAGTGTTACAATTTAGAAAATGTCAGTCCTGTATTTAATACTCTACGTGTTACACTGTCGCTCTACTACACACCAATAAGGAGTAATAAATTGAGAAGAAATATTATCAAAAACCATTTGTGAGTTAATTTTTTTTTTAAATAGCAGTTATTGGCAACTAACATAAATTTCCATTTTCAAGGCAGGAAAAATAATTACGACATTAAAGAAACTAGTTTCGTTAATAAATGTCATGTGTTCCATGGTAGAAGGCAAGGTACAAGGTGGTGCACGACTGACGAAGCATGGTTAACATTGTATTACTAGTTAAAAAAATATACAGAATTTTATTCACCATAATACTCTGTAACTCCAGAAGTAACAGTATCCTCCAAATAGCTTTAATATCTTATACAGCACTTACATGTGTAGAACAAGTAATATTTAAAAACGCTGGAAAAATACCACCTTATGTCCCGTAACAACAGTAACAGCAGAAACTGCCGGAAACTACGTATTGAAATATCTTTCATATGATTCTAAATCAGTAACTAGATTGCCCGCATCTCGTGGTCGTGCGGTAGCGTTCTCGCTTCCCACGCCCGGGTTCCCGGGTTCGATTCCCGGCGGGTCAGGGATTTTCTCTGCCTCGTGATGGCTGGGTGTTGTGTGCTGTCCTTATGTTAGTTAGGTTTAAGTAGTTCTAAGTTCTAGGGGACTGATGACCATAGATGTTAAGTCCCATAGTGCTCAGAGCCATTTGAACCATTCAGTAACTAGATTGAAACACCGACCAAGAAACATCATGTGTACCTTCGTACGTTGTCTTCCAGGATCAACACTCTTCGCCGTATATCAGTCCAAATGACGCGTATAACTGACCCATTACTGCCCACTGTAACATGTTCAACCACTCGTTAATCACAAGTGTCTTCCCCGAGGCCTGGAAACAGGAAGTGATAAGCCACTCCCTAAAAAGTATGTTGGCTCAGCACCCGCTGATTACCGACCTATTTGCATTCTTCTTGCACTGTCCCAAGTCTTAGAATATATAATCCACGACCATCTAACAAGCTACCAAAGTACAAAAAACCTACTAGACGAATACCAGTCCACGACCATCTAACAAGCTATCAAAGTACAAAAAAACCTACTGAACGAATACCAGTCAATTACCGTAAACATGACAGCACAACACCTGGCTTAATGAAGGTAACAGATGACCTGAAGCTTCTCATGGGTGCACAAGAGGCAACTATCGTGTGCTTCTTAGACTTCAGCAAAGCTTTTGATTCTGTCAGCTTCGACGTTTTGCATGCCAAACTTAGCAGTATAAATTTCTCGTTAAGTGAAGTGCAGTGGTTTCGCTCATACCTGACGTCTCGCCAGCACTACTTCATGTCCGGCACCATAAATTCGCAGTGGAAGTAGGTAGTTTGAGGCGTCCTCCAGTGTTCAGTATTAGGTGTTATACTCTTTTCATTGTATTTCAGTGATGTGACATCAGTTTTGTCGTACTGCAAATACCACGTGTACGGTGATGACCTCCAGTTGTATCTTAGTGCAAAACCAATAAATCTGAAGACAGCTATCGACAATCCCAATAACGGCCTGTCTGTACTACCAAAATGAGCACAGAGTGCAGGATTAAAGCTCAACCCATCGAAAACCGAAGCGGAACCGGTTGATCATTCTAGGCTCATTATTCGGAAATATCGGGAATCCGTACCATGTTTAATCCTGAATGACATAAATATCAGTTTCTCTCCCTCAGCAAAGAATCTAGGAGTAGTAATAGAAGAAAATCTCTGTTGGACTGAGCACCTGACTGCAATGTACATGAAGGAATCGGCATCTCTGCATGCCCTACAAAATTATAAATAGCTGCTTTCCGTTGACCTGAAGAAGAAATTTGTGCAAACATGGTATGCTTCCAGTTATTGATTGTAGCGGTGTTATGCTAGAGGGTCTCTCAGGAGAGCTCACAGCTCCTGAACTGATCATGAATCCCTGGATTATAAATTCCTGTTTTCGTTATGTCTGTGATGTTCGACTTTTTGATCATATTTCAGCATAATATGCACAGCTATACTAGCTGTGTGCAGACAAGCGCAGAGATTTCCGTACTCTATGCCTTCTCTGCTTTTATCAGCGAGCACAGGCCTTCACATCTCTCGTCGATCTTAACGCTCTTGTCTGAAGAACATGGCAGAAACACCACTCGTGTCACAGCAAAATCCTTTACGTCTCATTCCATCGTTCAGCTACTTTCTCGAAGTCCTTCTTAGTAGCAGGAACCCAGCTCTGGAATAACCCCCCGCTTTATGTTAGAGAATTAAATAACATGTTCAGCTTCAGTTAATGACATACCTATCTTAGCAACGGTAATGACTCTTCATCATCCCCGCACGCTCTAGTTACTCTTGTACATTCTTTTTTCTCGTTTCCCAGTATTCTTAACTGGCGTAGTCTCCTTAAATTTCCTTTACCCAGAACTCGCTATATCAGAGAACATCTATGTTGTACACCTACAATTTTTTTATATGTGCACTTTAATGATTGATATTATTACCATTATTACTGTCGACATTATTATTATTAGTATCGTCAACATCATTGTTAGTGACTGCAGCAGGTGTAGTAGTAGAAATACTGCTAGTATTACCCTTATTGGTTCATAATTAGTGTAATTTACTCACATTGTCTCTATAGACACTCCAATCTTTTTAATTCTATTTGTCATACTAAAATGACTATTTCTTAGGTAACTGTGATGTAAAAAGGTACTGGATGTTTGAGACTCTGGTCCGATGTAAGAGAGAGCCTGGTGGTCCTAATCAAATCAAGTAAAATAAATAAATAAAATAAAAGTACCAAATTTTCTTGAAAATTTACCAGGCGTTCCAAAGTTACCCTTTTGTATCACCCCTTTTCATCTCCACCCTCAACTGTAGGAGTGCCAGGGATGTCTTACGGTCACCGTAGCTTTTTTCCAGATATTGGGTGACACGGTGCCAAGTTTGGTAGAAAGTGCTTCAGGCGTGAGAATGATATGCTGACATGTCACTGTCTTTGCACACACTACCCCTCGGAGTGGAACGTCATCGGGACCGTCACCAGTGAGTCTATAATACGATTAAAATTGCTTTGTGATTCACATTTCAGCGAGTCGAAGTGGTAGGAACCAGCTGCCGCCCAGTCTTGATTCCTCCATGAGCGCCACGTGCTTCCTGTGTTTCCTGTTTTGTAGGTGGGAGCAGAGCCTTATGAAGCGTGGCTGGGTGCAAGCCGGCAATACTGCCACCCCCCCTCCCGCCCCCCCTCCCACCCACGCCACAGCACTCTGTCAATCACAAAATAATTTTATTTGGAGTATAGCGACCACGAAGACTTTGGATACCATTCTAATATCGGTTGTTATCGAATATTTTTACATCTCACGACTTCTCATCTAAATCAGATCCCCAGGGGAGCCAGCTGGCAGCGATCAGATTTTCCATTTCATCCTTTGATTGTTGTTGAAGTCTTCAGGCCGAAGACTGACATGATGCAGCTCTCCACGCTAATGTATCCTGCGCATCTCTGAAATACTGTAGTGTGCGTTCATTTGAACCTCCTTTACACAAATCATACAATATACCCTCTACAATATTTACCCCGCCGACGCACCCACCCTCACACACACACACACACACACACACACACACACACACGCACATACACACATTCACACATTCCTCCATTACCAAATTCATTTTTCCTCGATGCCTCAGAACGTGTCGTCTCTTTCTGTAAAATTAGCTGTGCCGTAAAGACGTTTTCTCCCCGATTCGATTCAGTGTTCGTCCATTAGTTATTCAATCCGCCAGATTAAGCCATTGATTAAAATACTTCAGTTAATAATTTGATGCGATGGTGATGGGCGTGTCTTGAAATTGTGAGGGTAACGGTGCTTTGCGCTTCTTCTGACTGAACATAATTGCCAGACTTGGGTACGAAGTGACTGAAAGGATATGAGATTAGTATTAGGAAGGGGCAACAGGACGATTCGCAGTAGTTGGTAGGAGGCGAATTGTATTGCAGTTACGCAGGGAAAGGATGAGTTCGAACTGTTAGCTGAGGAAGGAAGAAGTAGGATAGGTTATAATTGATAGGAGGGGTAGGTGTCGGGAGTGATTTCTCGGCCTGGGAGGGAAAGACGGGTAATGGATTGTCGGCTCATATGGACACAAAAAAATAAAAATAAAAATTTAAAAAAAATTAAAAAAAAATAGTGCGCTGCACTGCGACCGTGAACATGTTGCAGGTGTCGGGCTTACAGTTGTAACTGTTACGTGTTAATGAGTCCGCTGAATGTATCGGGTGGAGGAGGCTAGCTGGCTGACATTTCATAATTTCCCTGCGGTCGCACTAAACGTTGCAGTTGCCGCGCGATGTCACAAAGCGCAGACCTACAGCGGATCGCCGCTGCGAGGCGGACGACCACGGGTTTCCATTTAAGCGCCTCTGTCACAATTTGCATTTGTCTGTCCCCGGCACCATGACAGTGACGTTTAGCAGTTTTGCAGGCCTCTAAAATACGCATTTTCCACTATTAGCAACATTTGCGTGCGCAGCAGCAAACCTTTAACGTCATGAACACACGTCTGTCATTTCTCCCGAAATGCCTGAAATATCATCTAATCGATTAGAGATATCCATCACTAACAACCGTACATCGGAAGGATTCTCTCCTACGTCTAGATCCCGTAGAGTAATATCCCAGTGGTATCAAGCATTTGTAGTATATATCCCATATAACTTTATCTTGAATTTTTACATTTTTTTCCTTACTGTTTGTCTTTACTTCGGTAGGAAACTTGCATTCATAACACACATATAAACACGCAACTACACAACTTCAACACCTGAGAGATTTTGTTGTTGTTGTTGTGGTCTTCAGTCCTGAGACTTGTTTAATGCAGCTCTTCATGCTACTCTATCCTGTGCAAGCTTCCTCATCTCCCAGTACCTACTGCAGCCTACATCCTTCTGAATCTGCTGAGTGTATTCATCTCTTGGTCTTCCTCTACGATTTTTACCCTCCGCGCTGCCCTCCAATACTAAATTGGTGATCCCTCGATGTCTCAGAACATGTCCTACCAACCGATCCCTTCTCCTACCTCGCGACGGATGAAGACGGCGAGTGATGCTGCAATCTCTGCCCTCTAAGATGGCGTGGCGCCTGTATTCGCTGATGTACAACAAACTGACGTTCTTGGGGGACAAACTGGCTTGTATCAAACAACATTTCTGAAAGTCCAATGAAATACTTGCAGTTTATGAAAAATATTCAGATGCGACTAACATTTTAAATTTACTGACAAGCGCTGATTTTCAGTATTTTGTCGCAACGGTCGATGTACAATAGTAGGGGTTCGAGGCTTTCTTAAACAGGAAAGGCACATAAAATTAATGTGCTGATCCCCCACAAAAGTATTATTTAGTGATCAGTCATCCATTCCTCACCGTAATTCAGTAAAAGACTCTTTCTTACGTCATTTATAGCTCACACATGAGCTTCTCTATGTTCATACATCGCCCACAGATTCTCGACAGCTTTAATCACTTTGATTCAAATGTTCTGTTCTCCACCTTTTTAGCCCTTGAGTCGTTAAAATCCTCATTTTCATACTTTCGATATCGAGGACATTTCAAACCAGTCTTCATTTTCCCCCTTCTTAATCTTCCTTCAGCTGTCCGTTCTTCTGATTTTACATAATATTAATCTCTCAGGGCATACCACCCATAAAACAGAATACACTGATCAGCCAGAACATTACGACCACCTACCTAAAAGGCGGTATGTCCACCTTTGACACGGATAACAGCGGCGACGCGTCGTAGCATGGAAGAAATGAGCCCTTTGTAGGTCGCTGGAGTGAGTTGGCACTACATGTGCACCCAAAAGTCAGCTAATTCCCGTAAATTTGGGGGGGGGGGGGGGGTGGACGATGAGCTCTGACGCCACGTTTAATCCCATTCCAAATGTGTTCAATGGGGTTCAGATCTCGCGAGTTGGGGGTCAGCACATCAACTGGAACTCACCGCTGTGTTCCACGAACCACTCTATTTCACTCTTGGCCTTGCTGCATGGCGCATTAACTTGAAAAATGCTACTGCCGTCGGGAAACAAGGTCGTCATGAAGGGCTGTACGTGATCTGCAACCAGTGTACCATACTCTTTGGCTGTCGTGGTGCCGTGCACGGGCTCCACTGGATCCATGGATGCCCGCATGTCTGTTCCCTAGAGCAAAATGCAGCCGCCACCAACTTGTCTCCGTCCCGCAGTACAGGTGTCAAGGAGCTGTTGCCCTGGAAGACGACGAACTCGCGCTTTTCCAATGGCATGATGAAGAAGGTATCGCTACTCATCAAACCATGTGGCGCCCTGTCACTGCGCCAACGTCGAGTGCCGATGGTCTCGCTCCCATTTCAGTTTTAGTTGGCGCCGTCGTGGTGTTAACATTGGCAAACGCATGGTTCGTCGGCTGCGGAGGCCCATCGTTAGGAGTGTTCGGTGCACTAAATACTCAGACACACTCTTAGTCTGTTTAGCATTAAAGTCTGATGCTAGTTCCGCCACATTTTGCCGCCTGTCCTGGTTTACCAATCTGCACAACCTACGACGTCCTTCGTCTGTAATGAGGGGTGGCAGCCCAAGCCCATGACGTCTGGACATGGTTTCAGCTTGGGTTCACCACGCGTTGAATACACGCGCCATAGCACTCCCTGAACGCCCAACAAGCCGAGTAGTTTCCGAAATGCTCGTGCCGAACCTCCGAGCCATCACAGTCCGCTCTCGGTCAGACTCAGATCGCGCACCTTCCCCTTTCTACGGACGGACAGCACGTTCATTGATACTATATGCATCGTGCATGTTTCTGACTAGCAGTTATTCCTTACTTGGTGACGCCGCTATCGCCTGGACGTGTTTATATCGATAGTGGGTCGGTGGTCATTATGTCGTGGCTGATCGGTGTATACACAAGTATAAAACTTACATACAATTTTAGTCATTTTAAATAAGAAAACGAAAATAAATTCCACACACACCTAGCTCCGACTTAGTACTTGGTTTAAAACATATACTGTACTCAAAAGGTTCAGAGGAAATTATTTAAGTACAAACGAAGAACGCAGTTCACAAAAATAGATGTAAATCACAACTCATCTTTTGTGTACAGCGCTGTTTTATAGCTGTTGTACGAACGAAAATAGCTGGAATCACTAGACGACTCCTACAGCGAATCACAAGACGACTCCTACAACTGGAAGCTGCTGCTAAATTCCCATCCCTTGATTCTGAGTTTCCATTCCACGCGTGCAGCGTCTGTTCGACACTTTGCCGTCCAGCCGAAGTCGTCATCCATTCAGCCACCATAACAGTGCTTTCACACCTCTTTAAAGTACGCAGAACTTCTACATTTTTCATAACCTATTCAAAAATGTTCAAATGTGTGTGAAATCTTATGGGACTTAACTGCTAAGGTCATCAGTCCCTAAGCTTACACACTACTTAACCTAAAGTATCCTAAGGACAAACACACACACCCATGCCCGAGGGAGGACTCGAACCTCCGCCGAGACCAGCCGCACAGTCCATGACTGCAGCGCCCTAGACCGCTCGGCTAATCCCGCGCGGCATATAACCTATTCTTCTGGTAGCACTAGTTGTTAACTATAATATAATTGCGGTGTTCTGGTTGTGCTTACACACTCTACAAATGGAGGCAGAAATAGCGGATTAAAAATACGTAGCTCTTATCCTCGTGATGTTACCAACTTATTTCATCGTTCTGTCGGATATCAGATAAAATAAGAGAAAATACTGCAGGGGCGGTGCACATTTTTCCACGCGTATATAAGGTGAGATAGCTAAGAAAGGACACCCCAAATATATCCAGAATGAATAAATAGATCGAGGTGCGGTTTTCACCAAGTTACAGGAGACAGCATGGCGAATTTCCTGACGTTCGCAAGCAATTTTTATCGTTTATAGTCCGAATTACGACACAGATTTTTTATAATGGAGCTATATCCTTTTTCTGTGGTCCTTGAAAAATAGCTTGTAAGAGAACTTCAGCGACATAGCACGTATGGACATGATCAAATATTGTCAAGGTAACAGCGTCGTCACAAACCACTGTCCCGCCGTCAGTAGAAGTGGTTCCACGAACGTCTGCCGTATTATACCAAATGTAAGCAAACATGTAACTCAGTTATGGTTCTTGTGTTTCCTTGTGCACTTGAAGCCCGTCAGTCTATGTTCTGCTGTTGTAGCAGTCAGGTAACTTGCTCGTACAGCTATTGAGCCATTTACAGTGTATACGACAATCGAAAAAGTGATATCGTTTGCGGCGGATGTCGCCAAGCTGTTAGAGCAGCGGCGCGGTTGTCTGCTGAAGATTATCCAGATCGTGCCAAGAACTCGCGATTTGTCTTTGTAAATATTACAAAAAAGATCTAGAAACTGAAACTGTGGAGAATGAAACACGCCAAGGCAAAATAAGAGCAACTGATCAAAGAAGTGAAACTGACATTTTAGCGGTAGTAACACACAATGCAAATGTCATTAAGAGGCTTCTCGTTTGTACGAGAACCATTAACCAAATGTGTGGTCTGCGAACACTACAGTCTGTCGCTTTTAATCCAGTTCACATTTCGTTGCGTCTACTGCTTCTTGGCTATAACTTCCAAAATTTGTTACAGTTCTCCGAATGTTATCTACGGAAAGTGCAAAGTGATATGGAATATCTGTACAACAATTTTTTTGAGAAAGGAGCATTGTTTACAAACCAGGAGCAAGTGAATCTTCGCAATATACACTAATCGTCAGTTGAAAATCTGCAGTGACTCAAAGAAGTGGATGACATCAACGCTCTTGGTCTGTCAACGTTTGGTGCTTGTTTTTCAAGACCCGCATCATTGGTCTCTGTTTTAATTAATGGGAATCGAATGCACTTCAGTGTCTCGAATGCCTGCCACAGTCATTGGACAAAAGGCGATCAGAGTGTTACCAACATGACCGTTGTCCCTCCCATTTCGCACATGTAATGACTCACCCTTTTAAGAGAAAATCCGGCGAGCATTAGAACCGTCGGTCACGAAACGCAAAATTGTGCGCACACTTACCAAACTTAACACTTCTATGATTTTATCTGTGACCAAAATTAAAACAAGAAGTCCAATAGGAAATACCGACGACTCCCGAAGGCGTGAAATTCCTTATAATACGGGCCTGTGCTGCCGTTGACTCCAGGTGAAATTCAGGTGCAGTGTTGTTTCTCTTGTCACTTTCTAGCGGGTAGCAATGCTCGAGGTTAACATTTTGAGCACTTTGTATGACAGCCGTGATAACAAACACAAGAACAGTACCTGAGTTACGTGTTTGGTTCCACGTAGTGTAATAGGGTAGGCGTATGTGAAACCTCTTTCCTGATGGCAGGACAATGTTTTGCGGCGCTGCTATGTAATCAAGTCCCCTGTATGTTTATGTCGTTGACGTTTATTAGAAGCTTATTTCAAATGCCACAGAAGAAACTTTATAGTTCCACTCAAAAGAAACAAAGTTGGTGTCGCAATTCGGCGACTGTAAACGGTAAAAAATACTGCGAACGTCGGGTAGTTCGCCATATTGTCCACTGTAACTTGGCGGAAACCACACCTCGATATATTTATTCATTCTCGGTATATTTGGGGTACCTATCAAAGATGCCGGAAAAAATTAGTGCCCCCTGAAAAATCGACGACGATTTTGATACAGTGACGGCATGTGCCACCTGGTGGATAATTGTTGTACTAATAATGGTTTCAGCTTCGTCCGCCAACAGAAAGCATAGTGGCATAGCTACCAGAGCGCCTTCTGCGTCTACCCTTTGTTGTTGTTGTTGTGGTCTTCAGTCCTGAGACTGGTGTGATGCAGCTCACCATGCCAATCCTGTGCAAGCTTCTTCATCTCCCAGTACCTACTGCAGCCTACATCCTTCTGAATCTGCTTAGTCTCCCTCTACCATTTTCACCCTCCACGCTGCCCTCCAATGCTAAATTTGTGATCCCTTGATGCCTCAGAACATGTCCTACCAACCGGTCCCTTCTTCTAGTCAAGTTGTGCCACAAACTCCTCTTCTCCCCAATTCTATTCAATACCTCCTCATTAGTTATGTGATCTACCCATCTAAACTTCAGCATTCTTCTGTAGCACCACATTTCGAAAGCTTCTATTCTCTTCTTGTCTAAACTATTTATCGTCTGTGTTTCACTTCCATACATGGCCACACTCCATACAAATACTTTCAGAAACGACTTCCTGACATTTAAATCTATACTCGATGTTAACAAATTTCTCTTCTTCAGAAACGCTTTCCTTGCCATTGCCAGTCTACATTTCATATCCTCTCTACTTCGACCATCATCAGTTATTTTGCTCCCCAAATAGCAAAACTCCTTTACTACTTTAAGTGTCTCATTTCCTAATCTAATTCCCTCAGCATCACCCGACTTAATTCGACTACATTCCATTATCCTCGTTTAGCTTTTGTTGATGTTCATCTTATACCCTCCTTTCAAGACACTGCCCATTCCGTTCAACTGCTCTTCCAAGTCCTTTGCTGTCTCTGACAGAATTACAATGTCATCGGCAAACCTCAAAGTTTTTATTTCTTCTCCACGGATTTTAATACCCACCCCGAACTTTTCTTTTGTTTCCTTTACCGCTCGCTCAATATACAGATTGAATAACATCGGGGAGGGGCTACAGCCCTGTCTCACTCCCTTCCCAACCACTGCTTCCCTTTCATGTCCCTTGACTCTTATAACTGCAATCTTCTTTCTGTACAAACTGTAGATAGTCTTTCGCTCCCTGTATTTTACCCCTGCCACCTTCAGAATTTGATAGAGAGTATTCCAGTCAACATTGTCAAAAGCTTTCTCTAAGTCTACAAATGCTAGAAACGTAGGTTTGCCTTTCCTTAATCTTTCTTCTAAGATAAGTCGTAGGGTCAGTATTGCCTCACGTGTTCCAACATTTCTACGGAATCCGAACTAATCTTACCCAAGGTCGGCTTGTACCAGTTTTTCCATTCGTCTGTAAAGAATTCGCGTTAGTATTTTGCATCTGTGACTTATTAAACTGATAGTTCGGTAATTTTCACATCTATCAACACCTGCTTTCTTTGGGATTGGAATTATTATATTCTTCTTGAAGTCCGAGGGAATTTCGCCTGTCTACCCTTTACTAGGGAGTTTTCGCATGCAGAAGACTCAGTGTAGTGCAAACGTGTAAAAGAATCAGGCAATCGTACAGCCAACTGAGCGAGTCTGAAAGGGATCAAATTGTGGCCTCCAGAGTGGCGGGACATGCCTTTCGGAGAACTGCCACACCAGTTGGATGGCCGGCCGGAGTGGCCGTGCGGTTCTAGGCCCTACAGTCTGGAACGGAGCGACCGCTACGGTCGCAGGTTCGAATCCTGCCTCGGGCATGGATGTATGTGATGTCCTTAGGTTAGTTAGGTTTAATTAGTTCTAAGTTCTAGGCGACTTATGACCTCAGAAGTTAAGTCGCATAGTGCTCAGAGTCATTTTTTTGAACCAGTTGGATGTGCTGCGTCAATTGTGTAATGATGCTGGTATTAGTGGTCACGTGAACTTTCACACAGCCGTAGACGAGGTTCTGTACTTCCAGGCAGCACAGACAGCTGCCAGGATCCTCGTATTGTAGGGGCAACAGTGGTAGATTGCACAGCTACCAGAGCACAGATAGAGGGCTTGTGAGCCCAGACGTGTCAACACGAATTGTTATGAACTGGTTATTAGCAATGGGACTACGAGTTCGCACACCTCTAGCCCATCTTTCACTCGCGCCACAGCATCTAAGTGCACCGCTCAACTGGTGCCATGAGAGGCTCACATGGAATATAGAATCACTCGCTGTGGTCTTCAGTGATGAAAGCAGATTCTAACTACTTGCAAATTATAATCGTTTTCACATACGACTGAAACCTGGTGACTGCTGTGTCATAGGGTGCATTCATCGAAGACACAGTGGCACCACCCCAGCGCTTATGGTCTGGGGTTCAACAAGCTACAACTGTCGTTCGCCTTTGTGTTTCTGGAGCGGCCGCTAACCAGTGCTAGGGATGTGCAAAATGTTATTAGATGTGTTCTGTAGCCGTTCTTGCAATAAGAAGGAGACTTGTTATTCCAACAGGATAATGCTCGCCCACACATTGCCCATGAAACTCAACAAGCTTTGCAAGACGTGCAGCAACTTATCTGATCAGCACGATCTCCAGACTTGCCTCCAATCGAGCATGTGAGGGATATGATGGAGCGAGAAGTGACTCGTGTGACTCGTCAGCCAACAACTCTAACAAAACTACGTGGAGAGGTCGAGCAGGCGTGGCATAACGTATCCCAGGACAGTATTCGCCATGTGTACAATCGACTGGATGCCTGAATCAGCGTCTGCATTGCCGCCCTTGGAGTCTGCACCACGTAGTTATACGGGTGTTTCAGCGTGGATCAATAACTGGTACCTCAAAACCACTTGGACTTCATATGCACCGTTGCAACAGTAAAACTTGGGTAAACTGGAAGCCTCTAAGAGGATATACTAACATTTTTTGCCCGGCATTGTATATACACTGAGGTAACGAAGGTGAAGGGATACCTCCTAATATCGTGTTGGACCTTCTTTTGCCCGGCGTAGTGCAGAAATCCAAGTGGCATTGACTCAGCAATTCGTTAGAAGCCCGCTGCAGAAAGTTTGAGCCATGCTGCCTCTTCAGTCGTCCATTAATTGCGAAGGTGTTATCGGTGTATAATTTTATGCACGAACTGACCTGTCGATTATATCCCATAAACGTTAGATGGGATTCATGTCGGGCGATATGGGTGGCCAAATCATTCTTTCGAACTGTCCAGAATGTTCTTCAAACAATTCCGAACAACTGTGACCCGGTGATGTAGCACATTGCCATCCGTAAAAAATTCCACCGTTGGTTGGGAACATGAAGTCAATGAATGGTCTCCAAATAGGCGAACGTAACCGAGGACCCAGTCTATTCCATGTAAGCACAGCCCACACCACCACCAGCTCGCACAGTGCCTTGTTGACAACTTGGGTCTATGGCTTCGTTCGGACTTCGCCATCCTCAAACCCTATCAGCTCGTACCAACTGAAATCGGAACCATTTGACCAGGTCACGGTTCTCCAGTCATCCAAGATTCAAGTGATGTGGTTACGAGCCCAGGAGAGGCGCTGCAGACGATGTCGTGGTGTTAGCAAAGGCACCAGCGTCGGTCGTCTGCTGCCATAGCCAATTAACGCCAGATTTCGCGGCACCGTCCTGACGGATACGTTCGAAGTACGTCCTATATTGATTTCTGCGATTACTTCAAGAAGTGTTGCTTGTCTGTTAGCACTGACAACGCTACGCAAACGCCGCTGCTCTTGGTGGTTAAATGAATGGTCGTCGGCCATTACGTTGTCCGTGGTAAGAGGTAATGCCTGAAATTTTCGTAACTTCTTTACGCGATACTGCCGCCATCTGTATATGTGCATATCGCTATTCCATGAAGTGTATGTGCGCTTTGTGTGTGTGTGTGTGTGTGTGTGTGTGTGTGTGTGTGCCCTTTTGTTTCATATGTAGTGGAAACAGCATTTTTTTTATTTTTTAATAAAGTGAGGCTACATATGGAGAACTTACATTTTTTTCTGTGCGTGTTGAAACCTGCCCATACTTGCAGTTTATCAATAGCCGTTGATGTTACGATCAAAACATGTTGTAGAGGAAGCTTGACAGAGGTTTAGTGTTGTGTTTTGAAAATCGTCTCTGTTACACTTCCTCGTATAAGATTATTCTAGTCTACTGTCATCCGAGACGCTTCAAAGAGGATCGGCCTGTATCGTCAGCCTCCAAGACGCTGTAATATTAGCTCGTCCTTCAACGCTCACCAAGGAAAATAGTTATACTGTGGGGAATTAATGGGACGTGACCAGTGAATTTTTTGGTAATATTGATAGGAATTCTTGGGCCTGTATGGTTTTGCAGTTTTCCCCTTATTGCAAGACTGTGTTAAAGACAAGGTGAAGGGATGTAGTGGTTTTATCTTAATTGATAATAACAACAGTTGTCGGTTAAATCTTACAGCTCTCCACAAACTCGTTCCTAAAGTTGTCTTCGTCAGGAGAGGATATTAAAAACCTTCGACATCATAGTTGAAAGAAATACACCAAGGGATGTTAGTTTAACGTAGTGTCAGTATTGTTGTTGTTTAGTCCCACTACTACCTCGTC